>NC_056741.1:1716647213-1716973902 GCF_019279795.1 Protopterus annectens | reverse complement strand
GGAAAAACAACGCTGGACTAGGTATGGTGTTAGACAGAACAAGGGAATCTATGTGGGACCAGATAATAAATATGTTTTGCCTACTAATATTTTTAGGTATGCAGCACTAGTTGTGCATGGCCCTCCCCATCTGGGCCCTGCAGCTATGGTTAGAATTATCCACCTTACCTTTTGGACCAAGGGTTTCATTGCATATGCAAAACGTTTTTGTCTATCCTACATAGTATGTGCTAAATACCACAGGGGAGGGGTCAGAGTTGCCCCAGCATCATTTCCAACACCCCCCTATCCATTTCATACAATATGTATGGACTTCATCGAATTGACCCCGGCACAACTAAAGAAGTTTGTGTTAGTGATAGTAGATGCATTTACTAAGTGGGTTGAGGCCTTTCCGGTGACACATCCGGATGCTCAAACAGTGGCTAAAATTTTGTTCAATCACATCGTCCCGCACTTTGGATTTCCTACACGCATCTACTCTGACAATGGCACGCATTTTGTCAATCAGATCATTCAGAAACTGTCTACAGTTTTCCAAATTGAATTGAAACACCATTGTGCCTACCACCCACAGTCAGCAGGGTTGGTAGAATGCCACAATGGCATTCTAAAAGGCAAGTTAAGAAAACTCATGGCCGAGACACATCAGTCTTGGATTACCTGTCTACCTCTAGCCCTCCTTTCCATGCGGACAACTCCCACCTCAAAAGGAGTCACCCCATTTGAGTTGTTGTACGGAAGACCTTATTACGTCCCGCAGTGGCAAAACTTGTTGCCTGTGGAACGTGAGGGGGGTGAGGAGATAGCTGAGTACATGAGGAAAATGCTGACCAATACTAACAGCTGTTTAATGAATGATTGTTTTTCAGGTTCAAGAGACGACAAAATCACGGAAATCAGACCCGGCGAGTGGGTCTGGATCAAAATAATAAAGCACAAGAATTGGGCATCCCCCAAATGGGAGGGCCCCTACCAGGTGTTGATCGCAACTCCAACGGCAGTTCGGATTAAAGAAAGGTCCTCATGGATCCACCTAACGCATTGTAAAATTGTTAAATATTTTAAGTTAGATGAAAAATTGAATTCCCCTGAGGAACAAACAGACAGCAGTAACCATGAAGGACAATAATGAGAATAAGAGAAAATGGTTCTATTGCAATATTTTATTGTTTATAACTATTGTGATTGTAATATTTCTGTTTTGGCCATTTCTGTTTTTTAATGAAGCTAGCCATTCAAAAAGAGACAAACACACCAGCTGGCATCCAAACTTTAATACATATCAAGCGATTAAATATGCATATGCATCCTCAATGAATGTCTCAAATTGTTGGGTATGTACTGCAATACCTACTGTACATAGTGGCTTAATGTTAGGGACAGCCCCTCTGGGAACAAATGATACTTGGAATAATTTGTTGTTTGAAACCACAGAAGTACCACTGAGAGACAAGGTGGCGCTGCCTCTTCTGGGGCACCAAAATGGAACAGTGTGTTTTCAAAAGATTGGAAAAGTTAAGGTGGGGCTGAGCCAATGTAATTTGACAATAGTTCATAATTGTACCCTAGAAGGGCAGTGTGAAACCAAGTTTGGAGCTATAAAAAGAGACATCACTGTAAATGATACTAGTTTTGTTGAAAAAATGCTGTATGTATATGGCCTGTTATTTAAGGGGCTAAAGCCAAATGGGAGTTATGAATTTGCAACCAATATCACCATAAAAACGAATGATTGTTATTTTATTTGTGGTAGGAAAGCATATAAATGGTTACCATATGGCTGGTCAGGAAGTTGTTTTTTTGGGATATCTGATACCAGCTATCAGACACACAAATGTATTACCTCAAGGTAAAATACGAAATGCACGTTCTCTTAATAAACTTATTAATCCCGTAGGTAACATTGATGCATCATGGATTTATCACCATGACTTGGCACACGTCAGCAGCAAAGGACTCTCACATATGGACCTAGGCGATGATGTAATTGCTTGGGCTGGTATTTTGCCAGCGTATGGGACAGTAAAATCCATCTGAAAACTGAGAAAACTGTCAAAACTGTTAGAGACTCTGAGTAATGCGACATTTTCAGCACTAGAATTGGTGACGGACGAATTAACGGCGATGAGAACAGTAGTGTTGCAGAACCGTATGGCGCTCGATTTCACCCTAGCGGCGAAAGGAGGTACTTGCGCTCTCATACACGAGGAGTGCTGCTCGTTCATTCCTGATAACGAGCATGCGATTCAGAGCCATCTTGAAATAATTCAACAAGTTTCTGAACTGACTAAACCTGGTCCAAACCCCTTGACTGACTTTTTCCAAAACCTGTTTGGAAACTGGGGTTCTGTGTTGATGAACATTTTAATTGCTGTATGTGTTGGTGCAATCATATTTTTGCTGCTTGGCTGCTGTTGCATACCATGTATCAAAATGATAATATCGAAGGTTATCTCTGCCAATGCTACAAAAGCATATTTCTCTGATTATGAGAAGGTATACAACGTATCTGGGATTGTGTAAAATAAACAGTATACAAAATGTTGTAAGTGTGGAAATGTGGAAAAATACTGAAGTCAACATATTTTGTATTCTGTATATAAAGGGTTAAGCAGAAAAATGTTCACTGCGTGCAAACTGAAATGTTCTGGAAAATGTTGATCACTGAGGAATGCAGAAGTTAATCTTAAACTGCTGATAAGAAAGTTAACGGTGCAAGAATAACTGTGGTACTGGCTGGTAAAAACAAGTAATCAAACTATCACTTCTAATGAATGTTCTCTGTGCTATGTGTATATACGTGCAGGAGGGTCTATATAAGGAGAACTCAAAGTACAAGTAGCCAGACTGCTGGCATACTACTATCATGTAGCAGGTCTCCATGCATGTAAAATAAAGCTGTTTTACTTGCTTACAAGAACTTGGTGTGATTCTTCCAGAATATGTTAGAAGAGTAAAATCTTTTGACAATTTTCATGGACATTTATACATAGAGCATTCCTAACCCCAAACAAGCTAGCTAATTTTGGAAAGAACAAAATATTATTTGTTGGAAATATTTGCAGAAATGCAAAGTTGATTGGGTTCATATATTTTATTCCTGTCCTCTGTTAAAAAAATTCTGGTGTAAACTAAATGACTTCTTTCAAGGTTTGTTTACTAATTCATTTTTTTATCAAAATGCTTAACTTTATTTAATGTTAATGATTTTTTGAGCAATGTTATTACGGGCTATTTTTTGGATTGTAAGGAAAAGTATTACCAGGAAATGGAAATCTTCTGCACCAAACTTGAGAGACTTCTTATTCTTTCTGAAGGAAACTGCTTACAAGGAAGCAAAAGTCAAGGAATACAGGATTCTTCCTAAATTATTAATTAATAACCCCTGGAGTAAAGTGATTTCTCTTATTGACATCTTTCAGACAAATTCAGACTCTTCTGAATGATTTTAAAAATTGTTGCACATATAATTTTATTGTTTACTTTCTGTTTTTTTTTTACTAGGAATATGACTGTTATAAAATTTACTCCAGGCCTTTGTAAATAGTGTACATACATTATCTTCTTGTTTAGAAACTTTCTTACATTGCCTATTTATTATCAAAATGTTTAAATCATTGTATTAATTTTAAGGAAAATAAAAAAAAAAATTGAACAAAACAAAACTAAACATGATAGTAACATCGTGTGAAGTAGCACAAGCAGTTGCCATTCAACAATCTTTCTTTTCAGCAAAGTTTCTTCTTGTTTGTGGCAAATTATTTTACAGAGATAATGGCTATGTAATAAGCTCTGCTTCAGTGAAAAAAAACAGTATTTTAAATACTGACAGCTTTTACTTTTTGCATTTAATTCTATGTGTTATGTGTTTGTGTGTAAGTCTGTGTGTGTGTAACATTTTAGCATAGGAAGTGTACTGTGGATGATCTTGAAATACAGCAGCATGCTATTAACCAAAATCAGTATCCAAAACAGCAAAAAAAATGGCAGCACCAGGAAATGACGTTCAAGATTTAATCCACAAGTTCAAGACACTATTTCAAGTAAAATAGAAGCCAAAAGTAAGCGCTTTCATTTCCTGCAATGGAGACTTCTTCAGACTAATGGCTTACACTTAAACAAAATCTTTTTAAATACTAAAATAGTCAATTAAACTTAATTGACAATTAATCATTAAAAGCTGAATTAGTTTTAAAACAACAGTCAGCCTAATGCTGACAAATAGTTTTAGTTAGAGGTTTTTGTCAGCATTAGGCTGACTGTTGTTTTAAAACTGCTAATGTATTTAAAAAGGTTTTGTTTAAGTGTAAGCCATTAGTCTGAAGAAGTCTCCATTGCAGGAGACGAAAGCGCTTATGTTTGGCTTGTATTTTACTTGAAATATTGTCTTGAACTTGTGGATTAAATCTTGAACATCATTTCCTCGTGCTGCCATCGTTTTTTTGCTGTTTTGGGTACTGAAGATGATCCTTATGGGCTATAATCAGCAGCCCTTGTGAACAACAACCTTATTGCTGGTTAAGCTGGAGCCAGAGTGTCTTTTACAGTGACAATGTCTCTGTAGTATGCCCCTTTTTAGTAAAAAAAAACAGCATTTTTAATTATGACATTGCTTCTTTTCTTTTTACTTCTAAAGCTGTCTGTGCTGGGGAGAGGGTTACATTTCTGCAAGGAAAGTATATCGCAGGGTTATAAACAGCAGCTATTTACAGCAGCAGTCTTATTGCTAGACAAGCTGCTGCCAGACTATATTTCAGGAGGATAATGGCTGTATAGGATGTCCCTCTTAAGAGAAGAAACAGTATTTTATAATTATTTGAAAAGTGTTTTTTTTTCCTTTTAAATCAGTGTTTATGGTGGTGGGATATATCACATTTCTGGAAAGAAAGTGTATTGTGGAGAATCCCAAAGTACTATGAACAGAAGCTATTGTGAATAATACTAAAAAGACAAAGATAGGATTTTGTGTCTTTGTGCCTGAGTGACATATGTGACAAGAGTCGACAGGTGGGGAAGGTGGTATAAGCAAATACAGTACTATCTTAACTCATAGTGTTTGTATTAATAGTTGAATGCTGATAGTACCTATAGTATTTTTAGGAAGAAAGGTGAGATGGGGTTAAGTGGGACTATAGAAATAGGAAAAGGTTCTCTACTGCAAAAAATGGACAGAACAAATGAGTTCTGCTGTGGTGACCTGAAAGAATGAGGTTACAAAAACAATTCAAGATATATAGATTGTTAACTGATGATATAAATATCATGAGAAATGAAAAGGACTTGTGAAAATGTATTAATTTGTTAAACTGCTATAAACTTATGCAAATTAAAGCTACAAGAGAAAAATACATTCAAGTGGAGATGGAAGGACCTATTGATCATAGTAAAATAATTGAGTTTGTAAAGGTAGTTGAAATAGAAACTTACATGGGCAGACTAAAAAAATGAACAAGAGATAAAATAGTTAGAGCCAGATTCAATAAAACGTACACTAAGTGTACACTGTTCTGAGGAACAGACAACACAGACATAATGCGCACCTTTTTCCTCCTAATTTCAGTTTTCCTACTGATATTCTTGCAGCTTTAAATATTGACAGGGATTCATAAAGGTTACCACAAAGTGTAGACTACATTTACACGTAGCATAATCTTTCCAAGTGACGAGAAAGCACAAAAATTGTGAAAAGAGTTTTATTGAATACATATCATGTACACTTAGTGTGGACTTAGCGTAGGCTTTATTGAATCCCAGGGTTAGAGTCAGATCTTAGGAATGGAGATATTGGAGGAAACAAGTGAGGAACTTTTTAAATTTGCATATAGAAGAAAATAAAGAAGGAACACATTAGACAAAGTAGCATTTCTGAAATTTTGAGTTAATTACTTTGACTAATGAAAACACCTCAAGATATTAAGTACAAAGAAGGAACCATAACAGATGGAAAGGAATGAAATGCTTGTTACAGGTGATCCAGTGCTAAAGAGATTAACGTATTACCAAGAATAAGAAGGTATATATTTATAGTCCCTTGCCTGAAAGTAGCAAGTTTAATAAACAAAAAAACAAAGAAGAAATCAATGAGAATTGTGTTGAATCCAAAACTGGAATTAAAAAGACATTAATTGCAGCTGAAAACAGTGATTTAGTACATAGATCAATGGAGGACATTTTGAAAGAGACAGAAGAAAGAATTAATGTTTGTGTAGAAAGGGATACAAATGTGACTTGTAGATATTTGAATATCAATATTTTATGTTTAGAGTCATTTACTAACAAAAAAAGGAGAATGGCAGTTGCACAAATATTACACCATATGTAGGTAAGGGAAAAAATAGGTCAAACAGTCATCTTTTTGCTAAGTACAGAAAACAAATAGATTACTGGGAAATGTACTGAATAAATATTGAAATATTTTTTTTGCAACCAACTTTGGTAATGATTTAAAAGACAGACTGAAAATACAATGCATGTAAAGTATTTTGTTACTAATTCAAAGGTTTGAATAACAAATTGCCTGAGATGGAGAGATTTTTAAAAGGTAATGACTTTGATATGGGTACCATTTCAGAGGCATGTTACAGTAATAATAACTATGTACTAAACATACATGGTTATATAGGTTATCACATATATTGTTACAAGTGGTGAGAAAATCTTGATTTAAGTCAATACAATATTCAAACTATACACATTTCTGCTGAGAATTATGATAAACTAACCTAATATACTTGTTAGTCTTACACAGAAGAAGAAATTGAGATATAAAGGAATGAAAACCGTTTATTTACATAAGTTGTCAAGCAATAATAGAATGATAATAGCTGGAGACATGAATATGTCCCACATAAAATGATACAATATCAAGTCTCCAAAACATTTGTAAGAATGAATACTGTTTATTTTACAAAAAAAAAAGGCTATTGCCAACATAAGTAGTGTGGAACAAGGAATCATTTGTTACTGGTTGTACTATCAAGAAGGGCCAAAGTTGTTTGTAATATCAGTGGTACAGAAGAAGAAAAGTTTAACAATAAAATAGATTACTTAATGGGAAAATATGTACATGAAAAAATGGTAGAAATGATACGTACAAAGCATAATGCAACTTGGAAGAACAAAAGTATATGCAATTATTTAGGTGGAAGAGATACTGCTGGATAACATAAAAGAATAACCTAAAAGAGCAAAATATATTCAGTATAGAAAAACACTGAGAAAAAAACAATGAAAGCTATTTTATAAACATATAAGAAATTATAATACACATGCAAATGGGACTGTATCAGTGAAAATGAAAATTTAGCTATGCACCATATTGTAGAGAAAATGAATATTTTGTTAGATTTGAGAGGCAAGACAAAGAGATGTCCTAGAAGTTGGCAGGACCTGTCCCTGGTGAATCCAAATTTGGTTGGGTCGCGAGTGTTTGGTTACCTATATCCTTATTTAATATATAACAATAATGACTAACAACTTGTAAATAACAAAAAGTTATAAAAAGCTAATTAGAAAAAAAATTAGCTAAAGTTGCCAATAACTTGTTCAGATTGGACAGATACGATACTGGAATGAAGATAAACTTTTTTAAAGTAAAGATGTCCAGGCATGGAATAATACCACAATATGAATTAGGCACTGAATAACATTTGGAGAGTTATTATAGGGATAATATGTTGAGATAATGAACTTCTGGAGAGGACGTTATATGACCAAAGAGTGTCTTGAGCCTATATTGAAAGAATGAACTTTTGCAATTTAAAAAAAAATGTTTTAGAGCCTTTTGATACTACCATTATAAATACACCACCACCACCATTATATGTGATTATCTTGTCTTTAGACACTTTTGAAAATGTCATGGATATAGAAACAACATGCCATACATTGTGGCTATTCAAATATAAAAGTGTATATGTTTCAGTGAATGTTGGTAACAAGAACTGAATGTGAACCCCAAGAAAGAAAGAGGTGATGACATAAATATCTCATGTACCTCATGGCAGTCTTTCATTTTCTCAAAATATCTGACCCCAACAGATTGTGACAAGTAAAATAAATAAATTACAATGTCATGTGATTGCCTCTATTTATGGCAGGGACTTTTTAAGATGAATTCCAGTGACCAAGAGCCATGTGCAGTGGCAGAGTAAGGGAAAAGAGCTAATGGATTTCTGAGCAAATTCTCTGTATCAAAATGCAGTACTAGGTTACAATTTCTTTACAGCATGCCATAGTTGTTAGTCAAGAATGAGTCATAAACAAACATTTGAGAATTGAAAGCTCATTAACTGTCCATGAATCAAATGGTGATGATGAGGGACTTGCTACAGCACATCCTGTGGGCTGCTAAAATAAGTTATACCAGTGGTTCTTATTGTTCTATTGGGAATTCCAGACTTCAGTTCAAAAGCAAAGATTCCAAGACATCTGCTAGACAGATTATATGAGGATGACTTATTAAGTACACATAATTGTCTGTATTAGAAAGCTGATCAAACACTGAAGGGGATTTGGATTTGTTGAGTCTGTCATAGCCTGAGTCTTTTCTTTAAGTGGTTGTAGAAAGACTTATAACTGTCATCATCATCATCATCATCAACATAGCTAACACATTTGCATGCTACTCAATTTGTTAGTGCAAGAAATCTGTACAAAGCCGAAGATACTGGGGGTGTAGACAAATGGCCAAAAGTAGGGCAGATTTTAAATATTACTCTTACAACTTAATTACTAGAATAACAGGATTTGTATTAGCATGTATTTTCTGACGAATATGAAGTCTGAAATTCAAATGTATGTCATTATTTATGCACTCCAGTCCTCAATGATTTCTCAAAACCCCACAAACTTTATATGGAACATAAAAATATGAGACAAAAATCTGGACTTTCTGAAAAAATCTGGACAGTTGACAGCACATATATTTGGCATAATGATTAAGGATCATAGGAGGTTATGAGGCTATCGACCCAAAGATCATTTTAAGACTAGCAGTTTCATCCCAATGTAAAACCATAGATACTCTAGTCAATAACCAGGATTGCATTTAGTAATGACTGCCCATGTCCAGGAGGGTTGTCGCCATTATCTCCGGTATGAATTTATGGTGCCCCATCCAGGTTCCCTTTCAATAGTATCATAGAGGTGCTTTGTTTGATATGCACTGGAAGCCTATTCCAAAGAAGCGTCAGTCACTGGGAGGCAAATCTATCCCTTCTGCATGTCCTATTCAAGTTGCAGTCCATAGTTAGGTCCCTGGAATGGGTAACTCTAGTCCCATTTGACTTACAGATGTGCAGAAAATTCATTAGGTTTGGGGCAAAGATTGCTCTGTAGGCCAGGCATAACTAGTCCCTAAGAAGTCTATACAATACTGAGTATAGTGGCAGGGACTTTAGTTGGTCTGTGTAAAGCACATGCTGGAGTCCTTTGATCTTCTTTGTTAGAAACCTCTGTGGTCTCTACAATTGCTGCATGTGCTTTGTACAGCACATGCCAAAAGGGGAGTTATACTCAATTATGGGCCTGATTAGTGATGAGTATAGAGGAGTTATAACCTCCCTTGCTCTAGAAATGATGCCTTTGCTAATCAAGTGTACTATGTAGAAAGCCTTCCTTACTACAGTAGACACGTCAGTCAAAGTTAAAGTTGCAGTCTACTTGTGATCCCAGATCCCTTACCACTTTTGTAGATACTTAGGGGATTATTGTTAATTTGAAAGTGTGAAGAGACATTGTTTGTACCAAAGGGAATGATGCTGCATTTCTTTGTATTTAGTTTGAGAGTGTGAATAAGACGCCAATCGCTGGTCTGTCTAAGACCCTCCAAAAGTATACAGACATCATTTGGGGATTCAATAATTGCACCCAGTTTGCAAATTTGGTCAGCTATAGTCCCTTAGTTTTGACCTGAACGTCTGAGAACTATATACTAAACAGTAGGGGGCCCTGCACTGACCCATGTGGCACCCTGCTGGTGACAGGTTGGCTGGTTGATGTGGAGTCACCCACTTTGATAGTGTGTGACCATTTTCTGAGCTAGTTGGCAACCCATCATACAACAAAGAGTTTACATTCAGTTTGCTAAGTTTATCCATAATGCATGAGCATGTCATTGTGTTGAAGGTCTTGGCCAAATCAAGATATGCTGTGTGCACAGATTTGCCCTTGTCAATGACCCTGGTCACATTTTTGAAGAAATCCACCAAGTTTAACAGCCAAGATCTGCCCTTTATGAAGACAAATTGGGTCAGATCCAGGGTTTGCAAGTCATCTATGTCTTTATTTATGAGGTCCATGGCCTTACAGATGAGGCTGGTCAGACGTATGGGCCTATAATTCCCTGGGTCTGTTGCAAAGCAACCTTTGTGGTGGGAAATAACTGTTGCTGTTCTCCATTCTGCAGGAACATAGTCTGTGGTTAGGCTGTGATTGAATAGGGTACTTAATGGTGATGTTAGTTCATGTTTTAGTTTGTTTAAAAGACAGCCTGGGATGCTGTCTGGTCCAATAGAGGCTGTGTTTTTTTGCATTAGAAGAGGCTTTAATGACCTGTTCTTTGGATATGTAGGGTGGGGGGGGCAGGGTTGAGGCAAGGTTCTTGATAAGTTTGGAGGGGATAAAGGAGTGAAACTTTTACATAATCTGTCTGCCAGCAGATTTGCTATATCTGCAGGATCAGCGTGTGTGATCAACTTCACATTTTATCTTTTATTAAGGAGTTTTAAAGTCTATACCTGAATTATTAACTTTCAATATATTGAATTCCAGTCAATTTTAAGAAAAAAGGGCACTCTCATTTTTACAGAATGAGCTACTCTAAAAACAATTCCCAGGACTTGTCTTTAAAAAAAAGATTTACATTCTTTAACTACCAGCATTCAAGATCTGTTGATAAAGATTGATAAAATGGACAATAAACTTTATATTTTCAAAGAAAAATTTAAAAAGCAAATGGGACAATTACAGGAGATAATTACACAACACAAAACCCAGATTGCCAGCATGAAATACACAATAGGTTATATCGAGGGCAGAGTAATGGAAAGAGAACATCATGTTGAATTTTTACTAAAACAACATAAACATTACTAAACAAAATATTTATCTTGAAAATAGATCCAGAAATAATCTACACATTTATGCCTGAAAAAATCTGAAGGAGATAACATGGGTAATCTTCTCACATCTTGGATTCTTAAAATTTGAAATCTACCAGAGTCCCTTTTATTTAGCACTGAAAGAGCCCACAGGACATTGATGGTTCCTTCAACAGCTAATAAGGTAAATATAAATCCGAAATCGATAATAGTAAGATTTTTTTCCTGTCAAGACAAAAAAAGCTAGTTTTAAAGACTGCTTGGTCACACTCATCAATCAAATTTAATGGTAATATAATAAGATTGGATAATAATTATTCGCCAGCAGTAATCTCAAGAAGAAAATAATATATTCCCTTAATAAAATAACTGAAGAGGAAACAAATTAAAGTACATTTATTGTTTCCTGTTAGACTTAAGGTCTTTCCCTCAGATGGTACCAAAACGTTTGAAACTTTGTACTCATATGTTTCCTATTTAACTTCCAATAACATTTTAGAACAAGTTGAAGGTATAGATCAGTGATGTAATACATTAAGGAGGCAAGCAGAACAAAATGAATTGGAAAGCACTGATAAGAAGAAGAAGAAATTAAAAGACAAATCTAACATTTTCCTTTTTAGTATTTTTCATATTATTCAAATGCCTTATCATATTTTTCATTTACATATAACAATATATAATATGTCACAACTATAATACATGTGATGCATTCAAATAAAAAGGAACATAAGCTCAAAATGGGAAAAGTACGATAAAGTTGTTTTGCTATTTTTCTTCATGTAAATATTTTATATCATTACAGTCTTTAACATTTACCTCTAACTTTATACTGAAATACATTAAACAGTGATAGCAAAAGTAAAGCCATATAAAGCCAATTTATTATCTAGCCTATTCCAAGCTTTTATGATAGTTCAGGTTCTAATTACAAAAGATGGTTTATTATATAAGGTACATAATACACATGTAACTTAATGTCAGTTCAGGAAATCACTAGGTTTCTAAATGTTTACACAATATACAATGAGTATGCGATGCTTGAATAGTTGTTTGCAGGTGAATGGCTACTGAATATATATAGTAACTGTGTAGTCAAATGTGTGCCTTCTTGATTTTCATTTTGTTTTCTTTCCCTGATCAAACTAGAATAGTATCTTTAATGTTATAGTTAATGATAAGGAAAAAAATGGTTTAGAAATTATTTTTGAGTTGAAGTTTTTTTGTGTAATGCTATATTTAACGTGAGTGAGTACTTATACAGTGGAAGAGAGAAAAAGAGAGATTTAGTTTGTGTCAAGCTTGAGCTACATTTTAAAACATTCATACTGCTTACTTATTTGTTTCTCGGCTTCCCACTGAGATTGCGAGCTAAAACGCTCAATTTCAATTTTCACTCTTTTGTTTTTGTTTCTTCTCTCCTGAACATTCTGATATTTTAAAAATCCCTCTGCAAATGTGTGGATAGCCCCAAGATAAACATGACAGCTCAATAATGATGTAATAATGGAGGTCAAAGGTCATTTATGAGCCATTTCTGTTTTCATGCTATTTAAAGTGACAAATATGTTGTATCTTCTGAAATACATAACTAGAATAAGTTAATATGGAAAATAAGTACCTTGTTTCAAATAAACGCACATAAAATATAAAAAAAATTAAAAGTAGATAAAGAAGTGATAAAGCATGTTCTGCGTTAGTTTAGAACTATTACAGATAAAACAAGAAAAAAAAGCTGGATTAGTTAAGAGGCAAATGAAACAAGGTGCCATATGACTTTGTTCATCTATAATTTAAAAGACTCAGAAGTTATAACTGAAAAGGGGAAAAACTATATTGCATGTTACTGACATTAATAGATGGAAAGATGCAAATATATAAATAAAATATAATGTAAAGAATATTTCAAAATAGAAATGTTTTATGCCTGAAGGAAGTGTATCAGTTTTATTCCTGAATTGAAATGTTTGTTTGAAACATATATACTCTATATGATGTTTCAAAGTGCAGTAATAACTGTACAAAACTATCATGTGAAAGTGATTTAGAAAGAAGACACAATTAGATGTTTCAGAAATATTTTAAGAGTATATTAATTTTGCATAAGCCAAAAAGAAATATAATTTTTGGTAACTATAGACTTATTAATATATCTTGCTGATGTAAACATTATCCTGATGCATATACACATTTACAGTATGTTACATTGTTACATATCTTACTACATGCATGTAAAATGATTTGGCCTTAATCAGTAAAAAGTTAGAATTTAACTTTTTATTTTAGTATGCTGTTGTGTTGTTATAATGTTTAGAGTTTTTAAATCTTTGCAATACTACATTTAACTGTTGCAGTCTGTTTAAATAGTAATAGAAACACACATAGATAATACCAACATTGAATATAACTTTTTTTATTACAAACACTTAGGATTAAAATATGTTACAGTAAGACAATCTCATACTCATGAATTAATCTCACCTAACAAACTACTTTCTGTTTAGCATAACTATTTTAGATAAAGTGGAGAATAAATCTTGACAAAGACTTTAAAGGCAATGCTTGAATGGCAATGCTGTTCAGATGGGGAGGTCTTATACCACAGGGATTTTTTAGATTGTTTTATTCAACATTTAATGCTTTTGTGTTTAAATGTTTATCAGTGAGTGTCTATGGAGATTAGTTACAGTCTTCTAAAAGATAAATATAAGTCATTCTTTTCAGTAATATATTTTTTCTACTACAATAATAGATACAAATGATCAAGTATACTGGTAATAATAATAATATATTCATGAAGTGTATTTCCATTAATGTTAATGGCTTAAATAATAGTAGCAAAAGAGGAAGTCTGTTCAAATATTTAAAATTATTTACTGCACAGATTGTTTTCTTACAAGAAACACATCTAGTACAGTAAGATACAGACAGACTTAACACCAATAATTACTCAGTATTAGTTAAGTTCTCATTAAAAACAAAAAAGAGGTATAACAATATTATGGAAGAAGTCTGTTTTAATGCCTAAGTGAGTGCATACTCTGACAAATCATGCATGTTTTGTTTAGTTTCTTTGAAAATAAATGGAAATATTTATACACGATTTAATCTTTATTGAATTCCTGGCTTGGGAGCTAAAGTGGTCAAACATCAGTTTGAAGACATTATTCAGAACTCTAAGGGGAATATAATATTGGCTGTTGAGTTTAATTGTACACTATATGACAGTGATACTAATGCAAAAAATACTTGTAGGAAACCAGCAACTTCAAAGGCATTAATTGATTTTTTGATAGAGTAAACATTAAAGATGTAATGAATATGCTGAACCATATTCACTATTTTTTACACATTATTCACACTGTCATGGTACTCATTGCAGAATAGATAGAGTATACATTTCAAGAAATATAACTACAAGGCTAGATAAAGTCAAAGTAGTTGCATGTCCTTTGCCTGATCATAACACACTTACTTTTGGTTTGGAAATTAATATAAAACTAAATGTAACTATTACCAGAATACATAGCATCATACATAACCAATTTGAAAGTATTTAAGGAATTTTATAATAAACAGATACAAGCCTTTCTAAATATAACTCTTACTGAAGATATATCAGAGATATGTGTATGGGATTCTTTAAAGTCATACTTATATGGTAAAGTTTTATCTTGGTTTATCAATAAGAAAAAAAAGTGGAATAAAGATTTATTAGATTTACAAATAAAGATTGATAAACTAAAGTTTGATATTCAATTGATTATATTAATTCCACAAAGGGTATTATGACCATAGTGAACTTAGACATAAATAATGTTTTTGATTCAGTTTGCTGGGACTACCTAATACTGGCTTTGGAAGAATATGGCTTTTCACAAAAATTTACTCAATTAATTAAATTATTGTGTTAAATATTATATAATATATATATATATATATATATATATATATATATATATATATATATATATTAGATATATGTATGTATATATATATATATATATATATATATATATATATATATATATATATATATATATATATGTATGTATGTATATATATATATATATATATATATATATATATTAACTTCAAACAACAAAACACACGAAAACTTGTAAAACAGATGAAGTCAGAAAATGGCAGGATAAACAAACCACAGGAGTCGAAGTATAAATTTACGCGTTTCGTTCAAATTTAATCCACCTTGAACTTCATCAGAATAACAAGTAATCAAAAAAGATGTTTAAAAATAGTGTAAAAATAGCCATGTGACTCTACCATCCAATAAATCAGCGTGTTCCATTTCCCTTAAATTAATTCCAATCATTAAAGATATATACATATGTATAATGCATAGTTGTATAATATCAAATACAACACAAACAATGACAACAAAAATGAAAGTAGTGATTGTAATAACTGTAAAAATAATAAAAACTGGTCAAAATTCAACCTATAACAGTTGAATGTTATTAAGGTCTTTGAGCTAGTAAAAAACATTTAATGTTAATCACATCATTCAGACCAGGAAATTCATCAGCTTTAAGCAAAATCTGCCACAAAGCTTCTTTACACTCCAATTTAATTTTATAATTACCAGAAAACTGTTCATCACTTACTTTTTCTAAAACAGAAAATCTAAATTTCTTAAAATCTGTGCAAGAAGCTGCATGCCTTGCTAAAGCATTAGAAGTGTCACGTTTCTTAATGGCTGAAATGTGTTCGTAAATACGTTTGTTAAAAGTCCTGATAGTTTTTCCTACATAAAATTGTTCACATGTATCACAAATTGCTATATATATCACATTTTGTGTCTTACAAGTGTAATAGCCCTTACAATTAATGGTTTTATGTAGATGTTTAAGAAAAATAGTATTAGTTCCAGAAATGTATCTACATTGTCTACAATGATTGCACGGAAATGTGCCATAATTAGAACCTTCATAACAAACGTTAGTGTTGACTTCCAACAAACTTTTAATACAAACTACTTTCTTGTAGGTAAATAATGGAAATTTACCTACAATAGAACATAAATCACTATTGCCTAGAATGACTTTCCAATTGTTTTTAATAATGTGCCTAATGCTTGACATTTCATTAACAATAGGTATAGGAAAGGCCAACTTATAGTCCTTAACTACATTAGAATTACAAGTAACTGCCAAACTAATATCGACAGATCTCTGAAACAAAATAGGACAAGCCTTATCTTTCCTAAGTGTCAAAACCTCCTTAAAAATGTCTTCAAAAACGTTGACACTATAACCTCTTTCACTAAAAAGTTGTTTGAGAATCAGTGCCTCTTTAGTGAAATGTTCATCCCTACTAATAAGCCTACTCAGCCTTATAAGTTGTCCTTTGACTACACCACGCTTCATAAATTCAGGGTGTAAGCTGTCATAATGTAAATATTGATTTACAAATGTGGACTTTCTAAATATATCACTAACAAAGCTAAATCCATCGTTGCTAAAACTCAGATGGATATCGAGAAAGTCAATTTCTTCACCAAAATGCCCTATTGTAAATTTAAGAAAACTAGTAGAATTGTTTAAATACTCCACCAGTTCTGTAAAAGATTCCAAGTCGCCATTCCATAAAAAGATTAAATCATCTATGTATCTTTTATAGAATATAATGTTATTGGCTAATGTGTGTGAATAAAGAAACTTAATTTCCCACATTGCCATAACTAAATTGGCGAAACTAGGAGCAACCCTAGAACCCATGGCTACACCAGATATTTGTTGAAAATAAGAATTTTCAAATATAAAATAGTTGTTTTCCAACACTATATCCATCAAAATACAAATAGTGTTAGTCAAACTGTTACTAATATCAGTGTGGTTACTTAAAAATTCTCTTAAATATTCCATGCCAATAGCCTGATCAATGCTTGTATATAAAGATCTCACATCTAGAGACGCAAAATAAAGTTTGTTACCACCCAATGGTTGTGAACTTAACAGTTCTAACAAATGCCATGAATCTTTTAAAAAAGATCTAGTTCTTTGAACAATAGGGTTTAAGTGTTTATCTAACCAGATTGATATACATTCAGTTTTGGAATAACCTGCTGAAACAATTGGACGAAATGGAATAATGTCACTTCTTTTGTGCAGTTTAGGTATTCCAAAAATTGTGGCCAGTTTTGGAAATTCCACCACCAGAAACTCATAACTTTCTCTATCAATCTCACCTTGCAACAGTAAATCGAATAAAGAAGTGTCTACTTGCTGAAAACTTCTAGCAATACATTCTTTAGTAACTACCTTATAATTAGTGGAATCACTTAACATGGCTTTCATGCTATTACTATAGTCAACATAATTCATAATGACTATAGCACCCCCCTTATCAGCCTTCATAACACGCCACTCTCTTTGTTTGACCACTTGGTCTAAAGCAGCCAACTCAGAATCAGTCAAGTTAGAATTAAAGTGTGATGTTTGTCTATCCAACTTCCTAAAATCATGTTCACACAGTTTACCAAATACTGCTAAAGTCGAATTTAGTAAGGGGTTATAAACACTTCTCTTCATGAAATTATCTTTGTAATTGACCGTCTTTGTAATGCCGTCAAAAATAAATTTCAAATTCAACTTACGAAGATATAACTTTAAATCAACAATAAGTCGACTAACATTAAATTTGTTAGAAGGGACAAACGAGAAACCTTTGTTAAGAACAGAATTTAACTCGGAAGGTAATACTTCACCAGTCAAATTCAAAACTGTAATACTTAGTTCTTCTTCCGATTTTTCCCTTTCCCTTTGTTTCTCGTTTGTACCCTCCCTGACCACCTTGGCGTTTTTACATTCCCGACCTTGTCGGTTAAAAAAGGACCTTGTTTATTGACTGAATTGGCACTACTAGAAGCATTAGAAACAGAAACAACTTGTGCAAACGATGTTTTAACTTTAGTAGTGTCAACTAGCTTACTTTATATAAATATATATATATATATATATATATATATATTAGATATATGAATATCTACATATATATGTATATATATGTATATATATATATATATATATATATATATATATATATATGATTCCCCTTCAGAACATTTAAACCCATAACATCTAAAATCATAATATCGAAACCATAACTTCTAAAACTCAAAACATCTAAAACCCATAACATCGAATTTCATAACATCTAAAATGTACATCACAACATTGAACACTACAAATCACATGAAAATAACATCCCCTCCACATATAACAACACCAAACTAACAAACACACTTTTTACTACGTTTCTGCAGGGGGGCCCTTGCAACCCCCATGTGGGGGGGGGGTCTGCCTCCCACACCCCATGTAAATTAAATATACCAACTCTGAGATCACACTACAGTGGGAAAAACTTAATTTACTAACCCCACTGTATCACGATCAACATAAAAAATGTACACATAATGTCTATATCACTTACCTGTGTGGCCTAACACATACAGAGTGGCAAAATAAACACTATATAAATAGTATAAAATCCTGCACTATATAAATAATAGCTATAGAAATAAAAACTACAACATCTCATAGTGATGCCACAAGATTAACAGATTAAACTATAACATTTACACGTTTGATGATACACAATTACATATTATACATTTTAGATGTTATGAAATTCGATGTTATGGCTTTTAGATGTTTTGAAGGGAACCATATAAATATATATATATATATATATATATATATATATATATATATATATATATATATATATATATATATATATATATATATATAATATATATATATATATATATATATATATATATATATTAGGTATATATATATATATATATATATATCTATATATATATATATATATATATATATATATATATATATATATATATATATATATATATATATATGTATGTATATATATATATATATATATATATATATATATATATATATATATATATATATATATATATATATGTATATATATATATATATATATATATATATATATATATATATATATATATATATATATATATATATATATAGATATATATATATATATATATATATATATATATATATATATATATATATATATATGGGTCCATATCACTACATCGACAAGTCATAACATCGGCCATGAAATCACCAGTCACTAACTAAATGCCCCTAACCACTGCACAAAACTCCTACACGCATAAAACCGGTCTACTTCAACACACTACACTACATAGCATACACACTAGCCCTGACCTCACCTACCTGCACCCTAACCCTAACTCACTTACTCCACCCCTAGCCCAAGTCACACTGAAGACACTTCACCTACCTGCACTTACCCACCCCTAGCCCAAGCTCCAACACTAACGCACACTTCACCTACCTGCACCCTAACCCTAACTCACTTACCCACCCCTAACCCAAGCTCCGACACTAATGCACACTTCACCTACCTGACTGCTTTGTTGTCGAACTTGTGAATGTCGGTGAAGTGGGATTTCAGTTATTTAATCTGTCGGTGATTTCGTGTCGGTGTACTGAATGTCGATGTTATGACTTGTCGATGTAGTCATATGGACCCATATATATATATATATATATATATATATATATATATATATATATATTAGATATAGAGAGGCGAGATTGCATTGGTTTGAACATGTGCTGTGGAGGCATGCTGGGTATATTGGGAGAAGGATGCTAAGGACTGAGCTGCCAGGTAAGAAGAAAAGAGAAAGACCTAACATAAGATTTATGGATGTGGTGAGAGAGGACATGCAGGGGGTTGGTGTGACAGGGCAAGATACAGAGGACAGGAAAAATGGAATCAGATGATCTGCTATGGTGACCCCTAATGGGAGCAGTGGAAAGAAAAAGAGAGAAGATGAAATTCATTACTTTTATAAAGATTGGCTCATACATATCTAGACCTATTACATTCACCAAGGGTACAAAACAGGGATGACCTCACTCCCCTTTGTTGTTTGCTCTGGTCATAGAACAATTTACAGATTGTGTTAGGATGAATACAAATATCAAAGGCATACATTTTAGTAATAGTTTAGTTGAGAAATTTCAGCTGATGATATTTTATTGACTATGAAAGATCATAGTAAATTGTTACAAGCTCTGTTTAACACAATATTTCACTTTCAAAAAATTTCTGGCCATAAATTCAATGAAAATAGAGATTAACATATTACTTATAAATTCCACTAAGAAGGACATAAACAAAACATTTGCTAAATATATAGTAATAGAAAATAAAATGAAATATCTAGGGGTCATGTTAAGAAATAATATGAATGAAACACCAGCAATTAACTTTAATACTATCTTAAATAAAATCAAATGTCTCACGGAGTGATGGAATACATTCTTTTTTACTATGATGAACAGAATTTTCTGAGTTAAAATGATTATTTTCCCCAAAATATTATATTGTATAAAAGCTATCTCTCTTCCTCTCCCTTAGCGTTATATACATCAATTTAATAGATTAATGTTCAATTTTATGGTACCATAATAACCCAGAATTGCATTAAATCATCATTTAAGGGATTTGGGTCTACTTTTGGACCTCAAAAATTTAATAGCTCGAATGCATATGGATCGAACCATATGCATAGAACTATTAAACAATCAAAGTCCAAAAAAAAAAACACAAAAAAAACATTAAACTAGTGTAGGCAGGGGGGCAAGCCCCCCACACCCCATGATACTTAAATATATCAACTCCAAGATCACACTACATTGAAGTAAACAGAAATCTCCACCTACGGAGATTTCCATTTCCATTTTCGATGTTTTGCACTTTCAGTGTACTCGTGTCGAGAATATCGTATTCGATATTCTCGGACTTCGAGCACATAAAGTAGACCCAAAGGATTGGGATGCAGGGAGGAATTAATCATCCAGACAATGAAATGTATGCCTTATCTTCTATTGTCAAGGCCTAATATTGTGTTAAACTCTTCATATTCAGCTAGATTAAAACAAATACAAGAACATATTTAGTTACAATCAAATATTTCATTGTTGTCAAAATATACAAAACTTCTGCCTAATAATTTTTATTGGATGGTAAGAAAGTATATCCTAGACAACAAAATAAACACATATGTTCCAAATTTATAACTAATACTTTAAATACTCTTAAAAAAACTTGAATAGAAATACAGATATTAAGGCTTGGTCATTTTTATTATTTCCTATTGTATGTACAAAGAACAATATTGACACTTTTGTTATTAACAAAATTACTGTACTTGGAGGGAAAAATGTAATATATTGGCATAAATTGATTGATTCTAGAAAGGTTCTTCAAATGAAATAATTCATGAAGAAATATAATATAGCTAATGAGTTGTGGTTGGCAGTACAAGTATTAAGATGTTCCTAAACTTATAGAATTTTTTATTATTATGGGTAACCAAAAAGTTCAAGGAAAAGTCTATCTATCTAAAATATATAAATTAATTTAAAATTTGAAAATATATTATAAAGAAAGCTATTGTTGTTATTACAGGTCTATATTAGATCAGCGAACGCTTAAAAAAGCAAATGCTGATTGATCGAACTTATGTAAGCGAAAGTTTAAAATAAAGCAACAGAAACCCAATTTTTTTCCCTAGGGAAAGAATTTGGTTGTCCGTTTCTGTTGCTTCAGTATTTTCAGTGCTGTGGTGGAAAGTTACAGGTCGGGTTCAGGTAAGTGTGCGATTGTGTGGATGTGAGTGTTTGGGCGGGTTAGGTGAGTTAGGGTTAGGGCGCAGGTTAGGTATGTGTGCAATTGTGTGGACATGAGGGTTAGGGCGGCTTAGGTGAGTTAGGGTTAGGGATCGGGTGAGGTGAGTGTGCGATAGTGACGGACCTTAGGGTTAGGGTTTGGGTTAAGGTAAGTAGATAGTTAGTGGTGTGTGTATAGTTTAGTGTAGGGTTAGGTAGGTGTCAGATTTTAGGTGTATGTGTGTGGATTGCTATTTGTTTGGTGTACTTGTGTTGTGTGTATGTGTTTGGGAACAGCAATTTTTTTCCCTAGGAAAAAAATTTGCTGTTCTGACAGTTCGAGATTGTAAGCTTTCGCTTACATAAGTTTGATCAATCAGCGTTCACTTTTTTAAGTGTTTGCTGATCTACTATAGACCTGTTATTACAGAGCAATTAGTAATCAACTCCCTGAGTAAAATGATAAACAACTAATATTAGTTTCCTCAATGCAAGCTTCTTTATCATTGCAACCGAAATTATTTTCTTGGAAATTTATCCACAGAATCTATATCACATCTCATAAAATTGAATTAATGTTTAACCAATGAATAGGTTGTTGGAGATGTAAATTAAAATTGAAGCTAACTGACAACACATGGTTTATGAATGCAATCTGCTTAGATCATTTTTGGAAAAATTGATTTTTTTTTGCATACTATTTTTAATGACAACATTCAGTTGACCAAATCATTGATTTTGTTTAATGCCTATATACCTAAGTGTGTTCCCAGATCTAAATAGTCACTACTATGGATCTTATTAGCCATTACTCATAAAGCAATTACTACAAATTGGAAAAGTGAGACTTCACCTACGTTTAAAGAATTCAAGAACATTGCACTTAATTTTCCCAAAAGGCATTACTATCAAGATAACAGAAAATCGCTTCATATTACAATCCTTGGATAAAAGTCACAGAGATACTGAGGAGAACTGATTACAATATAGTTTGAAACACAACTTTACTCTGAAGAAATATTTTGTATCTGTTCACTTAGACACCCTTATAAATAGTTTTTGTTTTATCTTGGTTTGTTGTTATGTAGGTTTTTTTTCTTTGTGTGGTTGATTAAATCAATATGTATCATTCTAATTCTAAATTATGATATGTTATATGAATCTTAAAAATGTTAATAAAATATTTGAGAAAAAATGCTGTTAAAATACCTCACATAGGCTTTATGAAGAGCCAGATAAAAAATATCATATTACTTGAAGGAATCTAAAGCTTGTGCAATAATTGCATAGCTGATCAGGCATTCTGTCTTTATAATTAGCACAATTTTAACTTTAATATTATTTCTTAGTACTACTTACCAGGTGTTGCCCTTCTGGGGACTCATTACAATGATGACAAAGAAAAGATACTGTGCTCCCTGAAGATGATGGCAGCTTAATTCCTTTTCTGTTAGCAACCATGTTCATTAAAATGCAGTGTCAAGTAGTATTACCAGCTGCAAAATGCAATAACGAATGTCTACATTGGTATATTTTAACAATACAACAACAAAAACAGCCATTTTAGTGTTTAGCAGGATACAAACTACAAGAAAAATCTAGCCAAGCTAGAGTTTTCACCATGTGATACCTTAAACCTCCTGTAATAGAGGCCTATTGGATATATGCAAATGACCCCTTAAGGACATAAGTGTTTCAACAATATGGCTTCTGAATATCAATGACTTTTTACTTTT
Source organism: Protopterus annectens (assembly GCF_019279795.1). Classification (NCBI taxonomy): domain Eukaryota; kingdom Metazoa; phylum Chordata; order Ceratodontiformes; family Protopteridae; genus Protopterus; species Protopterus annectens. Next base: position 1,716,950,331 of record NC_056741.1, on the reverse strand, counting down.
TAATTTTTAAGTCTTTATGGACAGATTCAGACCAATAAAGCCAAATGCCACTAGCTGGGGAAATGCACCTTTAGGCCTTCTTATGACCTCATCAGCACAGCATAAATAAGAAGGCCGAAAGGTGCATGTCCACAGCTAGTGCCATTTGGCTTTGTTGGCCTGAATCTGTCCATAAAGGCTTAAAAAGGAAAAAGGAAAAAGTCATGGATATTCAGAAGCCATATACTGAAACACTTGATGCCCTTAAGGGATAATTTGCATATATTCCATGGGCCTCTGTTACAGGAGGGTTAAGGTATCACACCGTGACAATTCTAGCTTGGCTAGAATTTTCTTGCCATTTTACTAATTGGTTTGTCTGTGTGACCTTTTTACTTTTTGATTTAGCAGGATAATAGAAAGCCTGCTCTTTTCCCATATCATTAGCTGGTTAATAATGCAAGCATTTCCTCTAGTATGATCACATTTATACTGTTTAGAACAACTATATGCTACTAATTTGAATCACAAGCACTAGAAAAGCCACAGAACAGGACCCTGATTAGCAGGAGTTATAGAAAGGTTAATGAAAGAATAAATGAATATATAAACACACTATCTGTACTTTCTCAGAAACTTGCACTACATCAGACCTAAAAAGAAATGAATGCTTTCATATTAATTACCAAACAGATGCATAATAATTTTAACATAACCACCCCTAACTCAACATACTGCAAATGAATGACTTTATGACTTGTCAGTAAAATAAATATACTGCAGAAATACATGCCACAGCAGTATACCTACACACACACACACACACACACACACACACACACACACACACACACACACACACACACACACACACACACAAAAATAGCAGTATTAAAATGTCCATCACCATATACATATTAACACAGACTAGCCGGGCTATCTAATTAAAAGAGATACTTAATTTCACTGATGATACAGTAGCATAAAAACTAGGTGAAAGTTTGCCTGTGCTGCAGACGTTCTTGGATCTGGTTTATCTGGTCTGTACAGATCTGTTTTACTGATTGGTTTGCTATCCTTGTCTTTGTTTAATTAACTCTGTATATTGCACTGTACCCAAACAATTTTTTGGCCATTTTGGTTCACATGCTAACACTGTGAACAACATGTTGCTGTATCTGATTTTTGTGGCTTCTTAACAGCAGCTTGAATTACTCAACCTTCCCACCATTTTGCTGTGGTATTTAAAGTCAGTGTCTCTGGCTGTTTGCCCATTGTGGTAATCTGACTACCAAAGCACATCCCTCCCTCTTTGATTGCTATTGACAGTTGTGTACCTAGCCAGCCTTAGGCATAGGCCAACTAGGGTGCCGTTCTAGCAGGGCCACTTTTCCAGTGATCAGGATTGGTGTTGAGGGGGCACTGTGGAGACCTTTTGTATAGAGCGCAAGTTGACCAAAGGCCAGTCCTGTAGTGTAAAATAACTATTTTTCCACCCATTGATTTACAAAGATCCATAATACTGAGCCAGCACTCTGAAAACAAGTTTTGCTCTTAAGTTACCCTCCCCTACTACAACCATCACTTTCACAGAACTCCCACCTGCTTAGCATCCTTGCCATAATCTGAGAGAGTCCTGAATAAATCCTGTGCTATCCTTGGCAGATAAATGGTTTGTTTTATTGTTTTGCACTTTAAATGCTTTATCTGCTGATTATTTTTAACTTTAAATAGTTTCAAGTGCTCTGATATTGCTCTGATTGTTGAGAACTGCACTTTTGAGAAGCTTTACTGACAGTGTTCCTGTGTAATTTGCTGCTTTCTGTTTTGGGTGGTACATACGTGTTGTATTCCTGGAAGTTTTGCCCTGCTAAATGTTCCCAATAAAGCACCCTTTTTAGTCTGCATCAACAAGCACCCTTACTAGCCTTCTAATCTCAATGCACCACCCCATCCTAGCTCACCAATCAAAACACTGGACAGTATAGATATTTAATTTCTGTAGCCAGCTTGGTGGATATGGGCATCTTAAACCAATGTAGCAGTTGTCTCATGCTTAGCAGCAACTGCTTAATCCTTAAAGAAGCAAACGCAGTATGTGAGAGATGTACTTACCCAATGACATGAGGTAAAACTCTCACATACAAGTGCAGATCAGGTTGTAGAAATCATGTATACAATGCACAAACAGATTATCATATGTTGAGACACTTAAAAGCAATTTTCCTAAACAACAATCGCCTAGACTGCCCGTTGTCAAAGCTATGTCTCAGCAAGTCCAAATGCACTCAGGGAAATCAACATCTAACACCACACATAATGTAATTCTCAGTGGAACCCCAAACAAAAACCCCATAAGATAAGCAAACACACTTCCGAGGACTCTTGTCATATGGGACTCCATTGTGAAATATGCTGATGCTCCTCTAACCAGGCTGTCCAAAGAGAACATAACTGTTAGTTGTTTATCTGGAGCTAAGATCTGCCAAATTACACACTATCTGAAGCTAAGATCTGCCAAATTATGGACTGAAGTCATTATGCCACAGGTACCAGTATGATTCCATCATAATCCATGTAGTTGTAAATGACCTGAGATGTGTCTCCTTGGACTATATGAAGAGAGGAATTATGAAGATTTCAGGCTACTTGTCTCAGGTTGGTATGAACCTAGCACTAAGCAAAATATTACCATCACTGAGGATGATGTCTCAATATGAGCAATAAATGATTATTCATTTTAACAACTATCTACCTTTCTGGTGTCATTTTAAGGGCAATCAAATATTTGCCAACTTGGGAGGTCATGGTTAACAGACTACAACGCTTTGTCTTGGCTGGTCTGCACCTTTATCTTCTAGGATTTCAAATATTGGCTAAAACTTTATCCAACCCTATAGTGCCTTTTTAAGCAATGCCAAAATGACAAACCTACCAACATAGCAAAATCAACTCAACTAAGTGTCAAGGTGTTGCTGATCAATGCCATGAGCCTAAATAAAAGACTTCAGTGCTTACAAGCCTTTCTCACACTTGAGGATATAGATATCTATGCAGTTACTGAGACATGGTTTAAAGAGGCAGAGAGTAACCTTGCAGTGCAAGGTTTCAGTGCCTTCCACACTTTAAGACCAGTAGCTGCACAGACAACGGCTAAACATGGAGACATCTTAATATACAGCAATAACAAGCATACTTATAGGGTGGTCAAACAGGATGACATGCTGGATGTTCTCCATGTGCATATCATCAAAGACAAAATCATTACCATACCCTAGCTAGCTATAGGTCACCCTCCATATCCCAAGAAACTTACAATCATCTTGGAACCAACTAGAGACACTTTCCATCAAACCTAATAACCAATGCCTGGGAGACTCCAGTTACACCTCTATAGACTAGGAATCCTACATGGCTGCAAATCTACAGGCACTGAGATTCCTGGACTTTGCAAATACAAACACCCTTGACCAAATAGTGAATACTCCCACTAGAAGCGGCAACAAACTAGAACTTGTGCTTATAAATATGGGGGAACACTGCACCCCCCATGTCTTGTCCAGCCTGTTAAGGTCCAACCATAAAGCTGTCTCCTTTGAAATCAAAATCAACTCCATAATCCCATTAAAACCAGTAACAGTTAGGAATTATTGCAAGGCAAATTACCTCTTATTTAGTGGTGGTTTGTCAAAATACATTGCCCCTCCAAACCCAGAGAACACAGCAGCCTATGCTGAATTGCTCTCAGAAACTCTGTACAACCATGTCAATGACTGCATAGAAGCTGCTGTACCTAACATATATAAGCTTAAGAGTAGCACCAGAAACAAACTACACAGGTGGCATCACAAATTAAAGAGGATATACAACAAAATGAAAACATTACAGCAAAAATCAGGAAGGAAAATTCACATAAAGGTAAAAAAAACCTCTCACATCAAACTAAATAGGCAACTATGAGGGCTAATTAGGACAACTTTGTGGTTAAACTATAAAACCAACACAAAACTAAACTAAACTTTGAACAAAGGAACAAAAACTAAAGCAGCAGAGAGACAGAACAAAATTGGACTTCCGAAAATCAGAAACAACTTTATTAAATAAAAATAAATGCTTTTGTCCACTGATTTATGTGAATTTCATCAGACAAAAAAAGAAAGTAAATTGGTACCTTAAATACACACACTTAACACAGACATTTATTTATTTATTTATTCCAGTTTGATGACCGAGGAGGTCCACTGGACTTGGGGAGCCCGTTTTCAGTGAAGGCCCATGGAGAAAAGGTCCAACAATACATAGTTACATGAATAATTGCTAAGAAACTTTGCATAACTGACAATTACAAAAACAATGATGCAGGAATTAAGCCTTGACAAAAAATACCGTATGAAAATGTAAAGGCACAGCAAACAGGTCAGGGCAAATATAAAAATATGGAGATATTTATTAAATAGTAAAAATGTAAGTGCTTTTGCATTGTACTAAGCAACGCTTCATCAGACAATGCAAACGTATACACAAGGCAAAATTTTAAAATATATTTATAGCCAATCACGGATAATAGAACAGGAAACATCATATTAAAGAAAACAGCACATTATCTTAAATAAATAAATAAATGACTTCACAAAATGTGAAAACGTTTAATTGTGATTCAGAAATGGTGATTTTATATAGCTCTGCGTGCACAATGTCCATGCTTTTACATGGGCAAAACAGAACATAAACTTAAAGAGAGAATTTGTGAGCACTGTTATGTATTAGGAAAGCTAATTGCAACAATGATTTAGCAAGGCATATTCAGACGTATAAGGATCATGTTTTTTTTTTATTTTGGTTCAGATAGCCCCCGAGTTGAAGGATAACCATAAGGCTTTCTTCAACTATGTAAGAAACCTCAAGGGCAGCACACAGGAGTGTGCTGAAGTGGTGGTTAATGGTGCCACATTCACTGAGCCTAATGATACAGCAAACCTGTTAGTGGACAAATTCAGTACCCCCTCTTGCCTACAACCTTCCCCCAAGAAATACTCTCAAACATAACCCCTCCAGCTATAACTAGAGAACATAATGGCTGTGCTTGCTAAAGCCAGGAACACAGCCTCAGTGGACCGCAGTTTTATTCCAGATGCCTCCTTAACAGTCTAAAATATGACTTATAGGACCTCTGAAGTCATTATTTAACTACAGTCTTTAAAAAAATCTTTGTGCCATGAGAATGGATGACAGTGATGGTCATTCCACTTCATAAGGGCGGACCGTCAACAGATCCTGGAAATACAGATCCATTAGTATTATTAGTCTTATTTGTAAAGCCATGGAAATAATTATCATTGAATTTATCAACAAGAACATAGCAGATCTCCAGACACTGGATCCATCCCAGTTTTGCAGTAACAAAGATTTTTCGAAGTGTCCAAAGTGTCCAGAGTGGTTTAGGTATTTGCAATGTTAAAATAAAGCATTTTCAGAGAGATTGTCATGCATTTGGGCATAATCACAAGTACCTGGTCTATACTTCTGTTTAAAAGAACTTTGTTTTTATGACAGAGGGATTTTGTAGACCTGAACCACTGGTGTTTGATAATAATATTGCTGAGAATTGGTGAGTGTTTGAGCAAGAATATATTTTCATGCAGGCTGCATTCTCTGATAAAGATGCAAGTACAAGAGCATATATACTTCTCAAGTTAGCTGGCTCAGAGGCCATTGAGTGAGAACATTCAATTGTGTATGCATCTGCTGTGTATGCAGGGGAGGGGGAAAACTGCCATATTGTGATACAAGCTGAAACGTGGGAAGACCCTAAGTGCTTAAAACATAAATTTAGAGAAATGTGTAACCCTCAAATGAATATTACAATGCAAAGGCACACATTTTGCAAAAATAAATCTAAAGCTTGGTGAAACTATTGCAACATACATTACCAACTTAAGAAATAAAGCGAAAACATGCAGATTTGGATATCTAAGAGATGAGTTAATAAAAGACCATCTTGTATGTGGTGTTGATGATGCTGTGAGAAAGATTTTGCTTCAAGCTAGTGAATTAACATTGAGCAAAGCAATTGAGATTTGTCAAATACATGATAATACAGAAAAGCAAATGAATATGCTGAAGAATGAGAAAAACATGTTTTCTGTATCTGCTAGTGTGAATGTTAGTAGTGTACAGCGACAGATAGTTAAGATGAAAAAAATATATAAACTGAAGGGGGCCACACCCAACCTCATTGTTAACTGTCGCAATTGTCATGAACCTAAAAGGGAAAAGTGTTTAGCTTTTGGTCAGCAATGTCACAAATGTAAAAAGTGGAATAATTTCAAAAGGCTTTGTTAAGTCTAAAGTGCCACAAACTTATATTAAAAGAGAGTATCTGATGAAACTGATAAATCATCTAGAGACTGTAGCAAACTCTAAGTGCTGTGAGCAAACTATATACGTCAATGGTGTTGGTGGTGATCGATGAAAGAGTTAATACAGTAAACTATCAGTTTTCAGCAAAGAGTGAAATATTTTTGTACTGTAGAAATTAATGGGAAATCTGTAGAGCTTCAAGTAGACACTGGATCTAAGTGCAATGTCATATCAGCACAAATGTTTGCTAAAGTTAAAGCTGGTGAGAAACTTGATTCAGCAAAGCATGCAAAACTAGTTGCTTATGGTGGTGAAGAGATTCAAACTGATGGTGCAGTAGTTCTTTCATGCCATTCTGCTGGAAACAGCTATGACTTGCAGTTTTACATAGTCAAAAGATATGTGCATTCACTGTTAGGCCTCAAAGAGAGTCTGAGAATGGGAGTGATTTCATTTAATAAAGAGTTCCACCATATAAGCCTGAATAACAACAATAGTTTTATACAGAATATTTTTAGTGAATATGCTATTTTCAAAGACAAGCATGATAAACTTCCAGTCACATATTCCATGAAGTTAAACCATGAAGTAAGTCCAGTTGTCAGACCAGAACAAAAGATTGCAGTAGCAATGCAGAGCAAAGTAAAAGCAGAACTAGACAAACTGATGAATTTAGGTGTTCTTACACCAGTAGAAGCTCAGATGGAATGGGTATCCTCGTAGCCCATAATAAAAGCTCAGATGATATTCAAATAAGTATTGATCCAAGAGACTTAAACAAAGCACTTAAGCGTCCTCATCATCCAATACATACAGTAGAAGAGGTAGCCACTCTCATGGCAAGCTCCACTGTTTTCTCAGTCTTAGATGCAAAACCCCTTTTTGACAAATGTCACTAGATCACAAATCTTCATTGTTAACTACATTCAGCACGCCATTTGTTATTTACAGATTTCTGAGAATGCCATTTGGAATAAATTCTGCCAGTGAAGAATTTTCGCATGCGAAGGAACAAATTGTTTATGGTTATCCATTTGTTATTATAGTAGACGACATTATTGTTGGAGGCAATGGTGAAGAAGAAGATCAACACAGTCCTGTAGGAGAAAGCATTGTTCCAAAATAAATCACCAGGGGATATATCCACTAGCAAAATTTATTAAACACTAATAAAAAAAAAATTGTCAGTGTTAAGCTCTTTCGTTTCATATTTTGTAAGACTTCTTCAGAACTGACAAATATATTATTCCACAACTTTAAATACTATTTAAAGTCATTAATTAGTTTACCTAACCAGTCATCATTCTGCTACTTAACTGACAAATTAACTAATAAAATGAACTAATAAAACACTTAAAACCATATAAAAATGTGATATTATTAATTATATACATAAAACATTTTCAAGGAAATATTTTATAAAAACATTTGAACAAATCATTTGTCCTAAACTCATATTTTTTTACTTCTAATTGTTTTAATTTCAACACAGAATTAATGGAGTAACATTCTTTCAGCCCTGGTGGGTTCATTGCATGCAACATGAGCTGCCACTTCAGTGCACATTTGTTTAGGTGCTCCTCAGTAATATAGCCCCTTTGACCCTTAAGTACTTGTTCTATCACAAAGAATTTGAAAGTATGCATTGGATGTTTTGCAATATATCTGTAAAGGCATTCATGTTTTTAGCTTTTTAATATCCTTTAAATATTCATATATCCTTTCCTTAAGTGTCCTACTAGTTTTACCCACATAGAAAGTAGGGTATTGCTGACAACTAGCAATATAAACCACCCAATTAGTTTCACGACTAAAATGCCCTGTGACTTTATACACCTTCCCTCCAATGCATATACTTTCTTTAGTTAACAAATGGGGACACTGGACAACACTGTCCACACTTAAACATACCCACTGGTTTCCTTATGCTTACAGATTTTTGTCTTTCTAATAATTGTTTAATGGAACTGTCTTTCCTAAACACTGTAAAAGTTTATTTTTTTTTTTTTTTGCCTACCAATTTATAAATATCATTGTTCACTGTGAAAATCACCCAATTTTTCTTTAAAACATTAATTATATCATAACTGCCTAAACAAATGTTGAGACAATTTATGCTCCATTATGTTTTATAATTAAGATTTTTTAACTCATCCACTTCCCTTTCTTCCAGATTATTAATATTGTTGCCTAAATTCATATCTGCTTCAACCACTGCTCTATTCAATAAAGGTCTATATACTCCCTGACTCCTCTTTACTAGAACTTCATTCTTAATTTCTAATAAAAATAAAACTCCATAGGGTAACCCCTATTCAAAAACATTTACACTACCTTATCACATTCTTTAAAAAATGTTTCATCTACCATAACCATTCTGGCTAACCTCACCAGATGGCCTTTTACTATTGCCTTCTTCTGGTGACTTGGATGCCAGCTATTGAAATAAACATGTGTTAGAAAAGGTTGATTTTTCTATGTATATTAGATGGATACATTTTCAAATCTCTGTCTTTACTTAATTCAGCATCTAGATAGGTGATTTTCTCAGTGTTGTATTGGTAGGAGAATCTTAACAATTCTGTTATATTATGAATAGAGTCAAAGAGTTATTCTAACCTATTTTCAGAATCTTTTAAACCAACAAAATAAGCACCTGGATGAAATGTACTCCAGAAATAAGTGAAAAAGAAAGTTGTTCTCCACCAGTAAAACAAAAGGTGTTTTTTTCCAGCAATTTATTGAGAAGTTTAGCACTTTTGTCAATCCACAGTTTACTTCCTAAGAACAATAAATCACACAAAATACCAATTTAAATAGATAGCCCATATAGATGATTGTTAAAGTCTATCCAATAGCATAAACAAATTGTATAATATATGAATATTAAACAGCACATAAATATTAAACACTCAGTCATGAATAAACAAGTTTAAAACCAAAACCACCATTAAATCAAGTGTAAATCACAACATTTGTTATGAGGACCAAACTGTTTCTGCTTTTTCTTTTAAAATGGGCAAAATACTTAAATGGTCATTCAAACCCGGGGAGGGGGTGTGGGCCGCTAACCTCAGCTGCCATAACAATTCTTTCTTACACAAAATTTTTTACCAATCACCCCGTCTACGAAACGAGGTAGCTACAGTGCATTCCAAGGCTGTTAAGCCTATTAGAAGGATGCCGGTGGTAATGGGGCCATTTATTCGGGTCATGACATGGATTCCATTGTTTGTGGGACTTTGGAGCAGCCCCATACGGCAGACAAAACCACAGCAGGTACTGTTTCTTTTCGTACAGATAACAATGCACATATTTCAATAAATGTTAATTTCATATCTGCAGGGGATGGTTTTCCTTCCCGTAACATACTTGTTAGTGGGCATTCCAACTCTACTCTTTGTAACAAGGATTCTAATGTTTGTGGCCCTAAACTGTGTTCTGGGGATTGCAATGTTAAATATGGAACTATTTTACACAAAAACTTTGTTTTCAATGAACATCTTACTACAATGTACACTCCTTCAGAAACTACTCATAAATAACATACATTTTAATTCATTGAAAGATATGATTTACTCATTTGAAAAGAAATTATTTAAATTTAAAATGACACAAAAGGAAATTGTATATTTTAACGAATGTATACGTTTACAGATTGTCCCACAGGGACTAATAGTACACAAGTTTCCTTTTGGTTTACATTATGATGGTGATATTTTAAGTAATTATTTTAAATTATTTGACAAGTGGGGACTTGAACTTTTAAACAATATTGTATTTTTTTATGAAGAAATAGAAAATAGACTCCAGAAAGAAGTGGAGGACTTAAATGGCATGATTGTTACTGATTTGTTGTTTTCTCAATATGAAGGATTTTGAACTACGATTCTTGATAGGATAGATAAAAAATTTAACAATATATTTCACAAGAAACTAAAGAAACTTGAAAGGGACAAAAAAACAGTATCAAAAACAAGTGGTGTACCCTACTAACAAATTGTTTTTCAGATCTAACCAAACCGATTTTTATTCAGATTCACCTATGAGGGACAAGGGAAATCAGTCTTTTTTTTAATTAGGAGAGGAAGGTGATGTTAATTTCTATGGAGAGGAGGATAGGTTTGATACTACCAGGTTGGAGGATTTTCCGGTGTTAAGACGCTCCCAGAAAATAGCAGACAAGAGATAAGAAACACAGGGTGTATTCAATCAACAGGGAACATACCAGAATGGGTTCCCCCATTGGAAGAAAGGCAGGTAGTGAATACAGAGGCAGTAGAACTACATGTTCTCCATATTTATCAAGGATTTCATATTTATAATTATACAGACAGGATTATCACCAATGAATATTTTACCCTGTTTTCCAAAGGTTTCAAATTTGTGCCCACTAAAATACCTGACATTGCTGAGGCTTTAATTGACTTACAGTTATATCTTAGAAAATTAAACTTTAAAATCTTATTTAAAAAACAGGAGGGGTATAAAAAAGAAGGTGAAAAGGATTTTGGGCTGAAGAAACATAGTGTATTCAGCCCACCCTTTCATCCCTTGGTGGCAGCTTATGATGTGGCTGTGAGGGATGATTCATATAAAATGTGGAGAGAAAACAGGAGAATTTATTTCAACTTGTCACCAAAAGAAAAAGCTGTATTACAACAACTTAGTGATGACCATACTGTATGTATTATGACCCCTGACAAAGGAGGGGTATCATTATATATAATTCTGAAGATTATACTAACACAATGCAAGAAATATTGCTTAATGAAGAAAACTATTCTCAAGTATCCAAAAATGAGGTACATATTTGTTATCAGAGAATTGATAGTTTTTTATAAGAATGCATCTTGGAACAAAGAATTACCAAAGACGTGCATCATTTTCTTTCAAATTCCCATCCCAAAATACCTGTGATGTTTGGTATACCCAAAGTGCATAAGAACATAGCCACCCCACCTTTTAAGCCTATTGTGGCAGCTTGAGGGTCTAAGACACACAATTTAGCTGTATACATTGACAAAAGGATCAAACATGTAGTAGAAGGGGTGACACATTTGGTGAAAGATTCTTGGGATTTTTTGGGGAAGATCAAAACTGATCTTTGGTCTTTGGACTTGATTTTTTTGACTATAGACGTGCAGGATCTTTTTACCTGTATACCTAAGAAGGAGGGTCTAGAGATCTTCAAAGAGGTACTTTTCACTTATTCCCTTCTCCCCTCAGATGAGGTTAAACTGATATGTGAGATTATGGCACTTATTGGGGAGAACAACTATATCACTTTTGAGGGTCAGTATTTTCAACAGATCAAAGGAATGGCCATGGGGGCTGCTTATGCCCCCGTATACACTAACTTGGTTTTATTGGGATGGGAACTTGAGTATCTATTTAAGAGCAAATATTTTTCAGATATCATCACCTACAACATATTTTTGGATGATATCTTTATCCTCTGGAAAGGGTCTAAGGAAATCATGCCTGCCTTTATTCAATACATAAATCATATGACTATTTTTTTTAAATTTGCCTATGTCTGTCATTCAGAAGAAATTAGTTATCTGGACACCAAGAAAATAAAAGGAAATGATTGTTTTATATCTAAGGTTTACCGGAAAAAAAACTTTTTGCAACAGCTATTTACACTACAATAGCCATCACCCTGTATTTCAGAAGAAAGGGATTATTAAGGGTCAGGCTATCAGAATAGCTAGAATGACCTCCATTAAAGATGAAGTTATTAAGGAGTTTGGATTTCTAAAGGAGATGTTTTTGGATAGGGGTTACCCTGTTGAATTTGTTGATCCCATTCTTCATGAGGTTCTGGAAGAGTGGGGTAAAAAATATTCACCATTTTTAGGGAGGGGGCTTATTACATCTCTGGATATGGGGACACAGGTAGACATCAGGGCTAATACTGATTTTCAGCAAGCCTGTGTTGTTCAACATAGCTGCCATTACAAGGGAATTAAAGACATTCTTAACAAAAACTGGAGTATCTTTAGAACTAACTGTGAAATATATGAAATTTTAGGCACCCAACCTACGTTTGCTACCAGGATCGGTTCCAACCTAAAGACTATTCTGGAAAGCAAAAATGCTAAAACTGACATCAAGGATAGAATGAGTGGAACCAGACCTTGTGGAATATGACCCTATTGCCAATATATCTTAGTAACAAAATCCATTACTTTGGTGAACACCAGTACTAACATCCTCTACTTCAGGAAAGGTAACTGCCTTTCAAGTAAATTAGTGTATTTTGCTAAATGCAATTCCTGCACTTCATTCTATGTTGGGAAAATGGAGAGATTGTTTAAAACAAGAATTTATGAACATCTCTATGATGTTAAAAACAAAAAAGAAACCAATGTCCTGTTTAGGCACAATTTGAATTGTGTAAGGTTTACGGGCTATAAGTTTGCTATCTTGGATATGGTAGACACAGACCTTAGAGGGGGTGATTGGCAAAATATTTTGTGTAAGAAAGAATTGTTATGGCAGCTGAGGTTAGTAGCCCACACCCCCCCAGGTTTGAATGACCATTTAAGTATTATGCCCATTTTAAAAGAAAAAGCAGAAACAGTTTAGTCCCCATAACGAATTTTGTGATTTACACCTGATTTAATGAGGGTTTTGGTTTTAAACTATCATGAGTGAGTGTTTAATATTTATGTGCTGTTTAATATTCATATATTATACAATTTGTATGCTATCGGATAGATTTTAACCAATCATCTATATGGGCTATCTATTTAAATTGGTATTTTGCGTGATTTATTGTTCTGAGGAAGTCAACTGTGGATTGACAAAAGCACTAAACTTCTCAATAAATTGCTGGAAAAAAAACTTTTTGTTTTACTGGTGGAAAATAACTTTCTTTTTCACTTATTTCTGGAGTACATTTCGCCCAGGTGCTTATTTTTTTTGGTTTAATAGTTTGTTTTTATTAAGCGCCGACACCACCTTCTGGTTTACTATTTTCAGAATCTGCCCATGAAATAAATATGTCATCTAAAAATGAGTATAATATGACCAAGAACATGCAAATTCAGTATTAAACAAATACTCTGATTCCCACCAGGTCATAAAAAGGTTAGCAAAACTAGGGATACAAACTGCCCCCATTGCAACACCTGTCCTCTGCTTAAAGAATTGCCTTAAAAATTATTATTTAACACCAACTCCATGAGATTTGCAGCTAATTTACCCTATTTGAACTTAAGTCCCCTGTTTTATATACCATCTCTTCAAACCACTCCAACACCTTGGAATGAGGTATGATACAGTACAAATTATTAACATCTAAGGTGACTAATAAACTATTATCAACAAATTCTAACTCATTAATCTTGGTCAAAACTACCACAAATCTCTACATATTTGTGAGACTTTTTGTATAAACCCCTTGACTAATGTGTCCACAAATTTGGCTATATAATGTGTTTTTGATCATTTAGAATCAACTATTGGTCTAAAAGGTGGGTCAGACACTGACGTATGGATTTTTGCAATACCATAAATCCCATCTATAACTAGTTCAGTATTTACAAAAATACATGTTCTTCCTGCATGATCTGACCTTCCATTAAAATGTCAAATAAGGAAATATCTATCTTTGAATATGCTATATTAATTTCATTACTTGAAATTTCCACATATTCATCTCCCAAGAGCAAAGCATTCATTTTATTACTATATTCACCATTATCCATTATAACTAGCCCTCCCCCTTATCTAGCTTTATAACTCTAATATTACAATCCTCATATATTTCTTTCAACTATTTGAACTCTTAATTGGTTAAATTATAAAATTTTTTGTTAGTCGGTTTTGAGAGCAAATCCCAGATGTCCCCTTCACATAACTTTCCAAACAAATTTGTAGCATAATTTAAAGGTGGATTAAACGTACTAGACTTTCACAGATCATTAGAATCATGATTGATATTGGTATTATTATTATTATTATTATTATTATTATTATTATTATTATTATTATTATTATTATTATTGAACCACAATGTCAGATTCAATTTTTGGGTATACATCTTTAAATCTATTAGACAATCAATCAAACATGCTCATCTAGCTGGTATAAAACTTAATCCTTTTGATAAAACATCAGCATGATACCTGTAAATGTCCTTGTCTGAAAAGTTATATAAATGAAAGTCACCAGCTGAATTTGAAACAATCTTTGGAAAGCAGTTTAATGCTGTACCATCAGCCTCTACCTATAACTCTTGTGATTCCTGCTGTAAAACTGCTTGAGTGTGGCTTCTTGCTTCGTAAATTCATCCTTGTTGTTCATCTTTCAATCCTGCTGCTTCTGTTTCTGTGAAATCCTTTTAGATCTCCAAACACTGCTGACTTCTAAACTGGCAGATGTAGCCTCTGTAGTATTAATAATTTCCCCTGGTTCGACTTCCTGTTGTCTTCTGATTAGATGAACCTCCCTGCCCACCATCTTATTACCTCTCTCCATTGGTGGATTTGGGTACGCTAATTCTTGAAATGTCAGTTACAGAGAATGTCACATCTTCACAACAATTTCTAGGTATGGTCAATTATTTAGGAAAGTTCATCCTAGACTTGAGTGAGCTTTCTGCCCCATTATGTGAGTTGACATGCAAAAATGTAAACTGGTCCTGGCTGAAACAACACCAAAGACCATTTGATATTCTGAAGAAGAAAATTGCCATTCCACACACACTGAGATATTATGATGTTCACAGGCCTGTAACTCATTCTTGTGATGCTTCAAAGTACAACCTTAGTACAGCATGTCTTCAAGAAGGCATACCAGTAGCCTATGTGTCAAGAACTTTAACCCAAAAAGAAATGCATTATGCACAAATAGAGAAAGAACTTTTGGCAGTATTGTTTGTATGTTCTAAGTTCAAAGATTATATTTATGGTAGACCTATCCAAATAGAGACTGATCACCAACCACTAGTGACAATGTTGAAAAAAACAATGCATACAGCCCCAGCATGATTGCAATGCATGAGGTTAAAACTGCAAAAGTACAATTTCAATATTGTTTGCAAAAAGGACAAATATTTGCATCTTGCTGATGCTGTGTCACATGCTCCCAGACAAACAAAGCAGCATGAAAACGAAGCAGCATTCCCTGAAGTCATGGAAGTCAGACATTTTTCATAATCATGCCTTGATGAACTAAGAAATCACACAGCTTCAGACCCAATTCTCCAGAAGCTGAAAAACCTTATCAGTCAAGGATGGCCAACGTGACAAATTAGTTTACCACTTGACATTCAGCAGTATATTCCTTACAGAGATGAACTCATAATGGAAGATGAAATCATCATGAAAGGTCCAAAAGTGGTAATTCTTAAAGCATTACAACAGGAATATATCAAAATTTGCATCATTATCACCCAGGTACTGATTCAACCAAAGGAAGGACAAGAGGCATTGTATTTTGGCCTTCTGTGTCCAAATATATATAGAAGGAAACTCTATCATGTTCAATTTGCAACAGCACCAAACCTCATCAACAAAAAGAACCACTTCAGCTACACTAGATTCCTGAATTACCTTGGTCGATGGTTGCTGCAGATATTTTTGAATGGAATGGTCAGCATTACTTAGTGTTAGTAGACCCTTACTCAAATTGTTTTGAAACTGACCTACTTCCTAACTTGATGTCCAGTGCTGTCGTTACAAAATTCAAGAGACATTTTTATGTCCATGGTAGTCTGCACAAAGTTATGTCTGACAATGGTGCACAGTTTACAAGTCAGCATTTTAAGAGATTTGCTGAGTCTTGGGACTTTGTTCATATTGCCAGTAGTTCTGAGTATCCACAATCCAGTGGGTTAGCTGAACATGCAGTTCAGAGTGCAAAACATTTGTTGGAGAAATCCAAGAAAAATGTCACCAAAGTTTTCCTAAACTTAATCTCAGAAACATTCCTTGAGACAATTTGCTTGGTTCACCTGCTCAGAGATTAATGTCCAGACAGACAATCAGTAAACAATTGTTAGTACCAAATGCAAAGAACAATAGAGTTGTCAACTTTTGAGAAAAAGCCAGTCACAAAAGTTGTACTTCAATAAGACCAGTAAGTCCCTTAAACCATTACTACAAGGAGACGTTTTGATAATGTAAACATCTAAAGAATATGACCGAGTGGAAATCATGAAGAACATTTGTGGGGAACCAAGATCTTACATCATACAATATGAAGGAATGGATTTCAGAAGGAATCAAAGACGTGTTACCTGTCTCTGAACCAGTGATGCAGCAGATTTTCTGTGCCGATGACTCTAATTCCCAGAGTGACTCTACACCTGTCCAAATTTAAAAGGGCAGTGTGCTTTCTTCAAATAACTTTGATGGAATCCCTGATGTTCCAGTTTTGAAAGAATCCTCATATACTGCACCTGTTGCTAAACCAAGTCAAATTTCTGTGTTACCAGATCAGGTAGAATTTCCATACTGAATCCAAAATATACAGCGACTTGGACTTGAACTCAGTTTTGATTATTGAAATGTTGATATAATGTTTAGCTCTTAAAATATCTTTGTTCTTCTATTTGCATGTCAAACAAAATTAAAGAGAGCGGTTGTAGATCAGTGTGTATATTGTACCTAGTCAGCCACTGTAGTCAGAGATCATGTGCATATAAGCTACTGAGCACGTGTGAGATCAGTGCCATTTTGTACAGTCAGAGTATGTGTGCTAGTTTGAATGGAGATGCATGTGTGAGTGTGTTAGACGTAATAAGTCAGTCAGTATGCTTATGAACTTCAAAGTATATGATGCATTTACAGTTCCCAATGTGTTTATGAACCATAAATGACTTGAACCCATCTCGTGCCTCAGTGCCTCATTTGAATACATGAGACATGCGACAAAACCTATGTATTGCCATTCACTAGATGTACTGCTTTCCTCTCCCTTTAAATGATAACTTTATTTATTTAGTTGTTTGTTTTTTAGAATCTGAGTTGTCAACGAGATGTAAATTCCATTATCATAAGGGTATTTGAAGGCATGTTCCCTGCATAAAATAATTAAAATATGCCATGGAATATGCTATTTTGGAAATGTTAATATGTCAAAACTGAAACAGTGAGTCACTGCTGGCAGAAATGAAATCAGGTTTAACTGCTGAATGTAAACTATAGCCACATGTTTTTCCTATTAGATGATGTAATTTGAAAACAATAATAGCTGTTCAATTAAAATTAGTGATAAAAAATATACTAAGCCAAATCTGTCCACAAAGTCAAAATAAGACAGAACAAATAGGGCAATGATATAGGTAATCTGGAAAAGACTGTTTTCCACATTTAGAAAAACAGAGAAAAATATGTTAATTTTACACTGCATTTCCAAAGTGATAATGAATTTAATGATGTAGGTCAAACATCGTCTTATGTGTTCAGCCACTGATACTGCTGCTATGATCCAATAAAGCTGCAAATGGAAGGGTCAAGTTGAGAACATGGTACAATCCTTAGGAAGTGTTGCATAACATTTCCTTTGCATAATCTGGTTTTACTTTTCAAGCTCATAATCCCATAATCAGGCAGCCACTAACATATGGAGCTAGTTTCAGTAAATCTTATATGACTTGCTAAAACTGTGCGCACATCGTGGCATGACCCGGACATGATAGCATGCTATTTTGTATTCAGTAAGCATCTCTACATGGTGTGCAATGCTGCGGAAACACAATGAACACGGTGGTA
Organism: Protopterus annectens; assembly: GCF_019279795.1. NCBI lineage: Eukaryota > Metazoa > Chordata > Ceratodontiformes > Protopteridae > Protopterus > Protopterus annectens. Next base: position 1,716,932,263 of record NC_056741.1, on the reverse strand, counting down.
TTCTAATTACAACATAAGCAGCTGAATTATATGCTAATCAAGCAATCCAAAATAGCAGAGTTATTCAACAAGCTATAAAGCAATCATGTGCACTTAGTGTAGGTTTTTGTCTCAAATTCCAAAACCTATTGTAATACAGCCATGGAAACTATACTAGGGGGAAAGAATGTTAGGGGCTTGTGTTGCTCTTCTGCATGTGTGTGTGCAGCAGACTCAAGTCTAGGCTGCTGCTGCTGCTGCTGATAGGCCTCTGGCAAGAAGGAGAAGAGTGTTTAGACCCTGTTTAACTTTTCATGATCTGCATGAGGCAGAGATAGTAGAGCACTACAAAGTAGATAGAGAAACTTTTCTGGAACTCTGCAACCTCTGTCATCCTCAACTGAGGGCAAGGGCAAACCAAGGGGAACAAATACCTATGGAGACCAGGGTATGTGTAACACCCAGAATTCTAGCTACAGGAACCTTCCAGGCACCAACAGAGGACATGCCAGGGGTGTCACAGGCATCACATCCAGGGTCCTACATCTATTCCTGAATGCTATGCTACAGCATGCCAGTGACTATATATACATTTTCCCCATATTCCCCAGGACAGGGCTACAACTATGCAGGATGTCTACCCCAGAGCACACTTCCCATTAGCCTTGTGTGCCATAGACTGCATGCACATTGAGACCACCATCCAGGGAACAGGGAAGGGTCTATATAAACAGAAAGGGCTTCCACTGCATTAACTGCCAGGTCCTGTGTAACACTAAGGGAATCATCCTGAATGTGAGCACTATCAACCCCGACAGTTACCATGACTCCCACATATGGTACAACTCACAGCACTACCGGTTGTTTTTCATGGGGGATATGCTACAAGGCCACTAACTGGGGGATGCAAAGTATGCACTTGAACCATGGTTGATGATGCCCATCAGAAATGCACACACACCCATGGTGGAATGCTATTATGAGGCACACACTCAAACAAGAAATATCACAGACTGTGTGTTTGGGCTGCTGAAGTCATAGTTTTGGTGCTTAGAAACATCATTGGTGGGGGGGTCTGCAGTAGGATCCCAGTACTTGTACCAGAATTATCACTGTCTGTGCTATCCTACACAATATTATCCTGAGAAAACAGTTGCAACAGAAAACCTAGGGGAATGTGCTCACATTCCATCACACCAGGCAAGATCACCATAGCCACATGCAGGTGAGGACACAGAGGAGGAACCACCAGTTGCTGTGGGTGTAGGTAGACATAGGCATGTACAATATGCCCTCACCCTGCCCAAGAGCCAATGGACAGCACACATGTTGGCCAGCTAAGGAGTACAACTTTCATCCTATACACATACATACAGTAAAACAGATGCCAGGCAATGCTCACAGCCTTTACTTACCAATGTAATAGCTGTGTACTGCTAGCATCAGAGTCAGGCCTGAATTACAACAGATGTAACTGTAGGACGATCACGGTAAGTGCTTAACCTGAAACAGGAAAATAAATGGGTAAGAACACAAATGAATGGTAGATCCCTGCATACTGTTACTTGAAACTGTACCTAAGTAGAATGTGTGTGAGTTGTCCAGCAATGACATCAATATGTGACAGGACTGACTTATTTTGAGAGATTTCTACTATCAGCTAGCATGCCTCACACATTCAAAATACACACAATAGAAAAAGCATTCTAAAGTCTAATTATCCCATCATTCTACAACTGGAGCAATAAGCCTCACTGACATATCAACGATTTCAAGGCAGTAATCACAAGAGTAAAAAGGTTGTAAAAAATCAATAAAAGTTTCACCAAGCATCAGAAAAACTAGATTTATTTATTTATTTATTTATTTTATTTCAATTTGATGACCAGGGAAGTCCACTGGGCTTTGAAAGGTCCGTTTTCAGTGGAGACCCAGGGAGATAAGCTCCATGACACAATTAGAGTAACAAGTCAATTACAATTCAAAAATATCAAAAATATTATCAATAGTAAGTTAGATCCATCATTAAGAGGACATTTTCAAAACAATAGACATATAGTACATGTTACAGTACAACTTCGTGAATTTAGTTGTTCAAAACAGCAGACATACAGTTCATGTAACAGTACAACTTAGTGAATTTAGCATAAGTAGATGTTAGAATACAGTATAGGTCTAGTGGTAGTGAAACATTGTTTTTTAGATAGAGTGAACATAGTATAGTATTTACAGAGAATATATTAGTAATATAGAAGATGCAAGAGATGAGCAGAGTGTTAAGTGTGAATGATGAATTACAAAGTGGGAACTCATGTGGGTGATGAGCAGGTAGATACATATCCCTGAATCCAAAAGACAGAAACAAGGAGATAGCATAGTTATCATCATTTGCACAGGGTGGGGTTTGGGGAACAGGAAGCCTAGGCTGACACAAAAGTAGTGAGTGTGTGAGATTAAGAAAGACAGGTAGGGAGAAATGTAGCTAATTATGAAATAGCCACTGACACAGAATGACCTGCAAGCCTCATGAATGCCTCAGTAACCTGTTATATGTGTGCCTGTATGTGCACTCAGTGTGAAATCTGTGTTAGAGTATCTGAAAGAACACAGCCAAGCTTTGTGTAGCTCTACATCCAGACATGTCAGTCAGGTGTGAGCCATGCATGTTAGTGGTATCAGTTCATTGTCATCACCCCTGACCGCAAGAATTGGCTCTGTTTGGAGTTGTACTGGTTGTCTGTGCCTGTAGCCAGATGTGCTGGTGCTAACCAAATGTGAGAGATGCCTGCTGGATGAGCTCTTCTCAGAACTGTGGCCAGGTCCATGACCTCATGGACTACCACGTCTGGGTGTGGACACCTCAACCACTGATGGAGCAGTGGAAGTAGTACCACTATGGTAGTATGATTGACAAAGGTTACTTTGACTAACAGCAAATGATGTTATGGACCTATGGCGATGTGGATGCTGTCCCTCTCCCAGCAGATGTTCTATCACAGACACTGCTTGTTCCATCATGTCATTATTTGATCCACTGATTCAGCCAATGGTGGAGGTAGTCACACTCTTCAGCCTGTGCCTCATTTAGATCCCTTAGAATGTCTTCAGAGGCCATAGTATAATGTGCCTGTGCCTCCATGATAGCCATAAACATATGTTGAGTGGCACATAAGGACACCAGCATCAGTTGGAAGATTGACATCAGGCATCCTCAGACCACCCTTTCCAAGTCTTCTGCATGTCAAGTTGCCCACACTTTAGCTACTGTCAGAGTCAACTGGCATTGAAACTGCAGTAACCACACTACCCTGATCAAGTGTGTCACCCTCAACCTGTCCAGTACCTGTGGGTTCAGTGCAATGGGTATGCACAGGCATACTGACTGTGCCTGAAGGGAATACAGGGATGTTTGAGTCACTACCTCAGTGTCAGATTCAACCTCTTCACCTGACTGTGCCTCCATGTAGCCACCATCATCATCAGAGCCTACTGATACTCCATCAGGTTGTAGTAGTCCTACACTTCTGCTGTCAGACTCACCTGTGATAATAAGCAACAAACACAAGGAATGAAATTATTGCTACATTAAATATTAAAACAATATAGATGATGAAAAAGTAACAGTTGTCACACAGTTGCAGATGGTACAGCAGTACAGGCACTCATTACACCCTCCATTATAAATAATGCTTAGTAATGAGCTAATAAACATTTGCTCACCATGTGCAGCTGTTTCCACACTTTGCAGGGAGGATGGTCCTGGAAGAAATGAAGCAAGGAAAGCATAGCAATTAAACATCACAATGGGAATAACACAGGCAGACAGTGAGTACACAATTGCCTATTTGTCCTGTAAGAAACAGCTGAAACTGAAACTTGGCTAAGATGTCCACCCACACGGATGCGTACTGAACAACTCTCTTGTATAACTCTATTACTTATCAGTAGGTCAAAGTCAAAGTTAAAGTAAACTTATCTGTTACCTTCTTAGTTATACTGCACTCCTTTTCCTCTATAATCTAGAGTGCACCTTTGCCTCTTCCTACCCATCCTGCCCACACTCCAGCTCCCTGAATTACACAACACATCTCTGATATACTGACTATTTTTTTTTTAATTTAGAGTAATGTTACTTAACTTCCACATACCTACCTTCCACCCATATAGAATACATATTGCAGTAATAGGCTCTCTTTCACATAACACTGATAGTCTCCCAAACTCTCCAGTGTCTTGGACTACTGGCTCTGCCCCACGCAGTTTGCTATGCTCACTTCGCTCCCCTACCCTACCCTATTCCCCCACACCCCCATATCAATTACATTTATAGCTAGACACCACACTCTCTATCAGTTCCCTCACACCCAGTTAGAGTTTCATACCACACATATCACTTACAAACCAACACCCTTCACCACACCCTTACTATCACTCATTATTAGTATATCAAACCCACTTACTTTAAGATACTACCCTTAAACACTCTTCACCAAACATGATGAACTATAAACATCAGTCCCACTTAATAAAAGCACCTTTCTCCTGCTGTCCTACCTCTCCTCTTACCACACTCCATTACCTATCAGTACCCCCCCCGCCCCACAATGGCAAACCGAACCTCTATCCACTCCCCTGAAACTTTGTAACTTCCCTATCACACCACTAGACCTCACCTCCTCTAGATCAGTCTCTTACTCCCACTACAAACTGTCAGTCAGAACTAACCCTCCCTCCTCATTAAGACATACTAAATTACTACACAAACTAACTAAACTCTATCTTCACCTACTCCACAACCTCATTCGCTGTGATGACATTCACCCTAATCCAGGGCCCACCACAACACCCAACACAGACTCTAATCAGCCAAACCCCTATACTATAGACCTACCTCCTCTCTCCTCTTCATTAACATAAATGCAAGAAGTATACTTAACCAAATCCAGGACCTTCATGCCCTTCTAGCTGTATATAAACCAACTAACTGAAACATGGCTTAAACCAGAACACCATAATAATGAGATTACAGCCCCTGGCTATAACATAATACGCAGAGATAGAGTAGAGAAAAAGGGAGGTGGCATAGCGATATTGTTCTAAAATCATCTCACCATTGAGATGTTGAACTAATCCTTGCCAAATTAAAACAAAACTCAAACAAACATATCATTATTGCAGGTGGCTACATTCCACCAGGCAATAACACTACTATAATGGAAAACCTGCTAAACTGGATCTCAAACTCCATGCCACAAGAAACTGTACTATTAGGTGACTTTAATATTGACTGGCTGAACTGCTCTAGCCACACTCCAACTACCCACATTAACCTCCATAGATTTACTCAAATTATATCCACCGCAACCAGAACAGACAAAACCAAAAATCATGAATCCATCTTAGACTGGATTCTGTTATCTGACCCCACTCTAGCATGGCACTCTGGCCGTCTACCTGACAGTCTAAGTGATCATCAACCAACCTACCTAATTCGGAACAGACCCCATTACATAAGCCAACCCAACCTCAGAGTAATACATAACAAAAAGACCTTTAAAACAACTGACTTCATCAATTCACTACAAATCTGTAATTGGACAACCCTAAAACTACTATCTCTAGATGACACCATACAGGACTTTAACTCCATTTTCCTGCAAATCATAAACTGTCATGCTCCCTCCAGAACTATAAGACTAAAAGCTAACTAAGCTCCATGGCTAACTACAGATACTAAGACAACAATGAAAGAGAGGGATCTGGCCTGGAGTCAATATCAAAAGAACAAAACCAGTAATCTAAGGCAAACCTACCAAGAACTTTGAAACAAAGCCAAAAAACAAATCAAACTAGACAAAAGTAACTACTACAAAAACATGCAGGAAAAATATGCCAACAACCCTAAGACATTTTGGGCTACAGTAAATGGCATAATCCACCCAGGTAAAGCCACCACCCCAACCCCAGTACTACCAAACAACCATGACAACATTCCCAAACAATTTCTTTACTGAAACAGTCCAAACCCTTACCAATACCCTCAATACCACTAGCAGTCCTATACCACGTGCTAGCAAAACTCACCCTACTACTCAAAAGAATACCACCAACTTTTCCCTACACCCTGTACCCACTAAAATTATTTCAAAGCTCCTTAAGAAACTCAAACCAACCACACTAGCTGCTGACACCCTACCAGCTGAACTACTTCAGATAGCAGCAGACGCCATAGCGTATCCCATGTCCATCCTCATAAACAGGTCACTTGCAGAATTCAAAGCCCCCACCCTGTGGAAAACATCACACATTATTCCACTGCACAAAGGGGGCAACTCCTTAGAACTCACCAACTACTGCCCAACCGCAATACTCTCACCTCATTCCAAGATATTAGAGAGAGTTGTACATTCCCAACTACTTCGGTACCTCTTACAAAACAACTTAATCTCCAAAACTCAGCATGGCTTTAGACCATCCCACAGCATCACCGCAGCATTACTATCATTTACAGGTATAGTTAACCACAATAGAAACAAGGGACTATTTGTATCTTCCATTTTCTTAGACTTAACTAAAGCCTTTGACATGGTAGACCATAACATTCTTCTCCAAACTTTATCTGCCCTAAGCCTCAGCCCCTCCACTATATCATGGCTTACTAGCTGCTTATCTGGTCAACAGCAGACAATCCTATGGCATGACCAGCTGTCCCCCCTGCTACCAGTATCCATAGGTGTCCCTCAAGGATCCATCCTTGGTCCACTATTGTTCTCACTATTCACTGACCAACTCAATTCCTCCTCACTCACAGCATCAGTAGTACAATACGTAGATGACAGCACCCTTATAAGTGCCGCCCCCACATTAAAGGAATTGCAAATCCTCACCCAAAACACTTTTACTCTAGCCGAAACATGGTTCACAAGCATCAAACTTATTCTTAACCCCAAAAAAACTAAATTAATTATTTTTGGCCCAGGTCATGATGCTCCCTCCCTCAACAACACTTTCACCATTCACTCCAAAGATAACATTCAAATCACTCCAACTGCACATAGTAAACTGTTAGGTGTAGAAATAGACAATAACTTCAAATTTGACATCCATATCACACAAACCATTAAGAAGGTTAATAAAAAACTAGGACTGTTCTATGGGAACAAGCACTTCATAAGTAAACAAAGCAAAGCTACTATTGCAAGAACTCATCTCTTATCCATCCTTCTATATGCCTCTCCCACCCTTACTAATCTCCGCCAGAGTGATCTGAACAAAATGGAATCTTGTTATAACAAAATAGCCAAGTTCGCTACTGAAACCTCATATAACTCCCGCCACTGTCTTGCCCTTAACCAACTCAACTGGCTCAAGCTACCTCAACTACTTTTGTTTAATGAACTCACAATAGCAAATAATCTCTTCTACCTTCCAGAAAAAAGCCCTGCACTTCAAAATATAATTAACCCCCACATCCCTACCAGAGCTTTACGATCTAGTTCTCAGACCCTAATAAGTGTTATCAGACACAAAAATTATGGTGGCAAATCTCTCTTTGCCTGCACTATTGTCAAAATCTGGAACTCACTACCTAGCCAAATAACCTCCACTACCTCCACTATTCAATTTAAAAAAATTCCTGAGAACCCACTTCTCAAACAATTGGCTTTGTTCATGCCCAGGTTAATTTGCACCAATACCATGTTCAAGGATTCTACTAAAGGTCCCCTAATTCCTTTCACTGTAAATTTTAATAACCACTGGTTATTTCTGTAACAAAACATTGAGAGTACTCATAATTTAGAAAGAAAAAAATGTTCTTGTGTGTTTATATTTTATATTCTAAATAAACCCTACTACTAGAATGCTGTATGCTGACTTTACTAAAGGAATTGTTAATCTATAAATAACTTATCTTCCTATGGAACCTATATATCTGTATGTTATTCTTGTGTCATTTCTTTATGACATGCTGTTGGAGCTTTTCTCCCCGGGCCTCTGCTGAAAATGGATGTGTCCAGTCGGACTTTCCTGGTTAACAAATGTAAAATAAATAAATAAATAAATAAAATAAATAAATTTATTGTCATGGAGATCATCACAGAGGAAAAAGTTTGTATCACTGCATGAAATTTCAATAATCAGGCTTGTACCATATGGATGACAGTTTACAGAAGGAAGATCAAATTAATAAAAATTTAAATAGTAAAAATAGAAATCAAAAATACTAAAATTAAATAAAGTAAAAAATTGAAAGCTTTTTTTACATCAGAAACAAAGCAGATACAGCAAAAGGAACAGATTCAGTACAAATATAAAGATATATAAAAAAACAGTATTATAAATAAATAAAAAAGGCACACATGTAAATCTTACCCACCACAAATGTATGCCATAAACTTGCAGTTTGCAGTTTTCATAGTGCAGATAGAGACATAAAGTGAGCTATACAGAGAGTTATGTAAATAACAATGACATATTGTACATAAATAATGTTTTACCCATTTAGCAGTTTAGGATATGGATTTCTTGTTCAGCAGTCTGATAGCATGTGGGAAGAAGTTGTTATGGAATCTGGATGTCCTGCATCTAATGCTTCTGTAGTGCTTTCTTGTTGGCAGAAGTTTGAACATTCCATAAACTGGATGGTGTATATCCCTCAAAAGTTTTCAGACTCTACCATAGCGTCTGTTTGAATATATGTCCTCTAGGGATTGAAGGTTATTGCCAGTGATTTTTGTGGCCTGTTTAATGATCTTATCCAGTGGCTTCTGATCAGCTTGAGAGCAATTTCCATACCAGAGAACAATGTTTTTTGTCAGTAGGCTCTCAATCGTAGCTCTGTAGAAGGTAAGTAGGACCTGTGGGGGGTGGTTAGCTTTATGAAATCTCCTAAGCAAGTGCAGACATTGTTGGGCTCCCTTTATTAGGTAGGAAGTGTTTGTGGCCCAAGTTATGTCTTGTGAAATATGTACCCATGGGAATTATTTACTATCTCCACTGTGGCACCATTGATGATGATAGGGGTGTGTGGCTTATTGTCCTTCCTAAAATCAATAATGATTTCCTTGGTTTTCCCAAGATTTAGTGCTCAGTTGTTGTCAAAACACCAGTGAATGAGTTGGTTCACCTCCTTTCTGTAGGCCCCCCTCGCATTCCCTCTTGATATGTCCGATTACTGTGGTGTTATCTGCAAATTTGATGATTCTATTTGACTGCTGCTTAACTGTGCAGTCATGTGTCAGAATTGTGAAAAGATGTGGACTGAGTATACAACCTTGTGGGATACATGTGTTTAGGGTGATGCTGTTTGAGTGATGTTTTCCTGCTCAAACTATTTTCGGCCTTTCGGTCAGGAAGTCAAGGATCCAGTTGGATATTTTGTTTTCTATGCCTAGATTACTCAGCTTATACAGTGGTTGCTGTGGAGTTACTGTATTAAAGGTAGAGAGAGCTGATGTCTATGAACAACATGCATACATAACAGTCCATATTTTCCAGGTGGTCCAAGGTGTGATGAAGTGTTAAGGCTATTGCAACCACTGTAGAATGATTTGGCCTGTATATAAATTGTAAAGGATCAAATGTAGCAGGTAGGTAGGATGTTATGTGATCCCTGACCATTTCTTCAAAACATTTCATCACTACTGAGGTAAGTGCAGTTGATTAGTAATCATCTAATGATGCTGGAGATGGTTTCTTGGGCAGAGGGATGATGTCAGTGCTCTTAAAGCATTTGGGCACTTTTTTCTGGTTGAGAGATATATATTGAAAATGTCTGTGAATACTGGTGCCAGCTGATCAACACAGTTTTTAAGTAGCCACCCTGGGATTATATTTGGACCAGCTGCTTTGCCAGGCTGAACGCTACATAGGTTTCTGCATATATCTTCCAAGTTGAGGCATAGTGATGTGGCATCTGCACTGGTGGGTAGTTTCTTTGGTGAGGTTCTGCTTGATTCCTCAAATTTACTAGTGTAGATGTTTAGCTTGTTTAAAAAGTCTGTGTTATCAGCACATCCCATGGATGGTGGCTTATAGTCTGTGATGTTTTGGACCCTCTCCACAGCTGCCAGGGATCATTCAGGTCGGTGAGGTGTCTCTGTATTTTTAGACTGTAGGCCCATTTTGATACTCTCATACCTTTGTTCAAGTTGGCCCTGGCCTTTTTCAAAGCATCTCTGTCTCCAGCCCTAAAGGCAGTATTACATGTACAGATACAGATGCAAAAAAAAAAATTCACAGGAAAAGTAGTCAGATTATATATTTTATTCTACATACGTTGCCACACCTGGGACACACTTGTCATTGCAGCCACATTAGAACCAACATAAAGCACATAGTGCACAGTCTCCACTAAGTTATCTGGGTCTCTGACAGTGGACAGGAGCTCCTCATTTGGTGCCAGTGTTAGCTCTGTAGCAGGATCACCCCCACCCCCATAACCAGCTGTTCTGAGGCAACTGCATAGCCTCCTCTGGACTGATGAAATAATGTCAGTGGCCCAATGCTGCAACTGGTCATAATTGTGGCTGCAACCACTGACTGCATTTACATCATTGACTAATCGGTTCCAAATATCTTTCCGGGCAGCCATATATTCAAGCAGTAAGGCTCCATGGTACCTTAGACCTTGTATTATCACCTCATTTCCTGCATCACTGAAAGGGGGCTTTCATGGATTTGTAGGCTTGCGTGTCATAATCCTATGTGACATAAACCAGATGGGTCTATATCACATAATCGAACTTCCAAAATTTCGAACACCATAAGTTCGAACTTGGAAGATCGAAATGTGATAACATTGAAATTTCAGAACAGCAAATTTTTTCCCAGGGAAAAAATTTGCTGTTCCGAAAAACACACAAACAAAACAAGCACAGCAAAAACCTTATAAACCTACACAAAACCTTACATACACCACTAGCACTAACCTTAACCCACATCTTAACCCTAAGGTCTGTCACTGTCACACACTTACCTTACCCGCACCCTAACCCTAAAGTCCGTCACTATTGCACACTTACCTTACCTGCACCCTAACCCTAAATTCTGTCACTAATGCACACTTACCTTACCCGCACCCTAACCCCAACGTCCATCACAATCGCACATTTACCTTAACCCATTCCGTAACTTTGCACCACAGTGGAGAAAATGTTGAAGCCGCAAAAATGGCCAACTGAATTCTTTCCCTGGGAAAGAATTTGGATTTCCACAACTTCAACATTTTCAACTTTCGACATTCCAAGTTCGACCTTCTGTCGTTCGAACTTCTGGAAGTTCGATTATGTGCCAAACCAGATAAGGATAAAATAGATAAATATCACATAACTAATATAAAAAAATAATAATCAGTCTGTGTACCCTTTTGCCAACATTAAGCACTTGAAACACACTTACACACTTTTCTTATTTTATATATATATTGGGGGGTGTGGAGGAAGTAACCCCCCCCACTTAATTTGGTTTTATGTTGTCTGGTTTTGTTTTATATTATTTAGTAAAACCCAACTAGGTGAGGGCTACACCCCCAATGTGGGGGGCTGTGGACCCCACATCCCCCCTAACTATATATACTAACACCAGGGTTGCACTACAGTGGGGAAAAGGACATATACCGTTGACTTGCCTTAGAGTACTACTCGTCAGCGAAATGAGTTTTAGGTGAAATGAACTTCAGGTGATTTGGTCTCAGTGAAATGGGTGTCAGTGAAATGGTCTTTCAGTGAAGTGATATATATATATATATATATATATATATATATATATATATATATATATAAGTTTTCTGCAGAAATATCAGGATGCCTACTTTTTTTAACAGAAAAGCACTTGAAACACATTTTTCTTCTTCTTGGACCACAGAATGGTAGGTGGCTCCCCCACCCCCAAAATATTAAACAAATGAAGGTTTGTACAAACCAAGGATTACTAAGAAAGTAATGTATATATGTTTTTCATACAATTATCAGGATGTGTAGATATTTGCAACAGAAAAGTCAATTTATGAATGTCAGTCACTTTTCACTGTGCTCAACATTCCCGTGGAGGTTGCCCTGGGCCATCTCAGAAATATAACTCTGTAAGTGACACATGCATTACTTTTCTCTCCAATTGAATATTGTAAAATCAAATTTTAAAAATAATAGTTGTGCTGAAATTATAACCTGTCTATCTTTGAAATGTAAATGCCTGCCAAAAATGCCTATGCCAACAGTGAAGTATAAGAAGCACATATAGATAAAAGTTCCATTTTCTGCTAGATATATAAATACATTTGTAATATTTTACAAAATCTTAAATGAACTTAAATAATACTACACCTTTGCCAAATTATAAGCCTTCTCTCCGATAAATTTAATTCAAAGGAATACCAAACTTCTGTTTTGTCCAAATACACAGGTCTCCTCACCTTCAAGTTCCCTAGCTGCATTGTTACATTTTAATAGTGTAGATGCAGCCCTCTGAGCACTAAGAGGATGCAAATGAGATTAGAATTCTTTAGAATTGCTGCATACCAAAGTTTTGACTTCATGTTGCAGATGTAAAAACAGTGTAGGCTTTACACCATTGTTAGGTGCTAATGTTTTACAACTGTGAATGATTACTGTGAGAGAGAAGGAAAGCACAGCAACAATCCAGACAACCTTAACTGTAGTGGGTGTGTCAGCGAAGATACACTTACAAAGTGTGGAAGGTTTTAAATGAAACAACCACCACACATTTATCATTTTTGAACAATAATAGCAAAACTCTTAGCTTTGTTGAAAACTCTTATTCACTGTCATGTATTTTTTCACACATTTAAAGGAAAATGATACAAAATGCACAATAGACTGCATGTCTGAGATTACAGCAAAGATAAGTGAAGAATAAACAATACAAACAGAAGACAAAGCTGCATTTGTGCAAATGTATTCATAAATGGTTGTGTAATAAATCATTAGACTAAATATGTACGCCATACATGTAAAACCAACTGAGAATGTACAAGTGCATGCCCTGATGATATTGTAGAGGGAATGTGAATTGCTTGTATGCACATGATTTGATTGCTATGGCAAAGCTGTGACAGTGGCAAGGAGAGATAACACACTCCAGCTGTGTTTTGTACCTTTATTAGTCTGGTAGTTCAAATTCAGAGCTGTGTAATTGTTTAGCATGTGTTTAACTTCATTGTTTTATTTATTTATTTTGGGTTTTTACATATGTGTGTTAAGTGGCTTAATGCAAAACAGTCAACACATAAATATTAAAAAAAAATAATGTCAGTTGCCTTAGGAAGCACAATCACGCTTAGAGGCATTGCACAGCATTTAGCACCTTGGGTGATATTACAGCAGAAATCACACCTGTGAACAAAATGTTTGTGTAGCACAAGTTATAAAGACATTGAGGTGGACATAGGAGAAGATAGGTAGATTGTGGTACAAGTTCCGCAGTATTTTTTTTACTGAGGAACGATCATTATGAGTATTAACAGAAATAATCTACATTCTCTTTTGCCTGTGTTATTTGTGCATTGCTCACCTATGCACAAACATGGCTCTCTACTGAAGAAAAGAAAGAAACATTATTACAATGTAATTTTACAAACAAACTGATACATTTTTATTTGCTTTGCCTTCCTTCACGCAAACAGGCTAAGTGGAGATGCATGGCTGTCAGCACTCTGGACAGTACTGAGTGTCAAAAATACAGCTGCTCCCTAGCTTTCCCTGTAGCACCAGGTGTAATTTCATGGCCAGAACCCAAGTGAGCCACAGTTCTATTTCAGCACACTCCACTTTTTATTAATGGTGTCCAACTGTAATTTCTAGCAAACCTAATAATATAAAGATAAGTATAAATAACACTATGTATAGCAGGTTGCTTGAGTATACACATGGTGTCATATCTATTATATGAGTAACTGGTGTAGCATGACAATTATGATTCTACAATTCTAAATATATTTTCATACCTGGGATGGACTTCATAGTTTACTGACAGTCATTTACACACCTCCCATAACACAAGTATAGCTGTAAAACAGAATGTATTGTGAGGTCTGAACCAGAACTAAAAATTCTACTCTGAAAGTAATACAAGCATATCCATTTCCAATATATTGTCACACATTACTCCTGCATCACACCTGAGAATGCATGCACCAGGACCTTGCCATGTCACACACATATATGGTTAATTGGAATATAGCACCACTCACTCTTTAAGGTGTATATTAATAATGACCATGTTTGGCATATACTTCTTCTGTGGCAATGAGGAAAAACACCTATGTGAAAATATATCTATTCTCTTTTTCAAATAGGCTTGAATCCCTCATTGTACAAATTACTTTTTTCAGTGTGTAAGGTTCCACAAAATATGTCTCAAGTCATGCAATTGATCATCCCAAATTCAGGACTTAAAAGCCAAGTCATTTAACATATCTGTGTTGACCATTGGACAGTCTGTTGTCAGGTATAGCAACACACATGTCATAAATTAATGCCAGCTGTCACATTATCCTTCCTATTTCATTAACTGCCTTCCTCTCTGTTTGGCAATGTTGCTCTCCATCTGCCATCACATAAATGCGGTTGGCATGCTGTGAAGATGTGTGGTATTACCATCTGAGCAAGTAGAATAGGGCAATGCATGTGTGGGATACGCCAGGATAGTTAGCTGTAGTTTTGTAGGTAGTTTTGTGTCATTTGACTATCACACTAACTTGTACAGATGCTTGTGTTAAAAATGTATGAACAGTGTTATCATAACTGTTTAAATGTATATGTTTAAACAAAGAATTCTGGAGGGGAAGAGTGGAAGTCTTTGAAATGTTTCTATAATTTTCAAATACTGCAACAGATTTTAGCAAAGCTCTGAGTGTGTATTAGACCAGAGTCAGGTGATCATATTTGATGTCATTCTATAATCAGCACTGAGAGGACAAAACTCTCACAGAAGTGTGTTTTGTTTTATTTGGAACCTGATATAAAAATCCACTTTAGTTCACTTCAGTTTAGTTTTGAAGCTCATCACCTTAACTTGTGGAAGTAAGTATCTCAGCATCCTATCTTGCCATCCTGTATTAAGTTATCTAGGGAACAGTTATTCTTTAGACAGTCAGGAAATATATTGAGATTAGTTAAGTACTGTTTTTTTTCTGCATCTGTTTGAGTCTGTCAAACTGTGTTGCTTTTATTTCTCCTGTGATTGAAACTCTGGTGTTTATTGTACTTTGTTACTTAGGAATCACATGCTTTCTGTTTTATTATCTATTATTAAATATTTTTATACCTTTCATTATGGCTGATCTTTTAGAGAATATGTTTAACATTTTTAGAGTACTTTTGCATATTGTAGTGACTGGATACCCTTGTAAGAGCCTTAGAATGGTTGATTGGTGACAGCATAGTTACAGTCTGGATAGAGTTCCCACAGAAAATATGTGACAGCCTTTCCCAGGAGAAAGAGAGAGAGAGAGAGAGAGAGAGAGTGTGTGTGTGTGTGTGTGTGTGTGTGTGTGTGAGTGTGTGTGTGTGTGTGTGTGTGTGTGTGTGTGTGTGTGTGTGTGTGTGTGTGTGTGTGTAAAAATCAAATATCCAAGTGTGGGTGTGTCAGCTACTTGGAACTGAGACACAGTTCTCCAAAATGAGTCTTGTTTGGGATCTGGAGAGATACAGAATCCAGTCCCAGGTCTAGAGCATGTTCTCTGTGTGCTCTTGGGGAAAAATGTGCTTGCGCAGAGAGCTGATTTTGAAAATAATATGTAAATTCATTCCTGTTTTTTAGTGACCATCTCTCACCAGAGTCATTGTTGAGGATTGATGCTCCATGATTACTTGTCCAGGGTTCAGAGGCAGTCACATATTGGTGGCAGTGGTAGGATATTAATTGGACTTCAGTAGGCTGTGGGCAGTTATCAGTGAAGGTATGTATACTCTCAATAGTCACAATGTAAACAGAGTTTCATTTTCACAATGGTTTTATTAATTTTTGTTAGTTTAGTTTAGTCAGGGAAAGCAGGCAAAGATGTGAGCAGAGGATTATGGTAAGCTGACATAATAAAACAGTTGGCCAAGGTGTGCAAAGCCAAAAGACTTGTGCATGCTAACTGGATTAAACAGGAACTTCTTTCAGCCTTAATCATAGCTGCAATGTGAAACATTTGCTAGGAGGACAAACAGTCTGGTGATGGAGATGTGCAGCCTTCAGAAGCAGAGCAGTTTACCTTTTCCACAGAGGACTTAAAATCAGTCTGGAATTATTATTTTATTTATTTATTTATTTACATTTGTTGACCTGAAAATTCCAACTGGACGCAGGTCCTTTTCGGTGGAGGCCTAGGGAGAAAAGCTCCACAAGTAATGTCAATACAATCATAGTTCCTGTTGAAGAACATAGTGCATACAGTAGACACATAACATCCATGCCATCTAAGATGGCATGTATTCTAAGACGTAAATAGCAGTTATTAACATTGTTACAGTGAGAAATTACAGCAGTATTATAAATAATAAGCCTACAAGCATCATTGTTGGCTGTAATCAAAGGTAGTTAATGGGGTGGAAGAGAGGTTGAGGGTAGATGGAGTGAGAGATGTAGTGAGGAGAGTTACAAAGGCATAACCAGCAGTTTTTTAGGTGAGTTTAAGTACAACTTTGAAGTGGGTGCATGATGGTACAGAAGTGATTGGGGGTGCCATAATTTGGTTATTGAGCTGGAGAAGAGTGCTTCTCCAGCAGAGTTCCTGGCTCTAGTTGCCTGTAATTGATTTTTGTTGCTGGATCATAGTGGTCTGGTGGTGAGATAGGGCTAGAGTAGATTTTGGAAGGATGGGACTTTTAGAGGGTGGTTTACTAATGTGTGGGCAAGTGAGAGTTGATACCATTAAAGGAGGTGAGGGAGTTCTAGCCAGCCAAGTTCAGCAAGTGAGAGGCAGTGGTGACTATGGCAGGATGCCCAGGGGCGAACTTAACGATTTTGTTGTAGCAGGTCTCGAGTTTAATTAGATCGCTTTTCCTTAGGTTGGTATATATTGGAGAGGTGTAAAAAAGGGTGGAGATAAGGTGGGAATTTACAACTAAAATCCTGGCTGCTTAGTGAAGAATTGCTTATTTCTGTATAAGGCTCCTAGTTTTATGTGGACTTTTTTATGGTACAAATGGAACCAGCTGCAAAAGTTGAAGCCAAAAGAGAAAAACTTTGTAGGAAAAAAACAGTTTAATAAAAAGCAAAGCTTTCGGGCATAACCCTTCCTCAATACTAATACATTCAAGTCTAATTCTAGAAGCTTAAATACAGGTCTAAAATCACATGACCAGCACCACTTTTAAGTTTAGAGTGATTGACGTATTATGTCCAAATGCAAGAGGTGGTGATGTGAATAACAATCTTGAGCTAAAAGAATTTGAATGGATACTGAGACTAGCTGCTGACACTTATCCTGGTTTAAATAGTACAGTTAGCTTGAAACATGTGCTAGTAAAATTACGTAATAATATTATAAAATAGAAAAGTTTATCATTTTTTAACATTTTTTATTATTATATATGTATATATTTATGTGTTTTACATTTTACATTCTATTTTCTTATGTTTTCCTGTCACATGATTCCATTTGGCTGCTGGTCATGTGATTTTAGACCTGTATTTAATGGAGCTTTGGTAAGGTGTAAGGTATGTAAGGAGAGTGCATGTAATGAGTAGAAGTATGGTATGCTGAACCATGTTAGCAGAAGTGGAGGGATAGTATTGGGATGGTGGTGGAGTTAGAGTTGGGAGTAGTGGTGTGGTTGATTGTCAGATTGATGGGAGGTGTTTATGGTTGTAATAAGTGTAGGACCACTGGGGGCAGGGTGGGGAGTGAAGCGGGCAGAGACCCTATTAGTTGTTCTTAGCAAGGGTAGAATTAGACTTTAACTGGAGGCTGAAGAAAAGGAGAATCAGTGTCAACATGAACTGGAGGCCAAACATTTGGAGACCGAAGAGAAACTGTGATGTTTCGAGACCTAAGAGTGACTGCAGCATTTGGAGATCAAAGAAAGAGAAAGACTGCAGCATATGGAGATTGAAGAAAATGAGAGACTGTAGTGAGTGGGGGCTGAAGAAAAAGTGAAGCAGTGACAAAACAAGAGCAAAATGTTGACTCATTATCAGGGTCATGGAGGTAATGGGGAAGGGAATAACTGGACCCCAGAAGAAATAAAAGTCAGTAAATTTCTTCCACAATTTGTAGAGGGGGATGACTTTGATAGTTTTATTCATATATTTGAAAGACTATGCAAACAGTATAATATTGACCAAAAGCTCTAGGTACGGTTCCTGACTCGCTTACTCCATGGTATAGTTGTAACTGTTGTTTCTAAACTGTCTGATACTGATTGTTTAAAATTTGAAAGGGTAAAACAATGCTTATTGAACTGTTATAAGTTAACACCTGAAGCTTGCAGAAAATTGTTTTGTGAGCATAGACACAAGGCAGATGAAAGTGTATGTGTTTATATTGCTTATTTTCATAGATGAGTGAGGAGGTGTCAGGTCATCACTTTTAAAAGCCTGGCAGACCTTTTTGTGTGGGAACAAGGACTTAGTACTTTGCCTGAGGACATGAAAATCTGGTTGGCAGACCGAGACTGTAACTCTGCAGATGAGCTGGGAGAAAAAGTGGATCTCTACTTAGACCAAAAGTCCACACTAATACACAATCCAGAGCAAAATAAACCTCCACGGGTGAAAAGACTTGGTTCGAAGGATCCAATGTGTATCCAACTCAAGGAAATAATGATCAAAATAGCTTAGAGATGTTCAACAACTTTTAATCTTTAAAATAATAAAAAGGTAAAAAATCAGTCAAGCGCTTTCGCCTGGTTCCTACCAGGCTTTATCAAGATAAAACAGTCACAAAACTAGATTATTATATACCACTTGGAGTTAACAACATAATTAATTCATCTTCAATTACGGTTGTTTTAATTACAGATACTACTACATTTGCTAATTATCTTTGTTCCAAATAATAAGATATATTTAATCCTGCAACACTAACTGATGAAAATGTATTCATTTAATAATTTCTTAAATCTCAAAGTGAATATTTTAGTTTTCCTAACTCAGTCAAACATATCTGCCTTCAAAAAGGTACATTTTTAGTCAAAGGTACTTTGTTAACATTATTTAAACTATAATTTAGATTTGTAAAAGTAAAGTGAATGGATCTGGATTTGGAGAGATCTGATGAAGCTACTTGCGAAAGCGCTTATCTGTGTCCCAATAAATATTCCTGGATTTTCTACATATGGATCTACTTGACTTTTATTTTTACAAACGTGGAATACTTGCTTTTGCTTCGTTCCGTTCACTTTACTTTTATATTTGTCATTATATTTTATGGTAATGAGCATATTCCAGGTCAGCAGCAGTTCTTTTGGATTATAATTTAGATTTGTTCCATTTATTTATATAGTTGTGCTTTTTTATTTTGTTTACATTTCACTCAAACTTACAATAGCATTACTCAACTTTCTTTTGGTCTTTGTATCATATAGTGTCAGAATACTTAATAGACTGCTCATTTTCTTAATGATTACTTCTGTATATATATATATATATATTAGTTACACTGGAAAGGTGTAGTCTCTTTCCCTTTTGGCTAATTTGTTTGGGGTAGTGACTGGTAGTTGTGGGCTTCATGTTTGTTTTTACTTGGTTGAGTTCTCTTTTGTGAGGAATACCTTTTTTAAAATTTGTTAAACCTTGGCCTCTTTGAGAGACTTTTACTTGTTTTGGTACTAAATAACTGTAAACAACCTTCTTTAGTGTAAATATTATTTTGTATTTTGTTCTCCCTTTTCCTCATGTCAAGTTCCGTGAGCCTGTTTTCTGTTTTGTCCCATTTTAATGTCTTTAACCTTCATAATGCATAGCTCTTCAATTATGATATTTACAGGAAGTAATTTGTGCTTCTGTTAAATCACTTTCTCATTAAAAACTGTACTGGCTTCCTATGTATTGCCTATGCCTATTTGTCTCCTAAACATTTTCTTATTAAAGGTCTGTAAATACTAAATATTCACTTACTTACTAATATATATATATATATATATATATATATATATATATATATATATATATATTGAAAATATGTCAGTGACAATATTTAAAAGTTATATTAGAGATTCGTGGACCAGAGTGCTTGCTGCAGCTGTCAAAAGTGATTTTTGCTCTCTATCTTATGATGAGAGCGTATATATTTGTTAACTATTAGGTTAGTTTTTACATAAATGCTTCATGAAATGTGACTTCTAATATTAAAATCTATAAACACTTGCTTCTTATTTGCTAAGCAAATAAAGTATCTGTGCATGCACTCATAAATCTGTAAACACTTGCTTCTTATTTGTTAAGCAAATAAAGTCATCTGTACATGCAATCAAATTCTGAAATTTGTTCTTATCACTTGCTTTATTTCCTTATAATGCAATAGCTCTATTAATTGCATTAATTCTGAGTAGTTCTAACATATCCAAAGTAGTATAATTAATATTGCTAATGAAGTGTTTGATTTGTGACAGTCAATAACTTTTTTCATAATATTTTATAAATGACTTACAGACACTTACTTTTTAATAAAGGTATAGGAATAAAAAGAATAATAGAAACATATGCTGACCTGAAATAACTTCTAAATGCTTAAATAATATCAGTAATGGGGTACTTGACAACTGATCCTTCCATTCATCAAATTAAAAAGCTTGTATATTTATCTATGTAACATATAAAATAATCCATCTTCTCTAGTGTATTAGAGTAAATACTTTTTAATATGCTATTTACTCATGATAATAATACTTTATACACTTTTCTGATTCATAAACTAACATTTTACATGTATATTTTTAAGGAAATAAGAGAGGAAAGGGGTGAGAGTTGTAGGTGATAAAAATAAGAACGAGGAGAGAAATGGAGTGTCTATAAACTTCTTCATTACAAAATTGCTTACCACACATTCTATATATTGTATGTTCATTTATTTATTGCTATTTTGGATATAAGGTTGTTTTATACCTGCTATTCTCAGATTTACAGTATCTCTATCATTTAATTATTTTACTAGAGAGCTCAAACCGAAAGGTTTGAATGTTTTCTTTTATTTCTCTACATTTTCAGCTTATAGATTGGTAGGGTAATGATGGATAGTCTGATAGGGCTCTTTTTTGTCTATTGGACTAGGAATTTTGATAATTCTATGTATGTAATTAATTTATATAATATCCATCTTCATTATATATTTTATTTTTTGTTCATGTTTTATTATTTAATATATCATATTATTTTTTGTTATTAGATCTTATAAAGATATAAAAATAACCAATATATTGTATATATGGATTTATTTATGTTATCTTTAAATGTTAATGGCTTCAATAATCCAAAGAAAAGATCAAATTTGTTACATTTCCTAAATATAAACAAAGCTCAAGTGATTTTACTTCAATAAACTCATATCAAACATACAGAAAAGGATATTTGGAACCCAGGCAAATATAAAATTTTAGCTCAATCCTCTTTTAAAACTAAAAAAAAGAATTATGATACTATGGAAAAATATAGATTTTCTACCTTCTTACCTTTAAAGTTTTAAGTTTAACAATAGGCTATGGACTCTACTAAATATGTATTGGTTTCCAGGCATTAGTCAGCGTCTTGACAAAAGACATCTAGGCATCATACTTGAAAAGCATAAAGGTAATTTAGTTATAGGTGGGGATTTCAATTGCATATGGAAGATTTGGGAAGAAGTTAAAACTGACCTGAACTGCAAAAACACTTATAAAATGGATAGAATCTCTTAATTTAAGGGACACATTCAATATGAAGGATCCCTTATCATTACTTCACTCACACAGAGGTTATAAATATGGCACACAGACTAGAATAGATTGAATATTTGTGTCACAAGATATAATTTCAAAAATATCAACTTTTAGCATAATTCTAATCCTATCTCTGACCGTGATGCTCTTATTCTAAAAGTTGAAACTAACTTAAAAAGACTGACTTTCCTGACTAAAATTCCTGTATATATATAAACTCAAGGAATTTAAACCTTGGTGGGTCTCTGAACTAAATATTTTCTTGAAATCCAATAATACACCTGATGATAATATAGTTATGATTTGGGACTCATTAAAAAGCCTACATTTTTGCTGACATTCATACCTGGTATGAAAATAAAAAATAAGTAATGGGAATCAGAACTACAAGACATTCAAAATCAACTTCTTGTGGCCAAATCTAAAAATAGTAAAAACAATACATTTGATATAAAAGAAATAGAAACTTTAAATAGAAAATATTTTGATGTTTTAACCAATAAATCAAATTAAGCATGAAATCGTACACTTTATCAACTAAACACATGCATAATATATCCAAAAGAGTTAAGATGCAATCAAAAATTAATAATATCTGAGAAATTATACATGAAGGAAAAAAATCACAGACATTGGAGAAATTCTTGATGTTTTTAGATTTAATTACTCATCTTAAAATTTAAATTTTAACTCAAAAATCATAACTCCAATATTAAATCTTGACAACCTTAACATTAATAAAATACAATCAAATTTAAAGGAGGATTTACATAAATACATTTATTGCAAATAAATTGTAGATAGCATTAAAAATTTAAATTCAACAAATCTCCAGGAATGGATGGGATAATAATAGAAATAATAATAGAAAAGTATAAACTCTTTCCCACTCATATTATATCTTTTTTTTTCATAAACCACTTACTGAAACTCAATCTCAAGAAAAGATTCCACCATCTTGGAAATATTGCCTAATTGCATCCATATTAAAAGAAAATAAAAACCCACAACTTTGTTCATCTTAAATATCTATTTCTCTTTTAAGTAATGGTTATAAGATTTTCATATATATCATTACAGATAGAATAAAAGAACCTATAACCCAAGTAATCAATTTTGACCAAAAAAAGCTTCATATATCAAAGGAAAACACATGATGATACTAGACACATTTTAACTCTCTTTGATCATTTGAATAAAAAATAAATAAGCTTTATCAATTAGTCTTGATATTGAAAAAATGTTGACTCTCTTACCTGGAATTATTTATTTAAAATCTTAGACTTATTTGATTTTCATAAAAAAAGAAAATATTTCACTTCTGAAGAACATTTATAAAAATAATGTTAAAATATGTTAAAATTGGTCCCTTTACTTTAGAATATATTTCATTGGCTAAAAAAACAAACAAGGTTGTCCAATTTCTCCAATGTTATTTGCTTTAGCTATTTTTTTGTCATTCTAATTTGAAATAATTCAAACATTAGTGGTATAGATATTTTTAAAGACTACTCCTCTAAAATCATGCTATTTGCAGATGATATTTTGTTGACATTTTCAAATTAAAGATCAGCCTTTCTTGAATTGAAATTGACTATTAGAATTATTTTAATCTATTTCTAATCTCTACTTTAATCAATCCAAATCTAAGTTCAAGGTAATAAAAGGGAAAAAACACAACACTTAAAAACATAATTTTGGTAGTCAGGTCTCCTCACTTTAATATTTAGGCATCATATTATTATTTTCTATAGATGAAATAATGACTATTAGAATGTATTCATCACATAAGATCCTGGACTAATGACAGAATCAACCTTCCTTACACTGATACCTAAACTAAAGCTTCAATTTTTAAACATATATTAAACTTGGTTGATCCTAATTACAACAGCAATTGGAAAACTTTGTATTTAACTCTTCTCAATAACAAGAATAATATATTATGCAATTCAACTAATTTAGATAATTTCTTTTGGCATTATTAAACTTTAAACTACAATTATTTAGAAACATGATTCTATCTAATATAGATATAAATATTTGTTTTAAAATCATAATCTCTTTTAGCAACACAAAAAAAAAAACAATAAAAGTCACTGTCATACACTTGCTATTTGGGATACTAAGAACTTTGTTTCCTGGTACCATTCTTTTAATCATCAGAAAGCTAAAGAGATTCAACAACTTATTTTATTTTAGAATTTGATTTGAATCCTCAGGATTGGTTATTACACAATGTGAAAATTCATACACATGAATTATGCCTCTCTCTCTCTCTCTCTCTCTCTCATTCCCATTCTAAAGAAATCCACAAATTAATTTATTTGTTTCTATGAAATTATATATAACAACTCAAAAATGTGATAATTTGATTTTAAAACTTTATTAAATATTTATTGAATAAAAAACAAACTTAAATATTAAATTCTGAAATCACTTTACTTTAGGTCATGCCTCCATCTTTACCTCTCAAAGTAAATCTCAAATGTTATTATCCATTAGGTATACTTCTTGGTCTCATTACAGGCATATATTCACATGCAGATTTTTAAACAGAGCTTTTTAAACTACAAATAAAATAGCTAAAATTAAAGGTAACAATATACAATGCTGGAGATGTCAAAAAGAATGTAAAGCTTTTTGAGTCATATATTCTTTGAATGTTCCTCCTTAAGCTTGTTTTGCTCTAAGATAAAATATTTTTTAAAGCTTTATTTAAGGATACTTTTTCATTATCTAAATTTATAATTTCATTTAATATAGATGAGAGGAGTGATTTGAAAATGTCAATGTTTGCCTGTGTTGGACTATTCTTGCAGTAGCAAAGAAATGTATCAGTAAGAAATGGGGACGATCTACATCACCTTAGTTTGAAGACTTTCTTTTCTTCTTAAAAGAAACAGCACTCAAAGACTAAAGTCAAAGAAGAAAAGATTTACCCCAATTCATTTATAAATAATCCTTGGATAAAAAGGATATTGCTTATTGACTTTTTCCAAATGAATTCTGTCTCTAATATTTAGGATTCTGATGAAGAAAATGGAAAATGTTCTAACAAGAAATAGAGCTACAAGTTTTATTATTTTTCATTCTCATGCCTTTGTATATATTGTATTTTTCATTTTCATGCCTTTATATATATTGTATATAGATTAAATATATTTCTTATCTGTAATTTTATTATTTTATCATTTATATTATATTACTATTATATTGGAATATTTATTACTTGCTTTTGAGAAAAAAATCTTTCAAATAAAATTTCTTTGAGCAAAAATGGCCTTTCCTGACTGTATTCAGTGCAACCTATGTCAATAGGTAGTTAACATTAATTGTAATCCCACTGTTGCACCCATGTCCCTCATAAGTAGGGACAGTTACTGTGAGATTACAGAGCATAGTCTCATCACTGTGTGAACTTTGTTCACATGGATATTTAAAATTGTGATACTCATGTTAAACATGGCTAGGTTTTTATGTGATTTTGGAATATTATCCTAGTACTCTGCTATGAACCTGTGAATCTATGAACTCAAATTGTATCCTAGGTACACCTAGAGTGTGACTGTACAGTCACAGAAATAACAGTACATCACATCAGTGCTAACACTTGATAGTTTGCATGAACACATATGCATGCATGTCAGGATTTCATGCCAGTATAACATTTTCACTGGCAATGTCAGGGAGACAGTGATCATGTGGCACATGTTTTGATTTGGTACGTGAGCAAATTATCTCAGTGACATCTTCCTTTCTCATTGATGCTAGACTATGCACTACAACACACCAGTTCCTAATTAAAACATCTATTGCAGATGCTTCAGACAATTTATCTACTGTCATTAAATGTGGCAGATGTACGCAATATACAGCTGGATGTAGGGAATCCACTCATAATAAAGCATGATTGTAAGTGTTGTTATCCTTATAGCTGATACCTATATCAGGCAGGGATGCTTTAGTCAAGTGTACTGCATTTGACAAGGTGAGCTTGTACACATCTTGTCACCCATACAGAGCTATTATTTGATATGCATACCTGGTAGCAACTGACATTGCAGACTTCCCTTTAAGGTGTTGTATAAGATGCATATGTGATATGTCTCTCTGTATTGCACCCAGTAAATATGGAGATCATTGACAACACTGATGGCATGGGTTCCATTATTGCATGTGCGGCTTGTGGCTTATGTGTCATGTCAGCCTCTCATCTGGCCAGGATTGTGCCTGAATTCAACTCCAAGTTTAAAACTGTCCCACTTAACTCCTCCAACAGTTTATTTTTGGATAAGGGGTGGTGAATTCTCCTTATAGAATACTGACAATCATTATAGTTGTACACATCTGTTCCTGCAGAATATGTATAATAACATTAACTCATATATTCTGGCAATGTCACAGATTAATGTCAATATTTTTAAATTGTTTCTGATTATGCCTGCTTCTGACAGCAGTTGTCCATGAGTCTGATGCTATGTCTTCATGATTAATTGTGAGGTATGCTGACATTCCAATCATATTCCAGCAAGTCATTTTTAAGATCTTCACAACATGCACATACCCCTATTGTATATACCATCCTTGATAAATATCCTCTCTAGTGAGCATGTCAATGATGTTTATATCTCAGCCATTCATCTACTTTGACATATAACTTTGTGTGACAGTCACATTTAAACTGTCATGTGTGGTGATATACATATAGTCACATAGGGGGTATAAACAGCAGTACATACTTTGCTGTCTACATATGTGTTTCATGTTAAGCTACAGGCTTGTGTTGGAAATGCACATAACCTGACATATCCTATCTTGGATACATTGCCATATACATGCCCATTTCCTCTTTCTTCATTCTTATCATTCTTGTCTGTGGTAATTTTTATCAGCACAGCTTCCCTGTCTAGTGTATTGATGTTGCATTGTATTTGCCCTTGCAGATCACCCCATCTATTTCAGTCTGCAAAAGCTTGTTGTAGTGTACATTACATTGAGTACACTTTTCTATAGTGTGTGTACATGGTGCAGTTATTGCAGTATTTTTACCCCTGATAATCATTATGGCTGTCTGCCCAATCTCAGAGTGCAGGTTTGTCCACAGACAAACTTGTATACATCTTCATTCTGCATAGGTGCTTCTCTGCATGTTTTCCTGGCCAGCAACACTATTGCTAGCCATGAAGCCTTGCTCGCATTTGTGTAACTGTGATGTGCAGAATTCATATGCTATTAGCACTACTTGATCATTGTGCAAACATGTGAACTCCATGTAGGCTTTGTTCAAACCCTATATGAAGTTTATTGAATCCCTGGGATAGTCTTTTTTAAACATGTTCATTTATTCAGTTGCCTCTGCCAAGCACTTATAGTCACTAAGTATAATATGCTTCTTAGTCAGTGGTCAGAGTTAGTCTGCAGGTGGAAAGAAGAGTTTGACTAACGTGTTGAATGAGTAAATCCTGGCAAGTTGCGGAGTGTCAACTGCATGGAGCCAGAATTATAGAGAATTAACAGTACAACATATTGTCAAAAATGGAGGAAAATACTAATGTTTTATTGTCAAAAATGGAGAATGATACTAATGTTTTTATTTTATTAACAAGAAGTATTTTATTCTTAAGTTGTCACCTCACAGCAAGAGGTTCTCCAGTTTGATTCTCAGCTGGGGTGCTTTCTATGTGGAGTCTCCATGTCCTCCCTGTATTGGCATGGGTTTCCTCCAGGTCCTCCAGTTTCCTCCCATATTCCAAAGGCATGGAGTAGATGGACTGGAGACTCTAAATTAGCCATAGGTGTGCATGTGTGTGTGTGCGTGTGTATTACACCCTCCAAGGAGGGCTGGGCCTTGGGCTAGCAACCCAACCTAGTAAAACCTGTAACCGCTATGGAAACAGCATGTACTAGAGAATACTCATTGCCAGATGTGCTGAAAGGCATGGTGTGGACATGAGAGAGAGAGAGAGATTTTATTCTTAAAGATATTTGTGAATGAAAGAAAGGTGATGGTGGGCCAGATAACACTGACAGATACTGCAAGATGTTTTCCTTAAACATATGCAAGCAGTGCAGATATACATTCAGCTCTCCTTATCTTTATTGAGCCAACATTAATACCAGTTATGGACATCCAAAATAGTTGTTTTTCTAG
The DNA here is from genome assembly GCF_019279795.1 of Protopterus annectens. Taxonomy (NCBI): domain Eukaryota; kingdom Metazoa; phylum Chordata; order Ceratodontiformes; family Protopteridae; genus Protopterus; species Protopterus annectens. The sequence continues at coordinate 1,716,904,267 of NC_056741.1, read as the reverse complement.
TTTAGCTTACATTGCATTTTATAGGATATCTAATATATTTTGTGTATAATGTACAATTAGATGAATCCCAAAAACCTATGAACATTTTAATTGCATCCAAACAAACAAATAAACAATAAAAGAATGTAATAATACTTTATTTTGCCATCCTACTAATTGTCCCATTTTTGTTTTACACTGTAGACATTGGCGGATTTACCGGGATGGTCTAGGGAAAAAGCTCCCCTATTAGTAGCACTAGCAGCAGGTTACAACACAAGCCATTTTCAGTCTTGCATCCTACTTTGCAACTATAATAAATATTCTTAGAAATATCTCATTCCGATAATTTTTTGATATTTTTTACTTTTCTTATAAATAAATTGTGGAGAATCACCTAGGATTTTACACAATTCAGCATTTCCTCATAAAATTTGCCAATTATTTTTTAATATGTTCTTAATCTCTTGGCTTTCAATAGACATGGCTACTGGAAATGCTAACATTTTTTCTAGATTAGAGGAACTTGAAACATTAACTTATATGCTATGTACTTATTTTATAATGGGTGGAAATTTAACATGTTTTTGCTCAATGACCTTTAAACTGATCTTATTTAATTCTCCCTTTGGGTAGCCTCTTTCTAAAAACAATTCAATAATGTATTTTGCTTCCTCTGTAAAACCTATATCTTTACTTATAATCCTACTGGCCCTAGTAATTTGCCCCTAAAGATGTTCAATTTCTTAATTCTGGGATGGTTGCTTGAGTAATGTAAATAAATGTACATAATTATTCCTGAAAGTACTTTTAAGATATATTTTACTTTTAAATACCTGTTTTTTATGTTCATATCAACCTCCACATCTAAAAATGTTATTATTATTATCTATTATTATTATTATCTATTATTATACATTATATGTTTGTATGGGTATTTGCTTTTATTCATAGTTTATTTATTATTTAAAAATGTATAAAATAATGAATTGGTTAATGATAGGGTAAATTTGAATATTTTTGGTGCCTAAAATCAGATTTAAAGGAAGGGTGAATGGTTAAATAAACATTTTCTGATGAAGTTCCATCGATTACAAATAAAGGAATGAAAGAGCTAAGTTTAGTGTTTGGTTAGTCTGTTCTGCTGACAGCATGCTAGGATAGTAGCTGGATTCATATGGCGGCTACTTAATTTTAGTCTCTTTTAACCTGGTTAGTGGTTCAGTTCTTTTGGTTTAACATTTGAGTTTCATACTTCATTTTCTTCAAAAAATGCATGCTAACACAAATCCTGTCATTCTAGCAACTTTGTAAGTTAAAGAGAGCACTGTTTAAAATCTATCCCTATTTTTGGGCCACTGTATCCACATTATTTTAGGCTTTGTCTAGATTTCTTGAACTAAGAGGTTGAAATGTATGCATACCTCTCAATAGTCCAGATTTTTGCAGAATGTCCAGATTTTTGCCTCATAATTTTGGCCTATTCCTCATAAAATTTGCTGTTTTCTGGCAAATCACTAAGGACTATAATAACTAAATAATGTCATACATAAGCTTCAGGCTTAATTTCCTTCAGAAAATGCATGCAAAGCCAAATGCTGTTATTCTAGCAACTTTTTAAGTATGTAAGACCAATATTTAAAATCTGTTCCTATTTTGAGGCTGTTATCCCTCATTATTTTAGAATTTGAGCGGCATGGAAGTATGGTATGTAATGCCCTAGTTGGGTGGGGCAGGTTAATCAGTTAACTTAATCAGGTTTCACCCTGTAACTTTATTGCAGGAGGCAAGATCCTGAATCCTCTATACCAACTAGCAGACTGCTGACGGAATTGTACAATTCAGTGGAGGCAAGAGCCTGAATCCTCCACACCAACTACCAGACTGCTGACAGAATTGTGAGTTTGAGTTTTAGTATATTTTCAGGGAATTATGAGTTTCAGTGCATTTTCATGGAATTGTGAGTTTCAAGGAAAGAGAGGTTTACTGTTGCTCGTGCTAAGTCTGTTTTCACTGTGCAACTAATGGTTTTCTTCATCAAATGGCTGTAGAATTTAAAAGCAGTGTTAGTAGCATAATTGCCTTTGGTGTAGAAGTCTGTGAATTCTACTCCCACACCATGTATATGAAGCGCTGATATTGCAGTACCCTTTTGATTGCTGATTATTTGGTGCATTTCAAGGGGGGTTAGGGGTTCTGCACTCCTGAATGTGTCCTCCTTTGTATGAGATGCCTCGTAACTATGAACTTGTCGTTGGTTTGTCAGTCAAGCCCTATTGCAATTGGTAATGCTTACCATTTTTTTAATATAACAGGCAATTCATTTTTCAAGGGAACCAGGCATTGTATTTGTAGATGAAACACTGAAATGTAAAGTTATTTTCCAGTAGCAAATTCATTAGTTACAGATCTCTTTAATGTGGAATTATTCAGATGACTTTTACTTTACAGAGATTGTGCTTATTAAATGGAGGATTGTAATGCCAGAAGCTTCAGTGGCCTTTTATGGTTGAAATTTTCTGAAATGGTTAGTTTTGTCGTTATTGATTTTTACATTTTGTTTCATTGCTACTGAAATAATGTTCAAAACTACAAATTTTAAAACACATTCTAACAAGTGGTGCTGTAGTATACAAGGAATATAACTTAATACCATCAGGAAGATGAATCAAAGAACACACACACACACACACACACACATATATATATATATATATATATATATATATATATATATATATATATATATATATATATATGTGTGTGTGTGTATGGCCCTAAAATGTGTGCAAGGAGCCTATGGTTTGAAAACAGCCCAAAGGTGAATTTAATTTTCTACTAGCCAGATGGATTTTCTTTGAATGTGAGTTTTAATGCTGTTTCAATGAATGTGAGTTTCAAGGGCAAAGAAGTTTACAGCTCATGCTAAGTCTGTTTTCATTATGAGACTGTATTGTTTGTTTAGCAAGTGGCTATCAGTGTGCTATTTTATTTCAATATATGTAATAATTTTAGAAGTAAATAAGAAAACAGCATGCACATTGACAGGTTTAAACAGTGTTTATGGTAACTGGGGAGAAATAGTCAAGTAATGGAACACTGGAATAGCTGGGGAGGGGGTGCTGGGGGGTTGCTGCAGATGGGGCTCCTCTATGGGGGCCCAGTCTTTTACCCTGCCTGCCCCATTTGACCATGATCTGGCTATGGTTGTGGGCCAGACTATGAGCTTGAATAAAGCCCAATGTATGTAACATATGTGCAAGAGGTCTAAGGTAAAAAAAAGCCAGGGTGAGTAATTTTGTGAGTTTCTGCATTGTGGACGGTAGGAAGCAAGTTTTTATTATGTTCCTTAATCCTGGCAGACTCAAAGCAGATATTGGTTCAAACATGGTTGTTTTGGGAGATTAAAGTAGGCTTAAATGTTTGTAATGTCTTAGTTATGAGACAATCCTTTACTGAGATTGTAAACAGCACCAAATGGCCTGAGAAAATAGATGAACATTCATACTAAAGAGCTTAAGAAGATCCTAATTTTTAAAATCCAAACATATTTGTTTATGAATGCAAAAAATACATTGCATCAACTGAAGTTCCATTTATTTTGAAATGGGAATGTACTACTTACTTGTTTTCTTGTATAAGTATGTAAGGTTTCTTCAACTGGCCTTTAAAATTATTTTTATTTAGTGGTACTAATGAAGTAGTTTTATAAGACAGCATTTTAAAGTATTTTGTTTTTGCACATCGTTAACTGTTTATACATTCATCAGTTAATACATATCAGAAATAAAAAAAATATTAAGATATCTTGAAATAATGGACTTCAAATCTTGTTAAATGTATATCACACATTTTAGCATAGTTAAGTATGTCAGTATTTTTGGGGTTTTGTTTGATCTTTGACTTGTTGAAGTTGCCTTCCATTAAGTAGTCGGAATGGAAATTTGAGTTGTCAGAAAAAACTTTCTCTGACATGTGCCTTTTCTCTAAGTGCATTCTAGGACCACTAGAAACAGGTCTGTTGAGGCAATTACTACTGAAGTGACTGACAGCTTCGCTGGGTCTTCTAATTTAATAAGTTACTTGTGTACTGTGCTGCGTTCCTCGAACATTTATTACTTGTGTTAATATTATGTGTGTCAGTATACCACAGAGTTTAAGGTTGTGCTGTAGTAACAAGTTTAAGCTCTTTGTTTCACAGCTTCTCTCCATTTGCAAATGGTGTAACTCTGTTTGCTGCTTACATTGATGCCTACTAGGGTTAACCTGCTTAATATATAAATGAGTGAAAATTCAGCTTTGTTAGTTACCCCCACAACTCTAGATGTGTATATTCTTATTTTAGGTTATAATGTTTCTATTTGCTTAGGCCATTTCTTTTCATTTATTTGGCACTTATCCACAAATAGACAGAGGTATCTTGTAAATGCTTGCCCACCCAAGCCTTAGTTTACTCCTTTAAATAACCTTAGAGTACCAAAACTTGGCAGGCTATATTTGAAAAACATGGCTAGGGTTAAAAAGGCCCCTGAGATTGTTAGCCTACTGCACACCTATAAACCTTGGCGACCAAGTTCCAAAATCAAGGACATTTTTAAAATTTACTTTAGTTTACTTACAAAGTTTATAGAACAGCAGGTTTTGCATCAACACAGATTTTTCTAACAACAAAAAGTAAAAAGTATAAAACTCTAATGTCTTGCATTACTGACTGGCTGGTAATCCTCCATGTTTCTAGAGAATGTTATGAGAGACTGGCCAACATATCAGACAAATTCAGGGATGTTCAGAAAATCAGGGACAGTTGAGAGCTATGTGGTAGGGTACTGTGTATGGGGGATGTCTACTGATGAAATTATTAGCCCTGATGTCTGGTGTTGTAATTCTGGCTTTGGGGGACTAATACGTACTGGGATGAGACAGGAGGGAAATACAAGTTGTACTGTTTTTGTGAAACAAAAAAATACATTGATGTAATAATATAATCGCAAACCTTGTATTCTGACAGAGCCATTCCAGATACTGTGAATGGGCAATGGATAAGGGGATTGTCTGCTGATAAAATTGCAGTTCTGGCTTTGCATGATTAATGTGTATGTTGGAGAACCAAGGTATAATTGTAGCAGTCGCTACTGTTTCTGTGAAGCATTAAAGCAACCATTATTTATTTATTTTTTTTATTTTGGCAAGGTCCAACTAGATAGTATTGGTAGCTTCTGGATATACAGGGGCTATATGTGGATAAAATGATTGGTTTAGCTGTTTACTTTTGTAATTCTAACTTTGTAAGATTAATGTCCATTTGGGTGAAGGAAGACAGAATACAAGCTGTGACTCTTGTTCTGTGAAACAAAAATACATAATATGATAACGTTTATGTTATTTATTTTTATTCTGGGCAGGTCAAGCTAGATACTGTTTGTCAGGCAATGGGTATGGCTGTCTGTGAATGAAATAACTGGCTTTGTTTGCTGTTGAATTTGTAAGACTAATGTGTATTTGGGTGAAACAAACCAGAATACAAGCTGAGGCTACTACTACTACTACAGTGAATTAAAAATACATTTTTTAGCACCTTTATTGTAATATCACTTAAGGCATAGGTAAACATACATTTATGTAAAAGAAAACAAACCATATTAACACATTCCCAGCTGCAAACATTATATGTCACATGTATTCTTTTGCATGATTATCATCAGCTATATGTAAGTGTATGGATGTGTAATATAAAAAAAAGACCTGGCAACATACTTCTGTTTCCCCCTTTGCCTTGTAAATTCTGAAGATAGTGGTGGTTGTCAATAGGGTCACTGTAGGAGTCAGGCCATTTGTTCTGTCACTTTCATCCTGATCTAACAACAAAGTGATTCATAGAAGAAAACTATTTTGGGGAGGTTAGGAAGGCAAACATTATTTCTATATATGATTCGCATATCGTAAACATTTGTCTTTTTATTTTATTGAGGAAATAATATTTTAATGTTAAACATTCTACACAACTTATTTCTTTCTTTAGTCAGGATTTTTATTCAGGTCTTCATTGGATCAAAAGATTAAAAATATCTCTAAAATGCACCTTAGAGAATCTAGAACCTCGAACCTCATAGCTTCTGGGGGCCTAGCAGCTACCCAGACCACCTGGCCTAATCAATTTATTTCAGTGAAGTACTGGCCAGTTAGTGCACTGAAAGAATTGAAGAAAAAGCTGAAAACTATGGCAAGATATGGAAATACAGGCTGATGTCATCCAGATGGTATGAGCAGACTGGGTAGATGGTTAGAGAGAAGGAGAATAAGAAATTACTTTTGTCTAAAGTGAATATCTAGTGTTATAAATCCTGCTTATGCCTTTAACGTCTGTGTGAAATTTATTTGTTTTCTTCAATTCAGTGTTCATAGCTTCATATGTATATTTCTAAATATACAGAACATGAAATGAAAATGGGGGATGAGTATACCAAGATGTGAGACTGTCTAGTTCTGGATAACTGCTGACATCTGTTTTTAGAGCTCTGTAGCTCCCCATCCATAGCTGTTCTGGATCTGCCACTGGCAGACTATGTAATCTGATCAATGAGAAGGGGGTGTATTGGCAGACTGTATTGGGCACCTATGTTTTCCTAGCTTTGATGATCATACTAATTTTAAAACATGTCTCCAAAAGAGACCTCTTAAATTACAGTGGTTACTTTTGGAAGCATTTTTTTACAATTAATTTTATGGGTGAGTGGTTTTGCAAAAAAAAAAAATTAATATACTGTGCTGTTTGATTTTTTTAGTTTCACTGTCTCTTTAGTTTTTCTCTATAACTACACCCACAAAACGATGCCATGGTAGTTATGGAGTACTGACTTACATACAAATGCAAAGCATTATGAGTAAGCAAATCCAACTTACCTCTTTAGAGAAATGACTTCTTATTTACATTGAGGTTTCATTATGACATCATCATATGTTTTGATTTTCAATGTGAGGTGCTCAACCTGCAAGAATTAGTATACAATTTGTCTTTCTAGGGAGTATGAAACAGCTACTGATCCATTTATCATGGAAATATAATAGTCAATAGTATACATAACTTTAGGTAGTAAGGCATTATGGGTTTACTTTTTCATGCTAAAATGACAGGATTTTGAGCTATGAGAAAAAAAAATTAACGGGCTGTCCTTGTCAGTAAAATCCATCCATCCATCCTCAACCACTTTTCCCATTTTGCAGATGGTGTCAGGGTGTTACTTCAACAGTGACAATCATATCAAGCCAAGGTTTATACCACAAGGTGGTTAGCTCTGCCACAGTCTTATCAGGAAAATAAAATACAAAAAATAAAATAAAAAACTTTTTTGAATCAAAATCTATATAGTTTAGTACTATAAATGTTAATGAGGATATATCAATCTCCAAAGGACTTTCACATGCTTCAGAACATGGCTAATACACTTTTAATTTTGTGTTATGATTATCATGTACTTGTCTTCTGTTTTTATTTATCAATTATTTATTGTACATTCAAAGATTTATAATTGTGTTTGTTACAATGACTACTAAATCATGTGAATTTAAGATATATTAGGAGTATTTCCCACCGTTATGCTAATGACAGAGTATTTAAACAGGTTTTTTTAAAGATTTTTGTCAATGTCTTGCAATTTATAGATGGCGCAATAATTTTTGACCATATGCATGTTGTGGCGTGATGCTCCCACAGACATGAAGAGTTTTAGATTCAGTAAACTCTGTGTGTGGCGTGCAGTCACACTCAAACACAAAAACTTCTGTGGCAATCAAATTACAGCATAAGTAGCTGAATTGCATGCTAATAAAGCTAATTAACATGGTGGAGTGAGTCAACAAGCTGTAAAAGCAACCATGTAGACTCTGTGCTTGTGTTGACATCATATTCAAAAGTTTTCAGAATACAGCCATGGAAAGAAATTTACACGGAAACAACAGCAAGCAAATGTCCATAGAATTTTAGAGAACAGACTGTAACATGTAATTCCACACACATTCTGACATTATCAGACATGTTGCATGCTAAAAAATTATACTGACAATAGCAACAATTTCTTTTTAAGTGCTGTGACATAAATGCAGCTTTGCTCCCCCACCCCCAAATGAACAATGTACTGGTAACTAATGTAGACAGCTAAAAAGTGGAAACCCCATGAAACATAGTATTCAAAATTTGCATTCCTCTGTGCAGATATATATCTGAGTAACAACATCCCTTGACTGTACAACATTGGGCTTTGCTTCAGTTTCCCTGCCTACATGGTTACCAACCGTGTAGATTCAGGGCTATCAGCATGGTGAAGATGCAAATGAGGACAAAACTAATTAGAATTGCTGAACCCAAAAACTGCAACTGTGTAAAGATGTTGACTTTGTGTAGGCACTTCCACAGTGTTCATGCTGAATGCATGGCAAGTGTGAATTATGACATTGGGGGGGGTGTCAGGTTATACCCACAGAGGTGTACATGTAGGTCTGTGAAGTGTAAAAGTGCATGTAAGCAGTGCACAGTTCTCAAGTTCTGTTTCATCGTTTGTATTGCTTGTTAAAATGTTTTTTCCCTGTCCACTTTAAGTTCAAATTTATTTTTTAATTTTCATCCTTGTTTGCACGATGTGGCACTTAGCTCAACCATGGGAAATAGAGGAATAAATGGCAGGTTTCTTAATGCATGTCACATAACTATTCCTCTGGCAGCATATGTATGTGTAGGGCTTGAGTATAGAAGGTCCTGGGTTCTAGTACAGGGTCTACAACCATCCTTCCACTTTTTGAGCTGCATGTTTATGTGATATCACAAGCACGAACAGAAGTAATAACAAGATCACATGTGATCACCTTATTTCAGCATTGGTGTATGCAGCAGTATGTAGGCACGCATCACACACTAATGAGCACTAACAGAGTTGATATATTCAGTAAAGTAGCATATCATTTTCATAGGTGCTAATTACAGCATAAGCAGGTGATGTTCAGTATGGTGGAGCTATTCAAAAGCTGTAAAGCATCCATGTAGCCTACATTCTGTTTTTTTCTGCATACTTCAGATCATGGGAGTAGAGACAAGGTCATTCTAGGCCAGAATTAAAATTGTCTCAACTGCTACATTTGCAAGGTAAGTCCTGAAACTAGAATGTATTCTTTAATAATATTATGGCATATCCTTGTATGTCTTAACTTGGTGAAGTAATGACGTAAATAGTGGTGGATTCATACAGAAATTACCATAACATGTGACAGCAGGCACTTATTTTACTTATGTGTGTCCATTACTAAGGTTTTCTTCCTTATTCCTCTCATTTTTCATTGCACTTTTTGCGTGATGCACTGCATAATGCAAATAGTGGAAGCAGGTTATGGCTGTATTTATGTGGTTTGTGTGAAGTGCAGCAGATCATCTATAAAGCAGATGGCCAAAATTAGTAACCAGATGCATTCAATTAATATCCTTGGCCATTGAGAAAACCCAGCCTGGAGTACAGATCATACTGGGTTCTAGTACAGAGTGTGCAACCTTTCTTTTACTGCTGTGACATTGCAGGTTACAGCAATAAAGTCAACATAGACAAGTGCTTCCTCAACATTCTTGTGGCAATGGGTGTAAGTGTAAGACTGTCATACACATGGTCCTGGGTTCAAATACACTAAACTCCATATATTATTATTTTACTGACAGAGTAATTGATGTATTATTACATTAATGAGCAAATGTATGACTGTGGGTATATGGTGTAGTATAGTCCTGTAAATGTATTCCTGCTATCTTGACCAGCATGGCTTTAACTTTTGCAAAAAAACACATACATAACTGCCTATACATGAAATTGCTTGGTATTGTTGCATTTTGCTTGGCAGAATTTAGCAGTGTGGCTTGCATTTGCACACCAATTACCTACATGCAAAGAGGTGTAACTCGCAAGCATGTAGACTTTATTAACTATCTCACAAATCTGCTGCTCACTGTGCTATGGAACTGTATGCACAATGTTTTCTTATTGGTATTTATTGTCCATTTCCTTTGTATGACATAAAGCTGCATGTGGAAACATTTCAAATTCAGGATACATTCTAAGTATACATCATATATTCACAATACATACATTTGATGTCGTCCTCCCCCCAGCAGTACAACCCTGGGGGCTCAGTAGTTTTTGTACTCACATATATCTACCACACTGCAAAGTGTAATATATAATGTTGTGTGCTCTCTCATGGACAGGGCCAGTCAGTGGTGTTGACAACCTTGATCTGCTAAACTCAAATGTCCAACTATGCTCAATAAGGGTACTTGTGTTTTTACACAGCTAGGCTAGTACACACCTAGGACACACTCTACACCTAGGCTACTGGCCACATATGAACCTATGAATCTATGTGCCTATGCAGGCCTCCCAACCTGTTGTCCCCCACATGGCCTGCTGATGTCATCTACCATATGTTCACCTGCTGTCATGTAAAAATCAGACTTGTGCTGTGGTGCTTGCATAAAGTACTGTGTTCTGTAGTCTCTATCCTTAGGTAGGGGTTCTAGTCTCACTGCAGTCATGTGTGTGTGTGTGTGTGTGTGTGTGTGTGTGTGTGTGTGTGTGTGTGTGTGTGTGTGTGTGTGTGTGTGTGTGTAAGACCTTCACATTACAGAGAGACTTTTACACCAACCTGTGGGACACTGTTATCACCATATACTCAACAGACAATGCTGATGTCATCTGCTATATCAGATTATTGCATATGTAGCCATCCCACCAGGGCAGGATCAGACACTGGCCTGTAGCCAAGGCAGATGTTATCTTAGATTCATAGGAGGTTACTAGGTTATTGGCCCTAGGACCTTTATAAGCCTAGCCATGTTATACCATTATTCCCTTATTGACCAAGTTGTATGGTCTATATTTGTAGCACAAGTCTAGGATCAGCACTGACTGCCCTTATCCAAGAGGGGTATATGTGATACACCTGGGGTAAACTTATGGTCTCCCATCCAGTTGTCTAAGTTAAACTTAAATAGGCTCATTAAGGAGCTCTGTTTTACATGATTTGGGAGTTTGTTCCAGAAGCATGGCAATCTCTAAGAGACATATCTGTCTCTCCAGCATGCCCAGTTAATGTCATAGGCTAGGTTAAGATCCCTAGAGTGAGTGAATTTTGTACCATGTGACCTGTAGATGTGCAGCATTTCCATTAGGCTGGGACAACAACTACTCTGTAGGCCAGGCACAATTGGCTCTCAGCAGCCTATAAGATACAAAGTACTGTGACAGGGCCTTCAATCTGTCCATGGAGGTCATGTGTTTCAGGCTCTGAATTTTTTTTGCTGAGAAACCTCTGAGGTCTCTCCAGCTGCTGCAAATGTCTAGTGAGGTACATACAGAAGGGAGTGTTGTGCTCTCTTAGTGATCTAATGAGGGACAAGTACAGGTGGTTATAATATCCTTAGCTCTGGATGTGATGCCCTTATTTATGAGATGTGCAACATAGAAGGTCTTCCTTACCACTGTGAAGAAATGGTGATTGAAGTTAAGGTTGCTATCAACCTGTGTTCCCAAATCTCCTGGCACATGGTTTGAGCTAAGGGAGGTGCTATAAATATTGTAATTTGCAGGGACTTTCCTTTTACTGAAAGGGATGATAATGCATTGTTTTGTGTGTATTTTGAGTCTGTGACTTTGGCACCAATAATTTGTTTCTGTAAGCCTATTTTGCAGCATGTCAACATCACTGAGGGACACCCAGTTTGCAATCATCAACACACATGGTAAGCCACAAGCCATCTATTTTCCACTGGACTTCTGAGAAATGCATTCCAAACATTATGGGGCCCAGTACAGATCCTTGTGGCACACCAGTGGTAACAGGTCTGCTGGTAGAGGTGGAATCCCCAACTTTGACTGTATGTGCTGTGTTGGTAATCCAGTTGGCTACCCACCTAGTAACATATGGGTTAATTCCCAGTTTTTTTTTAATTTTTTCAAGTCTTTTGGATTTCTAATACCATGATGGGAATGGACATTATTCCTAAGTCAAAGTATGATTAAAGTTCATGAAATTAGTATTGTTTCAATTTTTGATGTCAGCCAGAAGTTCTCTTCGCAGCACCCGCAATGTGCCCAGTAATGACTCCTTCTGCAATTCTTATGGGGTTATATGTATTGGTAACATATCTAAATATGATTGTAGATTTTTTTATAAGACCCATTGTTCCTACTACTATTGGAACTGGCTGGGTATCTTTCTACCACATTGCTCTCGTTTCTGCCTGAAAATCCTGATATTTTATGACTATGTGTCTCTCTGTATGCAAGACACTGTAGTCACTGGGTGTGGTGATTTCAATGATCAATACTACTTCTTTCTTCTTTTCAAGGACCATTATATCTGGTTTTCTCATATCTATCTTTTGAACTGTTGGTAATGGTTGATCCCATGTGATGTAGACTTCATTGTTTTGTATGATGCCTTGTGGCTCATGTTCCCAGTGATTTTCAGTTATTTCAGTACTATAATGTTTGCACAATCCCCAATGCAACAGTCTTACCAGATTATTTTGCCTTTCAGTATATAGTCCTTCTGCCCTTAGTATGTCACAACCAGCAATGAGGTTTGCAACTGTTTCCAATTCTGTTTTACTAAACCTACATTTGTCTGTTTCTCCCACATGTTCAATGGACTTTGTAAACCAATGTGTATGTAGCACACTATCTTGGGCTGCCAATATTAACCTTTCACCTCTTAGTTTGAATTTGCCTCTCCTTAACCATTCCTGTGCTCAATCCTGATCAACATGAGGTTCTTCCAGAAATTCTCTATAGTTGTAACTATATTTATGCATTTTCCACATTTCTTTCCTTCTCATCTGGTCCTTCACCTTGTCTTCTTTCTTTTGATTTTTTGGCACATACATTTGCTGCCAGATTTTTATCTACTTCTGGTATGATTTCCATTCCTGCTTGACACCAATATACCTCTGCTACACTATGCAGAAAATTCATATTAGATTTATTCTCCTCATGTTTCAAAACTTTCATACATGTGGGTCTTGTGAGGTCAGCAGATATGTGTGCAGTCCCACGATTGAAATCTATACATGTAATCAATTTCAAGGAGGCCCATTCCTCCTTCAGAATGGGGAATATTTTGTCTTGGTATGCACTGATTTTTATAAATCATTTGGTGAGCATGAAACATCCTTCTTGTTTTCCAGTCTAATCTATCCAACACATTTTGGGGCCAATCAATCACTCCAAAACTGTATATTAGGACAGGAAGAGCAAATTGGTTTATAGCTTGAATTTTGTTCTTAGATGTTAAAGTTGTTTTCAGGATTAAGTCTTCTAAAATATTACTAAGTATCATTCACATTTGCTCATGCTTTATTATTGATCCTTCATTCATTCCTAAATATTTATGTACTCCCTAGTGCTCAAGTTCTTTTATATCACATTCTTGTCCCAAACTGATGTTTTCTTGGTGCTGGAGTTTTCCTGCTTTAAAGGTTGCTTTTGCACATTTATCAAGACCAAATGCCATTCTTATATCATTTGAAAAAGTTTTGACAACTTGCAGCTGTGCTTTCAGTTCCTCATCTGATGAGCTATACAGTTTTAAATCATTGACAAAGAGAAGATGAAGAGTCTTTACACTGTTGTTTTCTAGGAGGCAAATTATAGCCATGGTCTAAGCTGTTAAGTAGAGAGCTTAATGTGTTATGGGCAAGACAGAATAGCAGTGGTGACAAAGAGTCACCACAGAATATCCCTTTTTTGAATTTTTAACCCTGGGATAATAATTTATCCTTTATCATGGCTTAATTGCAAAGTGACCTAAACTGGTTTATGGTCATTGTAATGTAAATTCCCAGCTGTGTGACTTTCACAATGATGCCTGAGTGGGAGATTGCGTCTAAAACCTTGACTAAGTCAAGATAGGCTATTTGTAATGTCTTCCCTTCATCCAGGGATATGGCGACAGACGAAGTCAATCAGGTTTAATAAGTATGATCTACCCTTAACGAAGCCAAATTATGTTGGCTTAAGGGTTTGAGGGTTATGATGTCTTTGTTGATAAGGACCATGATGATTCTCTCCATGGCCTTGCAGATAAGGCTTGTTAGGCTTATGGGTCTATAGTTCCCAGTGTCAATTGATGACCCCTTTGTTGCAAGGGAATTACTGTTGCTGTTTTCCACTCTGCTGTGACAAAGCCAGTACTTAAATAGAAAAAAACAAAGCAATCCAATTCTGATAAAACTGTTTATTCCAATGGAATCAAACTAAGCACTTTCACCCAACTATTCCGTGGGTTTCATCAGAGTTATACATACACCATTCTCACTCTCAATATATACTTAATACCATTCATCTGCATCCAATGAAATAACTGTTTCAATTATTTTTAAAAAAAACACTTATTAGTACCAATTAATTCTTAAACAGTCAAATTTTAAACTTGTATAACATGCAACACCTCATTTCATTAATATAAACTTATAACAATTGCTAAAAAAGGTTTTTTAATAACACATATAGATAACCCTTACCTATGTTAATTATTCAACCTAAAATATATATATATATATATATATATATATATATATATATATATATATATATGGATAAGTAGAGGTTAGGAAGTTAGTAACTACATCAATTAAATATGTTATATGAAATATTCTTAAAATTTTAGTATTTATAATGTGACATATGGTCAATGTTAATATATATATATATATATATATATATATATATATATATATATATATATATATATTTTTTTTTTTTTTTTTTTAGGTTGAATAACTAACATAGGTAAGGGTTATCTATATGTGTTATTAAAACATTTTTTAACATTTTTTAACAATTGTTATAAGTTTATATTAATGAAATGAGGTGTTGCATGTTATACAAGTTTAAAATTTGACTGTTTAAGAATTAATTGGTACTAATAAGTGTTTTTTTTAAAAAATAATTGAAACAGTTATTTCATTGGATGCAGATGAATGGTATTAAGTATATATATTGAGAGTGAGAATGGTGTATGTATAACTCTGATGAAACCCACGGAATAGTTGGGTGAAAGCGCTTAGTTTGATTTCATTGGAATAAACAGTTTTATCAGAATTGGATTGCTTTGTTTTTTTCTATTCAAGTTTATTGTAAGTCTTATTGTAAGCAGTTGTATCGCAAAGTGTTCCGGTTCTGGTTAACTAGTGTGATAGTTTATTCTCGGAATGGAGCAGCTATTAAAGCAACACCTAGAGATAAAGCAACGTCTTTTATTGACCTTGCAGGAGCAAGGAATGGTTTGAACTTTTGCAACAGGGCTGTTAATGGAATGGGAGGTGGTAATACACAGAATGGAAACATTTCATTGACTGAAACAGAAGAGCAACTTTTTACATTACACTCAACACCGTGTGCATTTGAGAGTGTTCCGTCGGCTGGTAATGGTTCGGGGGGTTTTATTGGAAGTCGTACAGAACGTTCTAAGGCAGGAAACCAGGGCCAAGAGGTTCCGCTTCTGAACTCCACAACGAACACTAGAGACGGCGCAAAAAAGGGAAACAACAGTGCACAGAGGATTCCGGACATAAAAGATTTACTTACAGCTCCTAATTTTCATACTCCTCTAAGTAACAGTAATCGAGACATGGGGGCTCTAAACAAACAGCTGCAGGACTTTGAGAAGGTACTAAAGAACTTTAAATCTATACAGATGGATAATGTATATCTCGAGAGGTCCCTGGAGCTTAAACAGGTACCTAAAGGACTGCGTGTGTTTAAGTTACCTTTTGGTTTTGATTGCAATAATGAATTATTTGACGAATTGTTAAAAATCTTTGACAATACAGGAATGGAGTTGATGAAGTTATTTATTAAGAACAATAATATAAGGTTAACTAAATTGAATGAGATTTTAGTTACATTAGACAATAGTATACGTAACAACTTGTTATTTGAACACAACAAGCACAGACTTGACAACATAATGGATATGGATAGGTTTGTGAACAAGGGTTTAAACATAAAGAACAACAAATTACATAGGGATAGTCAGGATTATGAAAGTAAGAGGGCATATTCACATTTTAGGGAATATAAGCGTAACAAAGCACTTACGAATACAAAGGAGACTACAG
Source organism: Protopterus annectens (assembly GCF_019279795.1). NCBI lineage: Eukaryota > Metazoa > Chordata > Ceratodontiformes > Protopteridae > Protopterus > Protopterus annectens. The sequence continues at coordinate 1,716,888,138 of NC_056741.1, read as the reverse complement.
GAAGGGCCACTGTAAATGCAAACAACAACAGTATGGAACATCAGATGGGCCAACAGAATTATTTTGGTCAACACCTTGGTAGAGAAAACAATAATAATAACAAGAATAATGACAAAGTTTTTTTAGAAGACCTGGTAGTGAGGAGATCAGAACGTATACAGGATCGTTACCAGGGCCAACAAGAAAAATACTATCCAATGAGGGACAGAAGATACAGGACAAATTCACACTATTAAACAAACATGTTACTGTGGGAATAAATAGGGACACTGAAACACCAGAGGATGTAACTAACATCAATTCTAACTGTATACTGAATGAGACAACGATAGATGTGATGGAAGTGATGGATGTACTTATAGAAAACTATGATTGTACAAAAATGTATATGTTTGAAAGTGGAGAAAATTCAAGGGAAGAGATTGACCATGATGTGTATCAAAATTTTAATTGTGTTACATTAAAGGAAGGTGGATTTGCAGTATACAATTACACGGACAAGGAATTAGGTGAGAACTATATTTCTCTTCTTAAAAAAGGATTCACTTTTGTCCCTAATTTTAAATTTGGCATTGGAAGAGTGATGATTAACTTGAAATTGTATATCAGATTACTAAATTTGAAAATGTTTTTTTCGAACGAGGTTAGTAAAACGATAGAATCTGACTTTAGACATGTTACACTAAAAAGATCGAGTACCTTTATTCCACCACAGAATCCTACGATAAACTTGTTTGAAATGTTATATGACATTCAATTCAGGAAATTATTAAAAATAGGAGTTGAATACAAAGACAATTTAACTACAGCTGAGAGGTTTTGCTTAAAAGAACTAGCAACAACTAATGCCTACAGAATTATGAAACCAGATAAGGAGGGTGGGGTGGTAGTGATGACAAAGGTAGACTATTTGAATAAAATGGCGGATATGCTAAATGATAGTGAAACTTATGAGAAAGTTTCAAGACATGAGATGATTAGAGCATACACCAAGGTGGATTGGCAACTATATGATTACCTTATGGAGGGTGTGATAAATAAGGAGGAATACAATTATTTACTTGTAGAACATCCAAGCACACCTTCTATATTTGGTATACCGAAGATCCACAAAAATGTCAGCAACCCCCCATTTAGACCCATAGTGTCGGCTAAGGGATCTAAATTAGAAGCCATGGCTCACTACATAGACAAGAATTGTAAAGACACCTTAAAGAAATTACCTCACATATTAAAATATTCATGGCACTGATTGGAGTTGGTGAAGGAAAAGATACCCTTTATAAACCAAGACACCATTATGTTAACAATAGATGTAATTAATTTATTTTCAGTGATACCCCATGAACAGGGTCTACAAATGTTTGAAGCAAGTCTGGAGGCTTTCAGTGACTTACACATTGTAAAGCGTAGATTATTGGTAGAAATGATGGAGACCATTTTAACAAATAATTATTTTGTGTTAGAGGGTGAATTTTTTAAACAGATTTCGGGTGTAGCCATGGGGGCAAGATGCGCGCCAATATACGCAAATCTAGTGTTGGCACAATGGGAAGTGGAATGGATATTTGTTAGTAGGTTTTGGTCTAAGATAACAGCATACTTCAGATTTTTGGATGACATAATTTTCTGGAAAGGAAAAAAGGAAGAAATTGAAGAATTTGTTACTTATTTGGAAACAACAACTAGTTTCTTAAGATTTACATACAAAATACATAAGGAGAGTTGTGAATATTTGGACATTAAATTCCACATGAATAAAGAGGGAGTAATAGATTCGAACATATATAGGAAAAAGACGTACTCAAATTCCTTCTTGCACTTCGACAGTTGTCACCCTTACTTTCAAAAAAAGAATTTAGTCAAGGGCCAAATGGTTAGACTATCGAGGATAATAAGTAATGATGTAGTATTTGACAATGAGGTAGACAAATTGATGGAAATGTTTCAAGACAGAGGGTACCCACAGTATTTAGTATCCGAAATGAAGAAGGAAGTGATGGTCAAAAGGACCAAGAATTTCAAGCCAATTTTAAGGTTTGGAATGAATGTAGATACAAGTAAAAAAGAGAATAGGATAGAAACATTGATATTACCATATAATGAAAACACAGGAATAGTTTTCAATGCAATGAAGGAACTATGGGACAAAATATTCAATAACAAATTGGGTATTTTGAATATTTTGGGTAAAGGTCCAAATATAACATATAGTAGGGGAAGGAATCTTAAGGAATATTTTGAAAGTAACAATTTTAACCAACAATATAGGAATTCAAGAATGAAGAAATGTGGGTTATGTAGAACCTGTAAGTTCATTAACGACGGTCCCTATGTTATGGTACAGGACTTCAATAGATCCATTAAATATCCTGGGTATGTAAATTGCAACACTAAGATAGTAGTATATATAGCGACTAGTCTATCATGTCCAGCATTCTACATAGGCAAAACCATCAGGAAACTTAGAGAGCGTATTATGGAACACACTAGGGACATTAAAAACAAGAAGTTATCTAGTTCTTTGTATATACATAGTACCAAATGTGAGGACTTTAAAAGGTTTATATTTTTTTGTAGTTGACAGGATTCCACATAACATTAACAATGAAGGAGATGTGAATAACTTATTAGAAATGAAGGAATGCTTGTGGCAACTTAGACTTAATGCTAACAGCATGCCAGGCATCAATGAACACATCTCCATTTCTAGTATACTAAAATACAAATCATATTGCATCTAGTTTTGTAGATGTTTTGTGGATAGGTAGAGGTTAGGAAGTTAGTAACTACATCAATTAAATAGGTTATATGAAATATTCTTAAAATTTTAGTATGTATAATGTGACATATGGTCAATGTTAATATATATATATATATATATATATATATATATATATATATATATATATATATATATATATTTTTTTTTTTAGGTTGAATAACTAACATAGGTAAGGGTTATCTATATGTGTTATTAAAAAACATTTTTTAACATTTTTTAACAATTGTTATAAGTTTATATTAATGAAATGAGGTGTTGCATATTATACAAGTTTAAAATTTGACTGTTTAAGAATTAATTGGTACTAATAAGTGTTTTTTTAAAAATAATTGAAACAGTTATTTCATTGGATGCAGATGAATGGTATTAAGTATATATTGAGAGTGAGAATGGTGTATGTATAACTCTGATGAAACCCATGGAATAGTTGGGTGAAAGCGCTTAGTTTGATTCCATTGGAATAAACAGTTTTATCGGAATTGGATTGCTTTGTTTTTTTCTATTCAAGTTTATTGTAAGTCTTATTGAAAGCCAGTACTTACACTGTGGTTGCAGAGAGTAACAACTGGTTCTGCTAGGTCCTGTTTCATACAATTTTTTGGCACCCTGGGATGTTAACTGGTTCCATAGAGGCTGTGTTTTTAGCCATAGAGAGTGTGGTTATGACCTGCTCTTTGGAGATAATTGAGAGAGGATTGGTGACAGTTATACTTTGTAGTACGTCTGGTGGGAGTGAAGTTTGCCACAAATCTGTCTACTAGCAGGTGGGCGATGTCCTCCGGGTCAGTATGAGTGGTACCATCCACTACTGGTTCAGCACAAAGCTGGCCCTTCTCTTTTAGATTTCTGATGTAGCTAAATAATGCTTCCTAATTATTTTTAGCTATGAATGCTAGTTTAGCTTCATACTTGGCTTTAGATGACTTTACAAGATAGCTAATTTATTTGTTCAAGCTGTGGAGGGTGTCTTTCCTCTGCTGAATAAGTTCCCTCTTGTTCTTAGACATTAGTTTCTTCCACTTGTTGTATAACCTATTTATGCCCACCAGGGTGGCTTGTTTTTTTGTGAGGACCTTGTTTTGATCCGTTCAGATTCAACAGTGTCTATATATTTGTATAGGTGTTTATTCAGGCCATTTGTGTATACCACTCTATTGTCATTGCTGACAGTAGTAGAGGAGTGTTTGCAACTATTTATGACATCACTTAGGAGGTTATTGTTTGCTTTGGAGACATTTTTCATCCTTTTTGCTCTTGGGGGGTTGGTTACGATCATTAATTTGAATGAGACTGAATTCTGATCTGACCTGACCAGGGAAGATGACACATAGTGGGTAGTGCAGAGACCCCCTTTGTTGGTGAGTATTAAGTCTAGGACATTTGAGCCCCTTGTGTGGGTGCAGATTATCTGTTATAGAACATTTGCATTAACAAAGTCTAAGAACCTTAAGGTGAGCATATTTCTGCTCATATATGACTCCCATTCAATTGAAGGATAGTTGAAATCACACATGATGAAGATGTTTGGCTGTATAATGAGTGACTCAAATAGGTTCAAGTAGGCAGAGTAGTTCTCGTGGTTGATGGTGGGGAGCTATAGCTAACAATGATATGTAAGAGGATTTTACCTACAGTTAGTTGGACTTGGCGTAGTTCTACGAAGTTGTACTGTTTGACTAGTCTTGAGGTGTAGTTGTCTTTAATGAAGATGGATACACCTTTGCCTTTGGTTATTTCACACTTGTTTTGAGGTCTGAATGTGTGGAAGGCATTGTAGGCTTGCATAGCCAGGCGTCACAAGTCATTCACTCCAACATGGACTATGACAGAGTCATAATGGTACTTGTTGTTGTGACTTGAGTGTGTGCATGATCTGACAGATCCTGCCACCTGACAGGCAGCTGACTGTGGCCTTCTCCTTTGCCAGCCTGGTGAGGAGGACATCTATGTGTCTCACTGTGGAGTTGCTTATGACCAAGACATTTGGATTTGAGGTGTTTTGCCTTAGGGGCTTATTGGCTGAGACACTGTTGTATGTATTATTATGTGTAGTGGAGCTACATCAATGACATGTTGTAGTCCACTGTGCTGTGAGTTGTCTTGTTGGAGGATATTTGCCAGGGATTCCTTATTGGGAGTGAGAGGTGGTTCTGCAGCAGGCCCACTCCTGGTTATCCTCTGGTTTTGGGCAACAGCAGCTGCACAACTCCTTGCAGAGGTAATCATGTCAGTAGCTTTGTGCCATACTTGCTCACATGTTTGGCTGTAGCTGCCCACAAAACTTATGTTGGCAACAATATGCTGCCATACTCCGAGCCTTTCTGACATACTGGGATGACCCCTTCCCAGAAGAAATGCTCCATGTTGACAGAGCAGATCAACGATTATATTATTTTCAGCTTCACTGAAGTAGGTCTCAGCCTCAATGACATTTTGTGTCCTAAAAGGCAACATAATGATAATACACATAAGTATCACATAACTGTTACCAGATAAAACCACAAATGTAGGCAGTCAGTAGTACCCCCTGGAAAAAAACATGAAACAGCCTAGAGATATGAAATACTAATGACAGGCAAGATGCAAAACAAGGAGAGTAGCAAGAGCAACATATCCTTGTATGTGCCATAGCAGTAACTCAACTGTGCTCCCCCCAAAAGAGGAATCCAGTCTAGTTTGTGACATAACAGTAACTTTTCTTTCATTCCCCACCCAGAAAAGAACAGGCAGACAAACACTTTTTCTAATAAAACAGGTTTGAAATGCTAAATTTGCTTTCAAAGGACCTGTTCCTGAAACATTTGTACATATGTATGACACAGCTTTCTATTATCATGTATTTCAATCATTTGTACCTTTGAAATGGCTTGACAAACATGGCCATGCCATCAGTACAGTTCTAACTAATGCATAAAGATAACAGTATAAAAGGCTTTGCTTCATGTTATTCATTAATATATTTCAGCATATGCATTATGTAAGCAACAAAATGAGATCATACCTCCTGGAGTTCAATACTCCTCTGTAAAGATATCTTTGGAAATATATATATATTTTTTGAAGTCCCAAAAACATGTAGCAAGTGTCCTCATCATCAGTTTTGCTAGCAGAGTAGATTATTAATGGATTTCAGAGATGGTAATTACAGGATAAGCAGCTGAATTGCATGCTAGTCAACCAATCTGTTGAAGCTTTTCAACAAGTTATAAAGCAAACATGCAAACTCCATGCTGTTGCTTCATGTAGATTTCAAAAGTAGTGGAGTACAGACACAAAAAGTCTACTCAGACAAAATGTTAGGAGCTGCTGTTTAACTCCGTTTGTATGTATTACAGGCTGTAGGCAATGCTGCTATTGCTACCTTTAGGCCTAGGCTGAGACAGAGAAAAGCTTTCAGCCCACATTTAACTTATCATAACATCCATGGTATGGACATTGTAGAGTGGTACAGGGTGGACAGGGACACATACAGGAACTTTGCGACCTGTGCCAGCCTCAACTCAGAGCCAGAGCCTTTACCTCCTGATGTATTGTTTATGTACTGCTTGCATCGCAGTCAGCCCAGCACTAACAATGTGACAAGTGATGCATTTACAATATAAGTTCTGAACATGTACCGTATTGTATAATTATATTATGTCATGTCCTTCTGGTTCACCACTTGCTACAGTAAGCAAGTAAATGGTGGGAGATTTGTACACAAATTAATGTAACATGATAGCAGAGAGTTATTTTACTTGTATGTGTCCATTAACAAGTAGTAGGCCTCAGGCCTCAAAGATTCAGACATTGATACCTCCCCAAAGTACTGTTGATCATTGGATGCCTTCAGTTTAGCACCATATTTTTGTAATGGGAAAACATAACAGAGACAAGTTAGAAAGTAGTGAGACATGTTGCACTTTGCAACTTTACAACCCTCACAAGATCAAACAGGCAAGATGCAAAATAAGGAGAGTTATAAGAGCGACATATATTTGTTAATACCATAACAGTAGCTCAGCCTGGGTGCATCCCCCTCAAAAGAAAAGTGTGCACTTGTATGTATCATAGCAGAAACCCACCTTTGCTCCCCCAAAACAGCAGTCTATGCTTGTTTGTGCCATCCAACCTGCCCCTCATTGTATGGCAACTGCATATCATAGTATTCCCAGTTAATATCCTCACACATTTTAAAGTAAATGATATAGACTGGCTTACACACTGCATGTCTCTGAGTACTGGTCAGATAATTGATGAATGTCCAAGAAATACAGAAATCTAAGACAGAACTGTACATCTGCAAGGAATAATCATAACAGGTTGTGTGATATCTAAGTGCACTACATCCAACTATATTAAATACAATACATTTACAAATAACAAGGTGTATCAGTGTAGATTCAGTTGCATTTGGTTGTGTAAATTACTTACTTTCTTTGCTGCAAAGCTGTTGGTGTGGCAAAGATGGATAAGTCCCCATCCTGTTTTCTGATGGTGCATTGGAGTGAAAATTGGGATCCAGACCAATGTAGTCATATCTCATGTGTACTAACATTCTCTACTGTATATGTCATAGATCAATTTTCCTCATTTCAACTATTTTTCTGGGGGGGGGTTATTATTTTCTTTAGGTGGGAGCACTGATTGCATGATGCACTGCTTAGCACAAATGGCTTTGGCCATGCTCATTTATTTATTTATTTATTTGACATTTGCTAACCAGAAAAGTCCACTGGAACAATCAGAGCCCATTTTTAATGGAGGCCCATGGAGAAAAGCTTCTCTGTACAATAATAAAAGTAATACTTTTTTTTTACATAGGCAGTATACAGGTAACAAATAATTAGTTTACAATGTTAAAAAACACAGCTAGAAATACAGAGAGAAGACAAATAGCAGAGACAGTTGCAACATAGTTGAGGTAGTTAGAGCATATAGGAATTCTAAGGAGGCCAACAGCAAGTGCATTTCCAGATGGAAGATAGGTGTTCAAGTAGAGAAGCTTTAAAGTGGGAAGGATTTTGGGATTTTTCTAATAGTTAAAGGTAGAGCATTCCAGCTATTGGCTAAAGAGTGGAAGTAAAGAAGCTGTCCAGCAGAAAGATTTGGTTTGTAAACCTGCAGAAGTTGCTGATTCTCAGATATGAGGGGGCTGTTTGTGAGGTAGTATGAGAATATTGAGCTAAGGGCAGGACAATCAGGAGGTTTAATGTTAAGTTTGTGGGCTGTAGTTAGTTGCAGATAAGAGAGGTAGTTTGGACGTCCCAGCCATTTTAGGAGTGTTGTGCATTACAGTGATGAGTGCAGTTTTTAAAATTTGTAGTGAATTTGGCTATTTTATTGTAACAAGTCTTGAGTCTGGCCCTTAGTATAGTATGAAGGTTGGTAAGTAGTGGGGTGCCATACATGAGGGAAGGGAGTAGGTAAGTGGAGGCAATGGTGTTTAGTGGAGGGCCTGAGGAAGTGATAGTGCCTGTAGGGAATTCTTAACTTTGGTAAGTTTTTTTGGATGTTATGTTGTAAGTTAATATCAGATTTTAGGAGTTTGTCTATGGTGACTCCTAGAAGTTCTGCATGGGTGACAATTTCAATCTGTACTTTATACTGAGAACAGATACTGAACTTGATTTTATCTAACAGGGTTGACTTCTTTGGGGTGAATAGCATGATCTTGGTTTTATTTGGGTTAAGGGATAGGTGGTTATTGTACATCTAGGATTCTGTGATGGAAAAGGCTTCTTGAGTTTTCATTTGGAAATCATAAATAGAGTCCACTGAACAGACAATAGTTAATTCTTCTGCACACTGAATAAGATCCGTGGGTTATAGAAAAGTGGAAGTTGTTTTAATGAAGATGTTGAATAAGAGGGGACCAAGTATGGAGTCTTAAGGAACTCCAGTAGAGGTGTTAAGGCAGGCAGAAACAGAGTTTTACCAATTGACAACCTGTTGTCTGTTTGTTAAATAGCTGGAGAATCACTTGAAAGTGGTGGAAGATAGGCCAAAGTTAGACAGTTGTGACAGTAGTAAAGGGTGGGCAACATTATCAAAAGCCTTAGATAGATCTAAGAAGAGGGTGGATACTATTTTCCCAGCATCCTGAGCTGTGCTGACAGTTTCTAAGAAGGATATGAGGGCAGTTGTAGTGCTGTGGCCAGGTCTGAAACCATGCTGTGTGGGAGATAGGAAATGGTATTAAGCAGACAGTGCATCAGCTGAATGTGAATGCACTTTTCCAAGATTTTAGATATGGGAGAGAGAATGGCGGTAAAACAAAAGTGGGTGATATCTGTGTTTTTGCTGCCTTTATGAAGAGGGAGAATAAAGGTTTTTTACATAATTTGGGTACATAGGATTCATGAATGGATCTGTTAATAAGGATATTTACAGGGAAAACAATGGCTTCCCCAGCAAACTTTAGAAATTCAGGGGGTAAGTTGTCAGGTGCACTGGAACAGGGTTGGAGATTCAGGAGTAGCCTTTTTATAGTTGTGGTGAAAATGGGATTAAGGGTGAAGATGGAAGAATTGGGGGTATTGGGCTTATGGGTGTGAGGGCTTTTTGTAGAGGTGGGGAAGGTAGTGGACATTTTTGTTGGAGTAGCATAGCTTATGTTGCCTCTAGTGTGGGGAAAGTTATCAGTAATGTCAGCTATAGAATTTATAAAAAAAAAAGAGTTAAAAAGAGAGGCTATTTCTAGAGGAGGTTTAGAACGGTGTGGATGTGGATTGTTTTTTTTTGCAGGGTTCAGGAGTGATATGACAGTACTCCAGAATTTTTGTTGGTTTTGTTTATGGTTAGACTGCAGTTTAGAATAGTAAGCTTTTTTATCTTTGTGAACAATTTTTTTACCTAATTTCAAAGATGTTTAGAACTTACCAAGTCATATTGTTTTTTATTAGTTTGATACTATTTCCGTAATTTGTCTCTGGAATGCATCAGATCTTTAGTTGGTTTGGTAAGCCATGGAGTGCATTTTGTTCTCTTTTCAAGTGAAGTGGAGCTAGGCTATTTAGTATATTCAGGAATAAAGTATTAAAGTAGTCAACAGAGTTGTCAAGTGGGAGAGTTTTTAGCTTGTGCCAGTTCATTTTTTTCATGGTGTTGACAAAGTTTTTAGGGTTGAAGGCAGTTAGGTTTCTTGTTAATTTGCATTGCTGTTGAATTTGGTGGAGGGAGGGGGAACAGCAAATATAGGCTGGGAGGTGGTCAGAAATAGAGCTTGGAAGAGTATCAGCTTCAGATATTTTAATGGGGTTGGAGACAAGAATCCAATCTAGGGTGGATCCTGCAGTATTATCCTTATTTGTTCTGATTGGAGTGTTTATGAATTGTGTCATACAGATTGATATTAGAGGTGGGCATGTTAGAGCTGAGTTTTAGCCAGCTGATATTTACATCACTTAGGATGAGTTTCATTTTTGATATTAGTAGAAATCCAGGCAAGGATTTCTTCTAATAAGGGTATATTGTTGCCAGGGGTAAGTACAGAACTATGATACACAGTTTTTTACAGTTGTTCATTTTTAGAAAATAAATAAGGATTTCAGCATTGGTAAATTAGGGAACAAGATTTGTATCATGTCATTTGCATGTAGTGTGGCAGGGCACAAACTGGTTGAGTGGACCACCCAGGTAGTAAGCAGGACCCAGACAGCCACAAATATACAATGGATACATTCAATTCATACTACTGACCATTGTGTAAACATGTTTCCTGGCAGTAAACACCCTCATGTACCGTGTTTGCAGTGGCAGAGGTGGTGAGTTTATCACCCATGATGAACTGCCAGGGTTGGTGGATAGCACTGTGCATCAAACAGTTGGTGCATGCCTATGCCTGATAGAGACACTGCTCTCCGTCATTGTATTGAATAACACAAGGAGACACAGACATCAAGACACTGCAGCCATCGACACAGTGAGGCAACAGTGATAACAGTCCAGTGGGTGATGACTTGATTCTCACTGTCACCCAGCTTGATGTCCATGGGTTTGCGATATCCCCAACTTCACCCCAACCATGGTGTTCACCCATCTCTTGTGTCCTTCACCATCCCTGTCACTTGCCTTTTTTGTCAAGTCTGTCTGCAATCGTTTCCTCACTTGCCCAACTTACCTCACCCAGACATCCCTACATTCTTTCCCCAACATTCCTCTCTCTCTGTCTCAAAAAATAATAATAATAATAATAATAATAATGGGCACCTGTCCACAAAAAAAAAAAAAAAAAAAAAAAGCAAAAATTTGTCTCATACACAGTTTTCATGACACACTTGATTTGTTCCAGTTGGCTATACAACATGATTGTGTTGTGGTCACCCCTCTCTCTGGAGGTTAGAGTCCAAATTCAGCTAATATTTTGCATATATGATTATGTTTTATTCTTGAAGAAATGGATAGCTATAGTTTTGCCCTATTCATGCACATACCTGCCCTCCTTTCACTTTGTTCCTTCTCCTACTTCCTCCCCATTTCACCATTTTCCTAACTTTCCCATTTTTTTCTTTAAAGCATAACTGAGTGATGGTGCTCATTGCTCACTAATGAGCAGCTATTCAGTTATAAGTGTTATATACAGTTGTATTGCAACCCAGTACCATCTAGTCATATTTTACAGACTCCATACCAGCTATCATGCTTCAGAATTTGGATTTACACATAAAAGTATTTGAAACTGTTACCTAACATCTGGATTCAAACTCAGTATGATCTGAACACAAAAATGAATGGATCAATGCATTAACAAATGGTGCTACAGACTCATTTGAGTAGCAGGTGTACTGTAGAGTCTGAATAGCAAATGGCAGACATAAGTGCACTGATAATCTGGCTGCAGGTATTAATTAACAATGCAGTAATAAGTTCCATCTTGGGGCCAGATGGTACTGGTTCTGAATACAGTGGTGGGTAATACATCAAACTATTTTTGTAGTAGCTTTGCTTATGGATATTGCATGATGCACAGCATTGTACAATCGTGCACCATCATGCACTAATGCTTTATAAAACTAAATGTGTATTGTGCAATAATGATTTATAAAACACTACTGGGGATGCTGCAATGCTGCTTCATACAAAATTAATGCAGAAGATATGACACTGATGATATGGGGAGCAAGCACGGGGGAGTACAAAAGGAAATCCTTGCTAAACTGTGTCAGGTACTATTGATTGCATGAAATACACCTGCTACCTATGTGGCAGCACATGTTAATGCATGGTTGTTGGAAGCAGATGTACTGAGCTTGAATATAGTTGTAAGTATTAATTTTACAAGTGTGTATGATATTTAAAAATATCTACTTATATTGCTGCCACTTACTGTTGTTTCACATTGTTGAGTGATGCACACCATTGTGCAATAATTCTTTAAAGAAAAAAAATGGGGAAGACAGGAAAGTGGTAAAATAGGCAGCAAGCAGGGGAAAGAACAAAGTGAAAGGAGGGCAGGAATGTGCAGGAAGGATGCAGGAAAGAAGCATAGCTATCCATTTCTTCAAGAATAAAACATGATCATATATGCCAAATATTAGCTGAATTTGGACTGTCACCTCTTGAGAGAGGGGTGACCATAACACAATCATGTTGTATAGCCAGTTACATCCTTAACAAATGCATGGCATGGGATCTGACAGTCGAGGCTCACTCTGTAGCAGCTGTGGAAAAAGCAGAACAGAATACCATTATGAATGCCAGCCTTGACTATATTCAGCTTTTAACTCTTACAATTGTTACTTACTCATCTGTGAGGTGTCTCCTGTACTAAATTCCCCAATCCAGTGGTTGAGGGTATCCCGCTTCCTCCTCTGGAAGCCATCAAAGTGATGTCTGCATTATTCACCAGTGCGGGAAGTAACTGTTGCTCTGGTCAAAGCCCTGGCAATGCTATTCCAGGCTTCAGACTTGTATTCTGAGCCTGAATAGTCCTGCTGCAGCAACTGGGACCCATGCTTCTTAACTAGGAGTCCAATAAAAACTTTGGACTCCTGGACACCCCACCTCTGCACCCAAAAGTGCACTCCCTCACCAGCAACTCCAGGCATGATTGTCATAGCTCAGGTTCAATATGGAATGAGCATTTCCCACCAAATGCATTTTATATCCTGATGTTTTCCCACCAATTGCATGTCTCTCCCTTACTGAGAATGCACACATTTTGATTTTGCAACATTTGAAAATGTGTATCTCTTACCATCACACAAACATGGTAGGTGAAGGTCATCCTGTCAGGTAATGTGTTTCTGGATTGTTAAGTGATGAGCAACAGTCACAAGTACTGTAATTTTAAGATTATTTGGTATATAGGCACTCATGTAAATGTGATAGTCAAATGAATCATGTGCATGGTTCTCCTACACTTGCAGCTATTGCCACAAGAAAGTTGAGAAAACAGTTGTGTATGTTGCACTGCTTGGCTATAATCTGCAATCTCTCAACATTAAAACAAAATGTGCACACCCTGCACTAGAACTGCAGTCCATCTCCACTCCACACCTACACTTAACACCTCCTGCCACAGGATTTGTGACATGATATGCCCTATCTTAGTTATTATTGTAAAGTTCTCACTGCTAATCGAAGCACAACACCACTTACTGTTTTTGCATGCTAGTCAATGGTAATAATTGAATGCATCCAGTTTATGTTTGTGGCTATCTGGGTCCTGTCTGCAACCTGGGTAATACATTCCTCCAGTATGTGTACTGCTGCACTTTGTGCAAATCAGGTGAGCACACCCAAGCATGTTTGTGCTAAGCAATACATTGTGCTGGCATCAGAAAAAAAAAAAAAAACAGGAGACCTTCCAGATTTTTGCAGAATGTCCAGATGTTTGCATCATATTTTGGGCTGTTCCTTATAAAATGTGTGGTAAAACCACTGAAGTTTGAAGTCAATACATAATGACATAAATTTCAGTTTTGTACTTCATATCCTTCAGAAATTACATACTAACACAAATCCTATTATTCCAACTAATTTCTATGGTTACCAGAACAATACAGTAAATCTGTCCCTATTTTGTCTCTTTGTCACTCCATTAGTATAGTATTTGTCCAGCTTTCTTGCACTAAAAGGTTGGGTGGTATGATCTGCATTTAGACTACAGGTTTTATGGCCAACAACCCTGATGCGAGCCACAAAACCTTGCTTATGCATGCCACACATCATTGATATTCATGGTGTAATGCCATGCAATGCTGCAAGATGAGCAGTATTTCACATGTGAAAACACTCCGTGTAGGTTCTGCGTGGAACCTACATGGAGTTTATTGAATCTGGATGCTTATTTTGTTTGTTTTGCAAGCCATAGTTATTGTGCAAGTCTGTTGTTAGGCTATGTAGTCCTACCATACCTCTCAACCTCATAGTGCAAGAAATCTGGACAAAGTCCGACAAAATGGAGGGACAAAGGCCCAAAAATAGGGACATATTTTAAATATTGCTTGTATAAACTTAGAAAGCTGCTAGAGTAACAGGGCTTGTTTTAACATAGATACATGTTCTGCAAGTCAACATTATGACATTTCAGTATTTTAAAGTAGACCCATATATATATATATATATATATATATATATATATATATATATATATATATATATATATATATATATATATATATATATATATATATATGTGTATATATATATATATATATATATATATATATATATATATATATATATATATATATTATATATATAGGTTCATAGGTTCATAGGTGGGTACTAGGCTATCTGCCCAAAGGCATTTATAAGCCTAGCCAGAATGTGTTGGCTTTCGCCACCCCCTTAGATTAGTTCCCTGTACCTCTGTCCAGCAGAACCACTGAAGTGAATCCCAAGGTAAACTTTCTGTTTCCCATCCACTCGTCAAGGTTTCTTTTGAATAGTGTTAATGAGGAGCTCTGCCTAATGTAGATGGGGATCTTGTTCCAAAGCATGGGAAGTCTCTGGGACAGGAATCTATCCCTCCAGCACGTCCTATTTATTGTTGTGGTGAGGTTTAGATCCCTAGAGCATGTGGCTCAAGGGGATAAGGTTTTCTTTAGGTGGATCATGTCCATCAATTCTGGGTTGGACATGGCCTTGTATGTCAGGCAGAGATCACCTCTGAGTAGGTGGTATGCAACCAAGTACAACTGGAGTTTCTTCAGTCGAGCTGCATAGGGCATCTGTTTGAGGCCATTGATCCTCTTGGTGAGGTACTTCTGTGGTCTTTCCAGCTGTTGCAGGTGTCTTGTAAGGTACATCCCAAATGGGGAGTTGTACTCTAAGATGGGTCTGATGAGTGATGAGTAGAGGGGCACAATGACCTCTTTTGTTCTGGATGCAAACCCTTTTGTGATTAGGTGAGCCACGTAAAAGGATTTTCTAACCACTTTGGCAATGTGATTATCAAAGGTGAGATTACTAACTACATGGGTCCCCAGATCCCTTATTACGTCTTCCATATTTAGGAGACTACCACCTATGTGGTAGTTTGTGAGTACTTTGTATTTTTCCTAAGGGGATGACTATGCACTTTTTGGCATTTAGCTTGAGGCCATGATTTTGACACCAAGGTATCCATCTCAATGAGACCCTTTTGGAGGATGTCTGTGTCAGCCGGAGAGTCAATTATAGCCCCTAGTTTGCAGTAATCTGCGAACTTGGTCAGCCATAGTCCTCTTGTGCTTGCCTGTACTTCTGAGAAGTATATGCTGAACAGGAGGGGTCCTAGGACTGAGCCCTGGGGAACATCACTTGTAACCGGTTTAGAGATGGACCTATCTCCTGCAACTCTCACCATGTGGGTTCTGTCCATGAGCCAGTTGGCAACCCATCTTGTGATGTAGGGGTTTATGTTCAGGCTGGTGAGCTTGTTTATAAAACCAGAATGGGGAATAGTGTTGAAGGCCTTAGTGAGGTCTAGGTAGGCTGTGTGTACCACCTTTCTCTCATCTATAGCCTTGGTAACTGTCTCAAAGAAGTCCACCAGGTTTAGGAGGCATGATCTGCCCTTAACAAAGCCAAACTGGGTAGGGTCCAGTGTTTGGTGGTTCCCAATTTCTCTGTTAGTGAGTTCCATGATGATGCGCTCCATAGCCTTGCAAACCAAGCTAGTCAGGCTTATAGGGCGATAGTTCCTGGGGTCTGTTGTGGCTCCACCTTTGCGGAGCAGAATAAATGTTGCTCTGCACCACTCTATGGGTACGTACCCGGTGGAAAGGCCGAGTTCCAACAGTGTGTTTAGGTGAGGGGTTAGTTCATCTTTGAGCTCATGTAGGACGCAGCCTGGGACACCGTCCAGTCCCATTGATGTTGTGTTTTTGACTTTGGACAGGGCTGTTTTAACCTGAGTGTCTGTGATTTCAGGGACTTTACATTCTTCTGGTATGGTTATGGGCCCTTTTTGGGGTGATATATATATATATATATATATATATATATATATATATATATATATATATATATATATATAGGGTCTACTTCACCCTGTTGAATGCCGACAATATTGAAGCTGATATTGTCGGCACCAAAATGTCAAAAGCAAAAGTCATCACGCATGTAAATGGAAATCTCTGTAAGGGGAGAATTCCATTTACTGCAATGTAGTGTGATCCCAGAGTTGGTATATTTAAGTAGCGGGGTGTGGGGGTGCAGGGGGGCTTGCACCCCTGCATAGAGCAATTTGTGTTGTGTTTGGGTGTTTTTTTTGTGTGTGTTTGATGTTTGGGGTTTTGACATTTTCATGTCGATTATTATGCTGTCGACAGTTTGAGTTTTCAACAACGTAATATAAACTATGTATATATATATATATATATATATATATATATACATAGATATAGATAGATATTCATATAGATATGTATATATATATATATATATATATATATATATATATATATATATATATATATATATGTATATAGATAGATAGAGATATAGATATGGATATTAGTGGCTGAGATTTAACGATTAAAATAATTTTCAGGTACAGATGCACAATTGATTTTGGCTTTGTCTCTTAATCATTAAATAATACATTACCTCGAAAGCACTTATCTGCCTTGTTTTTTCTTGGTTTTACTTTGGATATTAAAGTTGATTTAAATTTATATGCCCGAGGCCATGATGGTCAGGTCACTTTGTTGTGTTTCTTTTATTTTATATATAAATATAGATATAGATATAGATATAGATACATAGATATAGATGATACAGATTATCCATCCATCTATCTATCTATCTATCTATCTATCTATCTATCTATCTATCTATCTATCTATCTGTCTATCCATAATGCTATTTGGAAAAAGGTTATAGATCTAAGCCTGATTATTGAGGTAAGTTATGTTTATTTTATATTTTATTTTTATTTACATTTTGCTAGTTGAGTTACCCCTACTGGGTAAGGCCTGTTACTAATGATGAAAAAATATGTTAGATATGCTTTATATACTCAGTTTTCATTTAAGTGGGATTCGTGTGATGTAGTGCAATTAGTCATATGTGTGACCACCAGAACCTTTCAGTTGGAGGCAATTTATGGAAAAGCTACTAAATAATCTATATATTCAGAGACATGATGAGATAGGGCTCTTCTTATTTACTGCCAAAGGAAATCAAGGAGAGTATGACACTGCGGCACAACAGTACTGAGAAAAAAGGTGCCATACTTATTGGGAAGCCCATTGAGGAAAGGAGGGGAAGGTAGCAAATTTTAGGGATAAGCTACTCCCTGCCATACTTTTCAACTGCCCAAGTTTTTATTGAATTTTCAGATTTTTGCCTCATATTTCTGGTCCATTCCTCATAAAATTTGTGGTTTTCTACCAAATCACTGGAAATTTAAGTCACTAAATAATGACATGCATTTGAGTTTCAGACTTCATATCCTTCTGAAAAGTGCATGTTAACCAAAATCCTGTTATTCTAGCAACTTTCTCCCCCGGATTCATGAAGCTCGGCACAAGGCCGGTGTAAGGCTTGCGCCGGCAGTGCAGTGTATAATCGGCGTAGCAGCACCACATGCATAGTAATGAGTGCGCGCCGCAACCACAAACACGTGCAGAGGGCATGTGCGTGAGCCCAAGTAAGATGCGCCCGTAGGCATGGCCAAGCCGGCAGGCAAGGAGCAACCTAAAGTGCTGACTGTCACAGTCCGCCTGCAATAGTAACCGCACCAGCCAGTGTCCGTGGATAATGAAACGTACGCAGAGTATGCAACATAGTACCCGTTCACACAAAACGGAGACCCAAACATTAACCCACGAAGTCCAAATTGTACCCGTCCAAGGAACAAAGGATACGCGTAATACCGTGTCTGTCACGCAATGCACTGTCAGTGGGCATACCCAGTGAAGGTGTACCGCAGCATGTCAGTGCGCCACACCTACACACAAGTAGCCCCATGGGCATGGTCACCAGCAGTAGTGAGAGTACACAGACGGGCAGCCGTGTCTATATAACAACCAGAATGAAACCAGATACCCTAAACATAGACAAACATGTGCATAGCAACATGTACTACACCCAGCAACGTGCCCGTCGCATACACATAGGACGACGTATGCCGAAGCGTAATATCCAGAAGCAGAACCCATGCATGCAAATGTAATACACAACAGCCCCGTCATAGCACGTAACCCGCACCCATGTACGACCGTGCACCCAACCCAGCTAGCAGCCTTGCGCAGCTGCACACCTACACACAGTGGCTATACCTCAAATGTAGTATGAAGTATTGTCCTAGGCAGTGCCACGCGGGCAAATATGTACCCCACATGTGAACATCCCAGCTCAGGTACTGATATCCAAATGGCTGCATGTGAATGTGTCGGCAGAATGTGTACATCCCGCATGTGGTATGGACCTGTCGAAACCCCATAGGTGTTCACACGCCACGGTGTCCATAACTGTACACATCTGGACAAAGCAGTATGTTCAGCCACCGTACTGATGATTAGCAATGCAGACATGTCAAACACAACACATAGGGCGGAATATCTGCCCACCAAGCAGGACACCCCAACAGGGTGCCACATGCACAGAAGGTGAAGGTGGGACATCACACGTAGAGAATAGTGGTGCCGGATGACCAAACACCCACAGCCAATGCAAAGGATGGAATAACATGTATATGCCTGGATGAATGGGTATGTCATATCATGGGAATAGGCTAAGCTATCCAACATAATAGCCATGCGTACCAGATACAAACTGCCAGTAACACGCAGTAGTAATGCAGGAAGGCATACACGACTGTGGGAATATCACAGGACATATGGCATGTGCCAAGTGTTGACGCATGACACAAATGTCCAGGATGGGGCTCCATGCAAAGAGGAACATGTGCCAACCCCCCCCACACATGTATCAGCAGTGGAAACACAACCCAAACACACACCAACACCACCGTCCATCCCACGATAGCAACGGAGGCTGGTCAAAGACCACCATGATGCGTGCACAAACAGGGACATGTGTAACTGTTTCCCTGACAACCCCCCACAGGCCAACGAATAATAGTATGGACATATGCATGTAATGCTGTGAAGGATGTGTGGTAGTCCGCAGTATCACAGAGGTAGGTACACAGATATGCTGTAATCAACCGTGACATATGTGCACTGTACACAGCATACCTGCAGGTAATACATAGTTCAATCATGTGCCACAGAAATATCCACATACGAATGAGGACAGGGGATAGACAAGTGTGAATGGGACAAACTATGAACATAGGTTCATAGGTTCATAGGTTCATAGTAGGCTATCCGCCCAAGGGCAGCTATAAGCCTAGCCCATAGTTATGTTGCCTTTGCCACCCCTTCAGTTTGAAGAAAACTATGCCTATAATATTGCTGTACCTCTGTCAAGCAGTGACACTGAAGTAATCCCTGGGGTATATCTGCAATCTCCCATCCATTGGTCAAGATTCCCCTCGAACAAGGCCAGTGAGGTGCTCTGCCTCACATGTACTGGGATGTTGTTCCACAGCATAGTGAGTGCCTGGGTGATGAATCTGTCCCTCCAGCACATTCTATTAATGACCGTGTCAAGGTTTACGTCACCTGCCCTTGTGGTTCCGAGGGATCTAGATTCATTAGGTGAAGCATAGTCATCAAATCTGGGTTCGACATGGCCTTGTATGTCAGGCACAGGTCACCTCTGAGCAAGTGGTATGCGACTGAATAGAGCAGGAGTCCTTTCAGTCGGGCAGCATAACACATATTCCTGAGACCCTGCATCCGTTTGTCGATGAACTGTTGGGGCCTTTCCAGTTGCAGCAGGTGACGGGTCAGATACAGTCCGAACAGGTCATTGTACTCAATCATAGGTCTAATGAGTGATGAGTACAAGGGGACGATGACCTCCCCTGATCTACATGTGAATCCCTGCATGATCAGGTGGGCAATGTAGAAGGTCTACCTAACTACGTTAGCAACGTGTGTGTCAAACAAACGGTTACTGACAACCTGGGTCCCCAGATCCCTGGTAACTCCCCCTGTGCTCAGTGGATTGCCACCTATATGGTAGCTAGGGGTAACCTTGTTCTTCCCGAAGGGTATGACTATGCATTTCCTGGCATTTAGCTGTAGGCCATGTGTTTGGCACCAGATATCCATATCTCTGAGGCCCTTCTGAAGGATATCTGTGTCAGATGTGTGTCTGACTATGGCACCCAGTTCACAGTCATCTGCAAACATTGTCAGCCATAACCCCCCTGTGTTTGCTTGTACTATGTAAATGTAGATGCTGAACAAGAGTGGACCCAGGACTGAGCCCCGTGGGACACCACCTGTGACCGGCTGTGAGTCTGACATGGTGCCATCAACTATGACCATGTGGGTTCTGTCACTTAGCCAGTTTGCAACCCATCTTGTGATGTATGGGTTTACATTCAAGCCGATGAGTTTATCAATGATACCTCAGGGGGGTATTGTGTCGAAGGCCTTTGCCAGGTCGAGGTAGGCTGTATGGACTGCTTGACCCTCATCAATGGCCTTGGTGACTGTTGCTAAAACGTCAACCAAGTTTAAAAGGCATGATCTGCCTTCGACCAAGCCAAACTGTGTTGGATACAAAGTATGCAAGTCCCCTATGTCTTTATCTATGAGTTCCATTATGATCCCTCTCCATGGCTTTGCAGATAAGGCTTGTCAAGCTAATGGGACGGTAATTACCAGGATTAGTGGAGGCACCGCCCTTGTGAAGTGGGACTACAGTTGCCTCGCGCCACTACTTGGGTACGTTACCTGAGGTGAGGCTAAGATTAAACAGCTGTCTTAACTGTGGGTGTAATTCCTCATTGAGTTCGTGGAGTACACAGTTGGGACACCATCTGGTCCCATGGATGCTGTGTTTACTGCCTTGGAGAGAGCATTTCCCACCTGTGTGTTACAGATGTTCCGGGGGCCACAATCCTCTGGTACAGATATCTCTCCATGTGGGGGGGGAGGGGGGGGGAAGTTTGCACCGAACCTGTCAGCCAGTATGTTGGCAATGTGTGTAGGTTCACTAATCCTCACATCAGTCTGAACCCAGTCTGAGCATATCTGGGAGTGTCCTCCCAGGTGTCCAACATAGGTAAAGAAGGCCTTATGATTGTCTGTCGAGTCCTTGGTGATTTATCTGTCGAATTTGCCCTGGATGATTTCATGAGAGCTGGTAGTTCTTCACACATAATGAGCAAGGGTGTCTTACCCTACAAGGATTCTGCTCTATCTTGTAGTAGCTACCTCCTTTCATTGTAGAGCTTGTTTATGGCTGGGGTCCACCAGACTGGATGCTTGTCTTTGGTACAAAGAGTCTTAGTTTTGTATGGGATTGGCTGATCCATGCAGTCCTGTAGGTGCTGGTAGAAGGCATATGTAAGTGATGCAGCGGTTTGAGTAATGTTTACCACTGGCTCAGGGGCCTTAAAGGAGACCACACTAGTGTTTAGAAGTGTGAAGTCGGCTTCTGAGAAAGGTATATGTTTGGTAACCGGCACCACCCACAGCATTGTATGCCAATAGCAGAAGCTATTGTATGTTGTCCAAACACACGTGTCCATACACATGGAACATCATAGCAATAAACCACGCCTGGATGTGGGTAATGCTAGATATACCCACGGCAGACGTGGTGCGTTCCCGAGGCCGAGGGACCACACACACATAGCCGGCCTTAGGCATAGGCCAACTAGGCAGCCGCCTGGGCGCCCGCTCTACTAGGGGCAACTTTCCAGCCCTCATTTGGTGTAGGTAGACCAGGATGGGGGTAGCGGGTGATGTGGTGGGGGCACCATGGAGTCCTTGTGCCTAGGGCACCACTTGACCTAAGGCCACTCTTACAGCAGTACCCACACCCAGACGTGGGTCAATGCTAGTATGCCATATCATCTATGGAAAGAAACCATATATTCCCAGACATAATGGCACAGCATAATGCCTGTCCGCCACCCAAAGCAGAAATACGGCACCCGCGGCGGTGCGGACGTACTGCGCGAGATGTCCGTTACCAATGTCGACACTGTCTCGCTATGTGAAACAAAGTCAACATAGCGATTCAATACTAAACAGCAATGGAGAGCCCGATGTCCCCGTTGCTGAGCTGTACAACCTGTTCCGCCATGTTAAATGTGTGTAGCAGAGCGGGACTGCCCCAAACTAAGCAACGGACATGTCCGTGGCTCAGTGAAAGCCGTCACGCAATGTTAGACCCGTGTAATATAGCAAGACAGGTTATAAATACCGAGGTTTAGTAACAGAAATAGGTCCGTTCGACCAGACCGTGTGCAATTACTATAACAAGATCTACAACGGGCCCGCCGGCCAAACAGCGCACACGGTTAGGAATAATGGGGGGGGATATGGTATCATAGACACGGACAAACCGTGCCCATGTGACTCGTCTGACATTCGCACACGGTCAGGGCAGTTCCGTAGACTAGGCGGACAAGACCAAACCCAAAGCACCACAGGAACACCCTGACAATCGAAGGCCTGTATGCGTAGGGGATATAAGCCCCTGTGATCTGAATATCCCTGCGGTCACGACATATGCATCCTGGGCCATGAGCGGGAGGGAATAAGGAATGTTTAACATGTAGTACTTCACCTTTCCCAGCAGGCGAATGGATGCCTGTGACGTACGTGAGTGCGGGGGGGAGGGGATATGTAAATTTAGCTAAGTACCATGGGTATGCATATAAATGAGACCGAACAGCTAACGTGTAGTGGTCACAGTAACCGGCAAACGTGAATGCAGTCCGGTTTGAATTATGACTATAGAACATATAAATCTGAACGTGTACGTAATGCGTCCATGCCGCAAAGACTGTTACATGTGTAAAGGTGAAAGTGCGTTCCGCACACGTCCATTAACCAGATCAGAGATATGTTACCAGAACAGTCAGAACTAACACAGACCACGTAACCACACAGACCCAGTAAACATATGTAACCAGAATACGGATATGCATGTGCGCCTGCGCGTAACCCACAATTAGGAAATGCAAGTGCGCGTGTGCGTGTGTGATCCGCTCACAGCAGGGAATGTTAAGGCTGTGTCCCCCACGTCAATTATACATGTCTCAAACCTGTCAGCCTCTGAAAGTATGGAATCAGGCAATGCCATGTAAAGTACCATTAGAAATAGTGAAAAACACACGCTATGTGATAAGACAAACATAGAACGTGGATAGAATAATGTGTGTGTTAGTAGTATGGATTTACGATGGTTATGCATCTGTAACCCGACCCACTTGTCAGAAGGTGCCCCCGTACGAAATGTGTTCAGTTGGCTCACACCTGTTGACCGGGCTAGGCTAGCTGGATATATGTCCAGTGTCAGCAGAGGCCCGTGGAGAAATGCTCCACACACAATAATAGCACAACATACCAAAGTACTCATATATGTAACCAAAAAAGAACAACAATAGAAAGTGTCCTGAAAGGACTGGTTACACACAGATCCCAGATGACGGAGAAATATATGGCCAGTGGAAGCACGTCACAATTACGGGATCAGGTCCCTATAGAAGCAAGAAGGTCTCACATGACACGCCAGCGAAATGCCAGATAGACACAGGTCAATGTAACACACAGCAAGATTAAGGGCCAACCAGCCGTACACCATGCCAGAACCTGTACAGTGGAAAGGTATGGCATGGTAATTGATGTGTACACAGGTAATCCACAGACAGTAACAAAGCAAGGTATGAAACGAGGGGTTCACATGTATATATCTACACACAGCAGTCCGACAGCCCGTATATATGACGCATGGACATAGATTTGTCACCTGAAAACAAGATGTAAACAACTACAGTTTATTCCATATCATATTGATATAGCTATAATACAGTCATATTCATATTTAACATCGTGACCCTTATTTACATTCATAGTTATACAAAATATGCATTTAATTGTACTTATTTATTCCATGATTTGGAATCTTAATGCAACAATTATACACATTGATATACAAATATCGTTATCAACACACTACATTCTAAGGTTTACTCACAACAATTGTCAACTATGTTTCAATATACTGATTGTATTGACCAATATTGTATTTATATTAACACATTGTTCTTGTATCATTGTTTCCATTAAGTAATGTATGCAACACCGATTTGTATATGTCACTTTATCATCAAGACTTGGAGCACTGTCCACTTAACTATGAGCAAGTTTATTAATTAGTTGACTTTAAACTGACTCTGAAGGAAGTATATAAGGGAGACTATCTAATGTATTTCGTACTCCGACGATGCCCCATGTTAGTGGGTGAAAGAGCTCAGTATCGTTTGACTGTGGAGTGTATCATTTTTGTCATCATCTGTCTTGGCATGGTTTATGTTCAACAATGTCTTTTATGAAGATGACCAGGACTCAAGGTTTGCTGTATTTCCGCTTACTGGCACATGGATATAGATAGGCCAAGTAATACATAATATGGGTAGTCAAACAGACATCCGCGATTGGGGAACATACAGCAGCAGTCCAAACCACTGGCCAGATGGTGACAGTCCAACAAGTTCTACACTTTACATATGCACATTGGTGTCCATTGTAGGACTCCAAAAATTGATCCGTTCGCAATATCAACCAGCTGCAATCGACCCA
This sequence comes from Protopterus annectens, assembly GCF_019279795.1. Classification (NCBI taxonomy): domain Eukaryota; kingdom Metazoa; phylum Chordata; order Ceratodontiformes; family Protopteridae; genus Protopterus; species Protopterus annectens. The sequence goes on along the minus strand of NC_056741.1, from coordinate 1,716,863,259 downwards.
GATGAAATGACAGCCGTGACTACGGCACAGCTAGACATATGCACCACCAGCAAGTTTAAGGTTGATGACAAGTGTCCATGAAATGCAGGACATATAAACAGAAATCCCCAGATTGTCGAGTCCATAGAAGTGCGTCCACATCCCAGTCCCGCACACATGAAGGATGTGTAGTGTGTACCATTGAGGGTTGCAGCCATGGGATCCTGGGTATGCAGAAATGGGGCTCGGTGTTGTTTGGCAGATAATCCGTTGTCCCACCCCGTGGGAGGGATGTGGGTATAGCACATGCCTTACTCCCCACTAATGATGCAAAGCATCCACCGGATAATGCTAAAAGCAGGTGTGAAATGTGTACAGCCCTATATCAGTGTCCAGTAGGCAATTCCCATGGATGGACAAGCGTCACACCAAGATGGCACCCATAACTGGAAACCTGGTGGAATTACACAGCTGCAGTAAGGCATAGCACAGGAAATACAGATAGGGACTACATTAGACATTCCCCATACAAAGTACGACCGCCCGTATGAATACCGGGCGTACACAGCTCTCAATCTGCCATCACCAAAATGGGGATCACTCGCTTCCATAATGCGGAACAAATGGGTGACCTGTGGAACACATAGTAATGGCACACCAACAACTTCAACTAGGAAGGTCATAGGATGGTTAAACTATGGCGTTCCCACTTATAAAGAAGATCCTTTAACGAATTAATATGATTAATGTCAATTGACCATGGAATACACCTAATCAACATAAAATAACCGCTGGCACCTTATGGCACACAATCCAAAAAACACATAGGTAGATGAAACAGTCAACGTAGAAATTGTCCAGGACAGTGCCCAAATGGTATAAAAAGGTTCCTTTATAGACAAGTAAGCGCTTTCACCCGTGGCTCGCCAGACTTACACATAACATAACAGCATCCAGGCTTTAAATATCCCTCCTTACACTTTCATTGGTCAATTTCTCATCAAACAATGAACAATTAACCCCAGCATATAAAGCGCATGACGCAATGTTAACTACACACACATATATTAACATCTTCAAAAACATCCCATTAAAACATGTATTATATGATATTGTACTATGCCTAATACTCATCAATCAAAAATCTAACAATATATATCGAAAATATGTATATTATATCAATGTAATACAGTGGTAAACAATGGAAAGAGTGGACTAATGGGTGTTAAATGTATAGCTGTACCTAAACTACATTCCTGTTATTTGGGTTTAAGCCACCTGCTTCCCAAAAGAGGCTCAATCTGTGCTACATCATTCAGCCCTGGTGTGTGGTCAACTCTCCACCTAATAATCCATCTCAATCCGCATTATAAAGTATAGTTGATAAGGTCCCCCCCTCTGGTATTAAAATCTAACCTTTGTAAAACACTGAATGTAAAAGTATGCCTCGTGATGTGCTCATAGCCGGCCGTAGGCATAGGCCAATCCGGCGGCTGCCTAGGGCGCCACACTAGCAGGGCCACCTTTCTAGTAGGTATGTCATGCAGGTACACCAGGATGGGGGCACCATGTGTTGTGGTGGTGGGCGCAATGGAGCCTATCGCCTAGGGCAGCGGTTGATCTAAGGCCGCTGCCGTAGGAGGGGTAGTACGATCTGCAGGTATGTGCTGAAGTGCACATGAAACAGCGGTCTACAAGGATTACCCATAGTGGCGACACCTGCACAGAGACGGCTATAGCGGGACATACACACGACCATGCATACAGCTCAGATACACATACACACACCATAAACAGGCAATTACAGACAAGGTTTATGGCGTGTACGGGTACAGTGTTAGTACAGCAAGGATAGCTTTCTGCCACGATATCCAGCAGATGTCTCTAGGGCGTGCTGGAATACGGACGTTGCATGGACAATGAGTGGATATGCATCGTACCACAGTTCTATGTGTCAGCCGTGCAAATATGCGATACATGGGACAGACAGCTGTCCATGCAAGAGCAGCACTATGGGCACAACATAAGTATGTATATACACATCGAGAGAGATACAGACGGACACATGTGGCAAGGCCGGGAGTGTAACGTACACAGCACCACCCCACCACACCACAGCAGGGCGCACATGGTGAACACGCTACGGAGGTCGCCAACCACAGCAGGCACACAGGCAGTCCACAAGCTGCATCTCACCATCCACAAACACAGAGATGGCGGTAGGATATAAGTGTTCAGCGGAAACTCTAAAGCCAAAACCTATGAACCCATGTGGCTGTGAGCATAGACACACACACACAGCTGTCAGGCATGGGGATTGACCTTACCCCCACCTACCCAACCGTATGACACAGGTATGTAACGCACTACATGGACCACTGAACACAGCACTGTCAGAGGCATACGTCTAGGTGGGTGACAACATCCGTAAAGGAATAGACGCCGATAGCCAAGGTATGTGTTGCGAAGCGTCTAAGATAACTACTCTCTACAGGGGAATCTGGAAACACACACACACACACACACACACACACCTCACACACACATGAGGAAGGGCTGGGAGTTGAACCTACGCCTACCTACATGAACACACTACAGCATGATGCATTCACAGAACGCGCTACCAGGATTACTGAGCACAGCGCTGTCAGAGGCATACTTCTAGGCGGGTGACATCATCCGTAAAGGAATAGCTGACAATAGCCAAGGTGTGTGTTGCGAAGCGTCTAAAAGCATGACCATTTGCAGAGGCAGCTGGAAACACACACACACACACACACACACATTCACACACACACGAGGAAGGGCCGGGAGTCGAACTTACACCTACCTACATGAACACACTACAGCATGATGCATTTACAGAACGCGCTACCGGGATTATTGAGCACAGCGCTGTCAGAGGCATACTTCTAGGCGGGTGACATAATCCGTAAAGGAATAGATGCCAATAGCCAAGGCATGTGTTGAGAAGCGACTAAAGGAACTACTCTCACCAAGGGCATCTGGAAACACACACACACACCTCACACACACACGGGGAAGGGCCAGGAGTTGAACCTATGCCTACCTATATGAACACACTACAGTATGATGCATTTACAGAATGCGCTACCGAGATTACTGAGCACAGCGCTGTCAGAGGCAAACTTCTAGGCGGGTGACATCATCCGTAAAGGAATAGCTGAGAATAGCCAAGGTGTGTGTTGCGGCGTCTAAAGCATGACCATCTGCAGAGGCAGCTGGAAACACACACACACACACACACCTCACACACACACGGGAAGGGCCGGAGTTGAACTTACACCTACCTACATGAACACACTACAGCATGATGCATTTACAGAACGCGCTACCGGGATTAGTGAGCACAGCGCTGTCAGAGGCATACTTCTAGGCGGGTGACATCATCCCTAAAGGAATAGATGCCAATAGCCAAGGCATGTGTTGAGAAGCGACTAAAGGAACTACTCTCACCAAGGGCATCTGGAAACACACACACACACCTCACACACACACGGGGAAGGGCCAGGAGTTGAACCTATGCCTACCTATATGAACACACTACAGTATGATGCATTTACAGAATGCGCTACCGAGATTACTGAGCACAGCGCTGTCAGAGGCAAACTTCTAGGCGGGTGACATCATCCGTAAAGGAATAGCTGACAATAGCCAAGGTGTGTGTTGCGAAGCGTCTAAAAGCATGACCATCTGCAGAGGCAGCTGGAAACACACACACACACACACACCTCACACCTCACACACACACGGGGAAGGGCCGGGAGTTGAACTTACACCTACCTACATGAACACACTACAGCATGATGCATTTACAGAACGCGCTACCGGGATTAGTGAGCACAGCGCTGTCAGAGGCATACTTCTAGGCGGGTGACATCATCCCTAAAGGAATAGATGCCAATAGCCAAGGCATGTGTTGAGAAGCGACTAAAGGAACTACTCTCACCAAGGGCATCTGGAAACACACACACACACACACCTCACACACACACGGGGAAGGGCCAGGAGTCAAACCTACACCTACCTACATGAACACACTACAGCATGATGCATTTACAGAATGCGCTACCAAGATTACTGAGCACAGCGCTGTCAGAGGCATACTTCTAGGCGGGTGACATCATCCGTAAAGGAATAGCTGACAATAGCCAAGGTGTGTGTTGCGAAGCGTCTAAAAGCATGACCATCTGCAGAGGCAGCTGGAAACACACACACACACACACACACGGGGAAGGGCCTGGAGTTGAACCTACGCCTACCTACATGAACACACTACAGCATGATGCATTTACAGAATGCGCTACTGAGATTACTGAGCACAGCACTGTCAGGAGGCATACCCCTAGGTGGGTGATATCATCTGCAGAGGCAAGACAGCCGATAGGGAATGAAGACAGAGTGCGCAGTCACACAGCATGTTACCATCCCAAGGTGGGCGTACAGTAACACGGTAGTGCTGCACTCGGGAATACCAACTAACTACAGAGCACAACATCACGACATGGATACGGGATGCACCACAGACAGTACACCCTATGAGAGGGCATCCGGCGTGCACGATGTAGGCAGCCATTGTGGCATACCAACCACATATGACTCACCTGGACGGTCACCATGGCTATGCAGGATGTCATTGGCCATGGCTACATGCCTAGTAGCAGACATCGGTGCCGACTGTAGTTTGTACCCCTGAATGGCGTACTGGCCATGCCCTCACACCTAGCGGTCGCGAAGGGGTAACATACATGCACACGGGGTATCATCACAGACGGGCGCGGTGTGCACTGTACTGTGTGCCCATCTACACAGCTGCTTACTGGGCATGCTCAGACACTTAGAATCTGCACAGTGCAGACATGCATACACATGGGGTGAAATCATGGAAGGCAGAATGTGGACCATCGTGTGTGTCCACCCACACAACAGCAACCCAGCCATGCCACTGACGTGGTGGCTGCGAAGGGGAAACAGACATGCACACGGGGTATAAACGCAGACGGGCGCGGTGTGCACTGTACTGTGTCCATCTACACAGCTGCTTACTGGGCATGCTCAGACACTTAGAATCTGCACAGTGCGGACATGCATACACATGGGGTGAAATCATGGAAGGCAGAATGTGGACCGTCATGTGTGTCCACCCACACAACAGCAACCCGGCCATGCCACTGACATGGTGGTTGCGAAGGGGAAACAGACATGCACATGGGGTATCAATGCAGACGGGCGTGGTGTGCACTGTACTGTGTGTCCATCTACACAGCTGCTTACTGGGCATGCTCAGACACTTAGAATCTGCACAGTGCGGACATGCATACACATGGGGTGAAATCATGGAAGGCAGAATGTGGACCGTCGTGTGTGTCCACCCACACAACAGCAACTCTGCCATGCCAGTGACGTGGCGGTTGTGAAGGGGAAACAGACATGCACACGGGGTATCGACGCAGACGGGTGTGGTGTGCACTGTACTGTGTGCCCATCTACACAGCTGCTTACTGGGCATGCTCAGACACTTAGAATCTGCACAATGCGGACATGCATACACATGGGGTGAAATCATGGAAGGCAGAATGTGGACCGTCGTGTGTGTCCACCAACACAACAGCAACCCAGCCATGCCACTGACATGGTTGCGAAGGGGAAACAGACATGCACACGGGGTATCAACGCAGGAGGGCGTGGTGTGCACTGTACTGTGTGTCCATCTACACAGCTGCTTACTGGGCATGCTCAGACACTTAGAATCTGCACAGTGCGGACATGCATACACATGGGGTGAAATCATGGAAGGCAGAATGTTGTCCATCGTATGTGTCCACCCACACAACAGCAACCCGGCCATGCCACAGATGTGGCGGTTGCGAAGGGGAAACAGACATGCACATGGGGTATCAACGCAGACGGGCGTGGTGTGCACTGTACTGTGTGTCCATCTACACAGCTGCTTACTGGGCATGCTCAGACACTTAGAATCTGCACAGTGCGGACATGCATACACATGGGGTGAAATCATGGAAGGCAGAATGTGGACCATCCTGTGTGTCCACCCACACAACAGCAACCCGGCCATGCCACTGACGTGGCGGTTGCGAAGGGGAAACAGACATGCACATGGGGTATCAACGCAGACGGGCGCGGTGTGCACTGTACTGTGTGTCCATCTACACAGCTGCTTACTGGGCATGCTCAGACACTTAGAATCTGCACAGTGCGGACATGCATACACATGGGGTGAAATCATGGAAGGCAGAATGTGGACCGTCGTGTGTGTGTCCACCCACACAACAGCAACCCGGCCATGCCACTGACGTGGCAGTTGCGAAGGGAAAACAGACATGCACACGGGCTATCAACGCAGACGGGCGCTGTGTGCACTGTACTGTGTGTCCATCTACACAGCTGCTTACTGGGCATGCTCAGACACTTAGAATCTGCACAGTGCGGACATGCATACACATGGGTTGAAATCATGGAAGGCAGAATGTGGACCGTCGTGTGTGTCCACCCACACAACAGCAACCCGGGCATGCTCACACACTTAGTATGTGCTACGCGCCATCCAGCATGCAGACGGAGTGTGCACACTGCAAGTCACGGCCAGGTATACCCGTACACACGCATGGGGTGGACACACATGCAGTTACACATACACACACAGATGACAGCACAAGCGTCACGGGTGCAGGCTGAAGATGTACACACTGCAGTGAACACCGTAGCTGTCATGCCAGCACCATGTCATCGGTGCAGCAGTATGCCTCACAGTCCAGCAACAGCATGTGACATATGTCCACAAGTCTATGTGGCGGTGTACGTCCGTCATGCAGAGTACACATGTACTATCAATGATCCCACAGGTGTGATGTAGTCCACCCATATCGGTATACATGGACAGGCGTGCTCCACACATACCACGGGCCTAACACAGATATGATACATGACTGCAGCTGTACCACAGTGAAACAAAGTCCGGATATGTCATATATGTGATTGCCTGGCTGTGTGCATGGACTGCACACAGGACACATACGAAGCCTGTGATGTACCACATGCATAACACTGGCATATGCGGTAATACAAACACGAATGGAAGGTGGACACATGTCTGTGGTATGCACCCCCTACAGGGTGTAGCGGTGTTGACTGGGACACATACCCTTGTACAGTTTGCCTGTGACAGCTGTGATACCATACCACAGTCCATGTTCCATGTATGTCGACACACTGTCACAACGTAGCAATGCATACACACATGGCAACAGGGGATACATGTGACACGTCTACTGTGCACAGTGCAGCCATGCATGAGCTGTGTCCAATGTCCATAACACAGTTGCAACCCCCTACCACATGCATACCCATCATGGGGGCCATCATATGATGGCATAGTAACAGCACGCATGGTGGTATGTGTGTACACCATGGGTTGAAACACCTGTCCACATGCATGTGTGCAGGTACTGGTCACAGGTGTGTCACACACCATCCTACCCTGCCATGTGCATACAGTCTGCTATGTCGCCTTTACATGACAGCGCTGCCATAATGCATACCCATCGGCCATGTGTCATCGACCATATGTCACATGGCCACTGTAACCCCTACCACCTCCCAAGTGCATATATTGGCATAGCTGCCAGATACAGTGGTGGTACGCAGGATGCACTACATACCACTGCACGCCTGCACATATCCCATATAGCGGGTGTGGCATTCCTAGCACCAACATGTGTGCAGGAATGTGTGCCCATGTATGCCACAGATCTGGGGGACTATGTGCCACGTTCCACACATCACTGTACACCATGGTAGAGATCTGTATATACCTCAGTGTGGGGTGCACGGATGCGGATGGTGCAGTACATGCAACACGTCGTCCCTCCGTGTAGACATGTGTGGTCACCACCATGTCAGTGTGTCAACATGTGTGTATGTCTGCTGCCTGTTGTGAGGGTGTATGCAGATATAGTGTTGTGACTGGACACTAACCACACAGGGTGACCATCCCTGACTGGTGCCGCATTGTACAGCCCTGTCAATGCCATACTTGTGAGCCTTACTGGCCACCTGTGCAACATGGCGTGTGGGTGCATTGTATTGTGAGGGTGCTGACCACACAGGCAGGTGTCCCCATCTGCACACAATGGGGTGTGTGCCATAGTGGTGTATGCCCCACAATTGCGGACATATTCCTGTACCGGTACAGCATCCAACTGCTGCACACCGTGCACCACAGCTGACAGGTGACACCTGCGGTCAGTTGCCAGCACACTGTGTACGGCACCTGCAGAATGTCACCATACCTGTACTGTGTCATGCCATGTATGTGATGTCTCTGTCCACCGTAGCCTGTGGCACCGACCACAGGCGTCAGGTGCAGTATATGTGTGGACATGTGTGTCATGTACCGTGTAAGCAATGTTACACTATATCTGGCTCCGTGCTCCACAGGTTTACATGTAGAACCTCTCTTCTTGCAATCTCAACTGTCTGTTCTCTATCACAAAAGCTCTGCACCTGCTCCCATAGTATTCCTACATAGGTAAAGTACATGTATACTAGATGGAGTACTACACTAGCCTAGAATCCCCTTGAGTACCCACTTCCCTATAGGTGCCTTCTGACCCAGTTACACAGCAAATGCATTCACGTTCTCTGGCATGTCGAAGGGTCAATTGCTAGCGACCTCTCCTGTTCAGATGGTGAATCTGGGCGTCCTGGGCAATGTTACAGGTGCCTGATGGACACGGACAGGCCGCACCTCCCCCACTAAACATAATATATGTGAGAGATGCAACTATATAGCCAGACAGGGGGCTGAGCTCTCTCAAACCATGACCAGCAAGACAAAACGGGAGGGGAAGGACACCATGCACACCACAAACCCAGTGTCACATGTAACTATCACAAATGCTAAACAAACACATGAACACACTAAGACATACGTGGAGGCACTGTTAAAACATGTAACGAACCTAACGAGGCCTCTGAAGCAGACACCCAAGCAACTGCCTCCACAAGACATAGGACATGCAACACATAGTTCTCAATGCCACTGTGCTAAACATTCACAGCCCCAAAGGCCACACACAATGCCGGACACACTTGTAATGGGTGACGCCACAGTCAGACACACCGACGTCCCACCCACCAGACTGAACAAGGGAATGATCAAAGTAGGCTGCCTGTTGGGCGCTGGAATATGCCACATAACACACGCACACAGGTCACTCCGCAGCATGTACAAGTATGACGCGGTCATTGTCCATGCCGGTGTCAACGACCGGAGACATACCACCCTGGGATACATGAAAGGAGACATAGAGGGGCTCTCAGATTGTGTAGCCAAGGCCAGCATGTCCCTGACCCTGGGCAGTATCCCAACCTCATCATGTATGATGCCACTATACTGGCTCCAAATGATCACCCTTGATAATGTTCCTGGTTACCGGTGTCAGTCTGAGGGGATCCAGGTTCCTCTTGCCTGGGATGACATGCTTGGCATGCCACGCCCCTTCGCAAAGTATGGCTCGCACCTGTCGCCCCTGGTCCTCAAGAGTTCGGCTAAGGCTCCTGCCACCCCCACAGTGCCCACTGCAGGCAAGGCTGGAATGATAAACCTACCACCCTAGACTACAAACCTGGAGAGAAGAAAGGGTAATACTGCTCAGTGCCAGTAGTCTATGCCCAAGCTGCATGCCCTCAAATGCCCTCCTCAGTATGGAGGACATCGATGTCAGTGCTGTGACTGAAACATTGTTCACGGCTCCTGAGAGCACCCCAGCACTATCAGTTCATACCTCATATCACGCGTTCAGGACCATAACCCGGACCGAACACAGAAGGAGGGGGAGTCTCCATTTCCGTGACAGATTCTCACACCTCCAGGTTGGCAGAAATGCACGTAGCAGCAGGGACCATCCAGGTGCAATTAACCATGGGTAGGACTGCCCTACAGTTTGTTGCATGCTACAGACCACCCTCCCAAACCCAGGATACCCACACAGCCTTCTTGAAGACACTGGGGAGTATGAATGCTCTCACAACACCATCATATTGGGTGACATCAACCACCCATACATAGACCAGGAACATTACCCAGGACACAACACCCTACACCAAAGGTTCCAGGTGTTCATACACCCGAATGCTGTGGAACAACCATGCACCATACTCACAAGGGGAGGAACTATACTAGTCCTGATCATCACACATGGGGACGACATGCTCCACACAGGATGTACATCCCTCAACGGTGAGGTCAGACCATATAGTGAACTCACTGGAGATCCGCATCCTGCACCCACCACCAGCAAGGGAGACCACAGTGAAGACCTCTCCACAGCGAACCCCACATGTCATACGACTGGTGTGGTACCCTACAAGGCCTCCATGCCAGTGGTAAACACAGGCCACGCTGCTGAAACCCTTACAAATGCCTTCTATGAGCACCCCCAGGAATGTCTGGATCATGCGATCCCTGATAACATCAGGACCTTGTCCACCAAAGGCAGGCACATGGTCTGGTGGACCCCAGCCATTAACAAACCGTACAACAAGAGGTGAAAGCTACTACATGACAGAGCAATATCACTACTAGGAAGGCATCACTGATTAATACTGGCGTTAACATACGATCACTCATACAATCATCCAAGGCCGCCTGTGGGACTGGACTTGCAAAGGACACATAAGACAACCATAAGGCCTTCCTTAGCTATGGTAGGAACATGGGTGGAAGCACACAGTTATGCTCGGAATTAGTCCAGAATGGTACAATGATCACTGAACCCACAGACATTGCCAACAAACTGGCAGACAGGTTCCGTGCATACATCTACCCTCCCTCCACCCCCCAAGAGGGGACGTATCTATCCCACCAGAGTCTAGCCTCCCAAACATCTCAAATGCCCAGGTGAGAGCTGATATCTGTAAAGCAGTGAACACAGCATCAATGGGACCAGATGGTGTCCCCGGCTGTGTGCTACACAACCTCAATGAGGGCCTCACCCCACACATAAGGCTGCTGTTTAATCATAGCCTTACTACAGGCTCTGCCGATGGATGGCATACGGCAACTGTGGTCAAACTCCACCAAGGTAGTGCTCCTATGGACTCTGTACATCCCTGCCCTATAAGCTTGACAAGCCTTGTCTGCAAAGCTATGGAGGGGTCCATAATGGAGCCCATAAAGAAAGACATTGAGGGCGACAAATACTGGAACATACCCACATCGGCTTAGTCAAGGGCAGATCCTGCCTCCCGAACCTGGTCGACCTGTTTGGAGGAGTCACTAAGGCCATTGATGGGGGTACGTCAGTTTGCACAGACTACCGTGACCTGGCAACAGCGTTTGAACCACACTCCACGCGGGCATCATAGAAAGGCTCACCAGCGTAGATGTAGAGACATATGTCACACGATGGTTTGCCAACTGGATGGGGGTCAAAACCCACAGGGTTAGTGTTCCTGGTGCCATGTCAGACTCCAAGCTGGTCCCAAGTGGTGGCCCACAGGGCTCAGTCCTGGGCCCCCTCCTGTTCGGCATTCAACTTTCCAACGTGCATGCAAACATAGGGGGATTGTGGCAGACAAGGTATGCAGATGACTGCAAACCGGCCACCATACTCAACACCCCTTCAGACGCGGACATCCACCTGAGGTCTCATAGAAATGGATACCTGATGTCAGAGCCATGGCCTGAAGCTACATGCCAGGGAAGGTATAGACCTACCCTTTTGGAAAGACATGTTCACCCCGAATTACCACATAGGTGGTAATCCATTAAACATGGTGGACGTGATCATGGACTAGGGTACCAAACCTGTCGGTAACCTCTCTTGACACTCACACTGCCAATGTGGTTGGGAAGACATTCCACTGTGCCCACCTGGTCATGAAGGGATTTACATCCACATCAGGGGAGGTCATTGTACCCCTGTACTCTTCACGCATCAGACCAATGATTGGGTACAACACCACATTTGGAATGTACCTAACCTGACACCTGCTGCACTTGGAAGGACCTCAAACGTTCCACAACACAGGGATAAAGGTGCTGAGACATATGTCACACGCTGCCTGACTGAGGGGACTCCGGCTGTATACCTTCTCATACCATCTGCTCCGAGGTGATCTGTGCCTGTCATACACGGCCATGTCCGACCTGGGTGCCATGGACATGTTCCACCTCCTAGGATCCAAACATCCACGGGCACGGGAACAACTGACAGAAACCTCAACACGGACATAAATAGGATATGCTGGAGGGACAGGTTCATCGCCCAGAGACTCCCTACACCATGGAACAGATTCCCAGCCCTTGTGAAGCAGAGCCCCTCACTGACTCTGTCCAAGAGTAATCCCGACGTGTGGATGGGAGTTCGTAGGTATGCCCCAGGCATCATCTCTGTGTCACTGCTGGACAGAGGGCCAGCAGACCAATGGATATAGTATCCTCATCCTAAGGGGTGGTGAAGGCCACACACACTCTGGCTAGGCTTACACATGCCGTAGGTCACATAGCCTGGTATGTACCTATGCATCTATGTACCTATGTAGGTGTCCAGGCAGGTTGCGGGTACCTGTGGTATGCTGATATTGCCAGATGTGCCTGTGGTAACCCACAGCTACACGTGGGGGACTGATAACAGTGCTCCCACTAGGCACATGCAAGTACACCATATGAGGCATACAGGTTAACAGAACCAACATGGTGCTACACATGTAACCATCACACATACCGTGTACACAGCTCAATGTATGCTGCACCTGCACTACATGGTATGTCTGCTGCATGATGACAGTACACAACCCACGTCACATACACACCTGTCACTTGTCATACACAACCACTGCAACATACACATCACACACTATGCGTACACAGGTATCACATACACCTCTCACTAACTTGTCCACCCTGTGCATCAGAATATATTTGCATAACTGTGCACAGATGGTGTGGATGACAGTGATGCGGCAGAGGCTTCATCATATGCACTGGGTGATATGTGTGCCAGGGGCATAGGCTGTACCAATGGATGACATCATGTGTGTTTGTAAGGGCCAGTGCATTTACTGGGCATGACTGTGCAGAATGCATGTGGATGTGGTGGAGCCCTACAGTTGTGTCTGCTGTGTGTGGGTATGTGTGTACACAGTTCAGCCATCTGTGATGCCTACACGGGGTATACTTGGCAGCCCCAGACTGTACAGTGCAGGTTGTATGGCTCACTGTGTCCGTCTGCGGCCACGTGACCCATGCCTGCCTGGGGTCGCATGGGCACTACCGAGTAGAGGTGTGGAGTGGCCACTCTCCGATGACACATGTCCGCTGGAACCGTGTCCATGCTGGGACCGGCCAGGGCCACGTCCACGTGGCCTGCTGTGTCCTGGTGTGGTTGGTGTAGCACCAGCTGCACTGCTGCTGCTACCGGCACTGTGTGAGTGGGCATGAGAGGTGGCACGCACACGTCGACCTACACTAGGTGGTGTTGCTGGCCTGAGCCACGTGTCCTATGCCTCACCCCTACCAGGTGTTCCAGCACAGACAGCTCACGCTCGCGGATTGACATGCCTCGGTCGAGGATTCCAGCCATCTCACCTAATCGCCTATCCAGAACATTAGCAATCTGCTGTTGAGCATTCGCCAATGACTGGATGTTCTCATTTAGGGAACGGATTGCAGCCCTCTGCAGCCTCTGCCCTTCTTGGTTCTGCCATTCAGCACATGCCTCTGCCGCCATTACAGTCTGGAACATGCGTCTGGTGATACCAGCTGCTGCACCCTGTACAGCAGGTGCATGTCTGCCAGAGGTCCTCCTACGAGCAGCACCAGCCACATGCCTGTGTGGCACATCACCAGACATTACACTGGCAACATGGTGTGTACCCGCACCTTCTGTAGCCACCACACATTCCTGCTCAATGCCAACAGACGCTGACTGTCCTTCATCTATGGGCAACGGTGATGTGGCATGTGTCAGCATCAGAACCGTGTGCGGAGATGAAGGGGACATAGGTGGGATGGTAACCAATGGCACAGCTTCTGCCCCTGACAACCCTGCCTGTGCCTCATGCATATGGTCATCACCGCTAGTATCTGTGGGGACACTAGCATCAGATGGACTGCAGGAGGGGAACGCACCTACACCACCTGTGAATACAAAGACATACTGTAAGATACATTACACACACGCAGACACACACGCAGACACACACACACACACACACACACACACACACACACACACACACACACACACACACACACACACACACACACACACACACACACACACACACACGCATGCAGACACACACAGACACACACACACGCTGACACACACACGCAGACACACACACACGCAGACACATCATGCATGTGATATTGCAGATGGCATGCAGCATTCCCACACCACAGCTCAGTGAATGCAGGCCAGACATTAATAGTGGTAGTATGCATACTGCCCTGGGGTGCACACTACATCAAGCAGGTGTCATTTCAGTAGGCATGCAGTACACACATTCATGGTAGTTTGCATGCATCACCGTGATACACCGTGTGGCCACAGGCAGGTTAACAGTACACATGGCTGGCGTCACTTTGACATGTACTCCGCCAACATGTGCGATAACATGTGGACATGTGACAATGGTGTCCCACCACATGCACCGCGATCATACTGGACGGCACAGTGCAGTGTTATGTGTACAGGCTACAGATAGAATGCATGTGTAACAAAGATGTCTGTGCAGGTGTGGTTGGTGTGAGCTGTGTACATAGCTATACAGTGGGGAGTACAGGCACTGTGCCACTGCATGGCAGCAGGACACAGGTATGTTTCTGTGCGATGCATACCATGCGCGCATTGCATTGCCATGTCTGCAACACAGTCATGCTGTTCCACAGCACGTATATGGTAGACATTGGTGGCACCTCCAGTGGCTGCAGACAGGCATTCCGGTTGCCTGGTGTACCACATCAAATGTACAGGTGGTCCACTACAGCTATGATCGCACTGTGTGTGGACAATGTGCAACGGTGTCTATCCACTCCAGATGTACTGTGTGGCAACATGCCTGTAGGTATCACCCATGGCCATGTTTGACTGGGTCATGGACAATTGTTTGTGATGGGCATCGTGTACACATCCCTGTGGTGGCCCATGTGACATACACCCATACAAGTCTGAGGTGTCACAATCCAGAGGCCTATGCAGACAATGCAGACAATGTCATGGTGTGACAATATTGCAGACAGAACACCACATGCGTGGGACATGTCATGTGCCATGTCACAACGTGTGCACCCAATGCAGGGGCATATGTCACATTGGTAACACCTGTGTGCTGGCCAGATCACAGCTCACTATGTGGTACTGTGTGCATACCACAAATGGCATTCCAATGCATACTACATATGCAGCCATTGTAGAACACCTCCACCATTGTATGCATAGCTGACTGCACATATCACACCGACGGGTTCTGTGGTTTCATGCCGGTGTATACTAATGGTTGTATCTACTGTACATGGGTGGCGTGTGTGTCAGGTGGTGCAACCTGTATACCGTGACTGGAGCGGAACCCAGGTGTGCATGTCATACCTGGCCACATGGTGAATATCTATACACCGTAATATGCCTGTTACTAACAACAGTCTCACCTGCGATGGACCCATGGCTGTGCGACACACCAGAGGTACCTGTATAGGGGCGACACAACAGTATAAACATTATCCATGACTGTAGCCACAGTAAGCACTGTGTATGTCACATCATGTACCTGTGTGGTAGCATGTGTTATGCACATGTCTGCAAACACAACGTAGCATACTGTAGTATGCGGCTTGTGTGGCCATATACCTGGCATGTGTTGGTACATTATGTGGTGTACTGTGACACCCACACCTACATCAGTTATCATACACATATGCCAGACTGACTTACCAGGCAGCTCCAGGCTCGTTGGTTGGGAGACACCCACCTCCACGATGGCAGCAAGTGTTTCTGCATGATGTTCCCTGGGTGTCCCCAGACTGGCCAGGAGCTCCTCCGTGTGTGTGAGTGGGTGCTGGGTTGGTGGCCCACCACCTGTTCCACCTTGTTCTCTGGCGATTGCGGTGGCACGCTGTTTCACATGCCGTATTAGGTCCGTGCAGTGTTGGCGTATCTGCTGGTAGGTGCGGTTGTTGCCACCCACATCGTTCACCCTCCTGCGCATATCCTGCCACACGTCATCCCGCTGCTGTGCTTGCTGTGGAACATGGCTGAATAGTAGGTCATGGTTGTCATGGAGCAACGGTATGATTACGTCATCCTCCTGGCAGCTGAAGGCTGGCAGCCATGAACGTGGCATTATCTGTAAGACATAATGATGGTGACAGGTCACATTTACACTGATATACTGGCATACTGCTGGACATACATTGCTATGACATGTACAACATCTGCACAGTAATCTCTGCGATGCATCATGGCACTAACACAGCTGACGTGTTGCTGTCACACTGTTGAGCAGCAGGTATCATATCATATCTGTGTGTCAACTCATCACACTGTACACACACCATGTTGATGGTAACCTGATGTGGACATGTGTACCTGCCCGCACCTGTGTTCATACCGGTTGGCACGTGTCCCAATGTGCACACAGTTCTACTGTTCACCTGGATGCTGTGTATATGTTACTAGGCATCACGGAAGCAGCCGTTATGGATGTCAGCGGTGGCACTGCACACATACACGTGGACACCTGTACATGCATGTGTTGTGCCATGTACATCTACACAGCACTGTACAGGTGTTGGACAACCTGCCATGTCTCACTTGTATTGCACATGTGATACACATGGGACATTGTGTAATCATATGACATTAGCAGGGATGGTCATATATAGCATGTGCGCGCACACGTTGTACACGCCAACACACAGCACCTGTGACACCACAAGGTGCATCAGTACCACATTACTGCTCTGGACGGTTGATAGTGCAAGTGCCATTTGGCCATCGCACCATGTATGACTGTGATAGCACGTGCAGCCTTGCTGGACAGGGCTGCATGGTATGACAGGGTATGTCACATACATGGCACAGGGATGTGTCCCACCTGGGGGGTACTGATATTGGGAGGGTGGCTGTCCATTCCATATGTCATTGCTATGTGTATATGGACATTACACATGTCTATCATCATGGTGTGGACAATGGCCTTCTGCAAGGTAGGCAGCATGCTGCTTGGCGGGGGTGTGTACGGTGCATGCTGGTATCACACATCCATGCATATACATTACCCCTGACAGGTGCTATGTGCTGTGATATTGTTCAACACAGTGCTCTATGTGCCCACACACTGATATCCCATGCACATGGATGGTAGCCTGGCCTGACATGGGTACCACATATGTCTACATCCAGTGCCTGCTGCCACCGCCATGTCAGCAGGTGCACCACACAGCACCATCCCTCCCACAGGGACCGTGGTGTTGGGCACAGCATAGGTATCCATGTATGGGGACAGGGATGTTCACATAGCGGGGGCACTGATGGTATCATCCATCGGACCATACACGTATGGCACACCTCACATACCCAGCCCATTCAGTATGTTGTTCGCAACACTGACACAGCTATACTGCTAGGCCAGGGACATTCCCAGCCGTACATACACAGATGCATGAACATCTGTCTGTGGCATAGGCTACAATGATGGTGGGGTTCAACACATAGCGTGTTTGAGTGTGGCTGGCGCAGATGTTCTGTGCACGTGTCTACACGGTAAACCTGTTCTACAGTAGCCAGCAGTGATGTGCTGTGCACATGTCAATGCTGCACATTGTGTTGGTGTCTGTCTGTCAACAGGCCAGTGGTGGAACACACAGGGGTATTAGTGATCAAATATGCAAGCCGCCCTGTACAGCTGTACTGCTAACATCTCAGGTGCTAATGTGTCATGGACATGCACACCTTACCCGGACAGGTGGTAGTGGGTTGCCACCCGTACCCATCTCCTCTTGTGGGTTACTATGATCCAACACACTGTTTATATTGTATGTTCAGGCTATGCACCTGTGTGGGACATGTGGGCATGCAATGCACTACTGTGTACCTTTGCACCCATTGCACAACATGTCACACAGGTACACTGGCAGCCATACACTTCACAGCTTGATGACGGTACAACAGGTGTTGTACACACATAACACATATCCTGTGGGACATGGTCATATGTACAGGCATGTCCAACAGTCACGTACCACTGCTACCCCTATATGACGGATATACAGTACATGTGGCGGTACAGCAACTGTCACATGTAGTCGTGCAATGCCCCCCTACCTGCATGGCGTGGTACTGCCTGTGGGGGATATGCGTCTGCATCCATGCTGTGTCCATAGCTGACAGTTGTACACCGATATGTGCAACATACCTCATTTGGTATTCTCATGGGTGCATGTTCAACATGGCTCCGCATTGTTTGTGTCTGTCACACAGTCATTGTTGCACATGGTTTACATGCCAGCCATGGCTTACTGTATGTGATTCCATGTACTTCATTGGGATACCATCATTATACATTATAACAGCATATTCCAGCCATCACATAGCCTTCCTAGATGACACTGTTAGCCAGCCAGTAGTAGGTGTTCCACCATCTGCACATAGGTCACACAGTACCAGGGCGGCTGACACCCATTCTGGGGACAGGGTGCTGACAGCTGTGGATGGGTGTGATGCTGTCAACAACCGTGACTGCACCTGATGGTCACATCTGGATGGGTAACATTCACAACACACACCTACCTTCACGTAGTAACACATCATCTACAACAATGGACATTCCTGCCAGAACAATGTGTGCAGTATGTCTGTATGACCACCGTAGGCACCACTGGTGGTCCCCAGCATGGCAGCCAACAGCACCGGTGTATATCCCGTGGAACCATGGGTTACACCATTCACAACACACCTGTCTCAGATGACCCTGTTGTGGATCACAGTGCAGTTCCACACATCATGTTACAGTGTGCATCATGCACTGATATGTTGCGGGCGTGTGAACAGCTGTGCAACTCAACATATGCACACATGACACATCACCTGGTACAACATATCCCTCATACAATGTGTTATTGTGACCGCCCTGTGATGGCATTACACAGGCTACGTGTACTGGGACATGTGATGGCTCACCAGTATATTCACCCTCTGGGTGTGTGTCTAGCCAAGTGTACAGTAGGCAGTGGTCTGAACACAGGGACACTGTACATTGACCTACTGTGTCACTGCAACTGTTGCCTATGCTCATACTGTACTTATACAGGCATGTGGTATCTGACCACTATGACAGTCCTGGTCGACCACACTGCTGTGGCACACATGACCTGCGGCCATCTGCCTGGGGTGTGGAGCACACATGTACATCTTCACATGCTATACTGCCTCTGTGGCGGTGTCACATGACTGTCTCCAGCAGGGCTGTAACAGGCAGGCACGGCATGGGGTCATGTGGGACAATGCTTGCACCTTCCACTGTGCTGCACACAAGCAAGGCACACACACTAGTGCACCACTCACATTTATCTGCAGTGACTGGGACCTGCCTCCATGCTCTGCGCAGCACGCCTGCAAGTACAGATTGTACATGGATCGTACCTCCCAGGCACATACCTGGACTGCAACACACACAGGTGAGGGGATCACACATCACACAGTGTTCTGCACACATCCTGGATATTTGCCAAACACAATGCATCATAGGTGTTCAATGTGCAGATACCCATGTTTGTGACTGCTAGACACATTGTAACATGCAACAGAGTTTACATTGTACACCACAGGTTACATGCTGTCTGTGTTGTTATACTGTACATTGGGCCTCGGACAGCTGCCACTGCCATGTGCTGACAGCAGCCCACACTTCCCTAGAATGGACACCCATGTACCTACACATGCTTGAGGCATGCACTCCACCCAGCTGGATGACACATTACACAACACATACCATACCTAACACTACCCTCAGCATGCACAATACCTCCATGTGTCTGGTGTGTTAAACCTGGGGTTATCCCCCCTTTGGTGGATGAACACATATGCTTCACGGCCCTGCTAGCCACACCCTGGACACACACCCATCGCAGCATACACGGAACATGTGTACTACAGCCAGTACTACTGACGTCTGCTGACAGCAGTTGTTGATGGCATGACACCCCGGCAGATGGACAGTGTACATACATATGCTGACACATACCACAGTGCACTTCCGTAGCATGTACACAATGGTGGGGACCATGCTATTCCACACAGAGACATGGTGGTACTGACCTTTTCACAGATGCCACGGTGGTGGTCATGTTCCATGCACATCTGATGTATGGGCACATGTGCAGGCTGTTGCACGGTGGTGTATATTCACATGTGTGGGGTGCATCACTTGTCAGCCATGGTGGGTCCTCGTGTTCCGTCACATGCTCCAAGGCTAGCTACCTACACATGACTGCTGCACATTGCATTGTGGGGCCTCAGGCAGTGTGGTGGTATGTCTGTGTTGTTTGACTACATCCACTTTCAATGTCACATACAATTGTCACCCAGGCATTGCAGACCGTGATAATGTTGGCAACGTGCCAGGCGATGGTGTGCTTACCAACAATACACACTCTCACTCACTACAGGGTTGCAATCCATACATGGACATCGTAGTGTCCCTGTGGACACATACATGGTACAGACATGCACACGTTATGTCCTGGGACACTGGCCCGATGTCACCTTCCGATGTCCCTAGCTGTTATGTCCCACCAACCTGTTTGGTATGTGTCTCCACACCAGCCCACTATATTCACTGCTAGCCTGTTGTCAGACATTGTGTACCTTGACCACCACACAGCCGCATCTATCGCACTACCCATGGGTGTCACTGCATTGCACGTGTGGCACTGCATTCGTACACCCATGACTGGACTGTTCTGTATGGCACTGGGGCACAACCTCACAAAAGTACTTCACGCACACATTAATGGCCTACATGCCTTTCCTGGCACCCTTGTTGGGCTTCTGTGTGCCACAGCACACCACATACACATGCTGGCCACCTGTCATACCATTGCATGGGTAGTTGGGGTGGTACAGAGGGCAACAAATCAGACATTGTCCTCACATTGCCCTTCAGCACCATTCCACGTTCTGGTATTGGCAACGTACACATCCACCTGCATATCATACCCTGTGTCTCAGGATGTTAGGCTATATGACTCCTGGCCAGGACACACAGTGGTGCAAGCATATCATACTACCTACTACATGTCAGGTACATATGGCATTACACAATCCTCA
Source organism: Protopterus annectens (assembly GCF_019279795.1). Lineage (NCBI taxonomy): Eukaryota > Metazoa > Chordata > Ceratodontiformes > Protopteridae > Protopterus > Protopterus annectens. Next base: position 1,716,841,906 of record NC_056741.1, on the reverse strand, counting down.
CTCATGGGGCCCCTCATGTTCACTATTGGCTTACATACACAACATGCTGTCACAGAGTACTGTCCATGCCTAGATATCCCACATCTACATACCTGGCGCCATTATAGCTCCACCAGCTCATACCGATAACGACCATACGGGTGTCAGTGTGGCACATACATCATGTGGGTGTCATGGCATCAGGATGCATGACATATGGTGCATGCACATCACCTTTGCATAACAACGTTCACCCAGTGACTATCACATGGATACTGGCCCCGTACATGCATATCACATTGTACATGGTTGATGTACACACAAATGCCCCACATGGTCCTGTGGTTACCATATTCCACTGTGGCATGGATACACTTCTGCAGGGCCACACCTATCTGTTCTGTGTGTGATGCTGGTACATAGGTAGCCATTGTACCTGTGGCATACACACATCTACACACGGTCAAGGGTACAATACCACATTCATGGTGTACCTTCCACAATGGCTACGACTTTACATGGCACAGCATTGTCATGCCACGATGTGTACCAGGCTCGGACAGTTTACATATGCGGCTGACAGACGGAAAACACATCTGTATACATGTGCATACCACATACACAGGGGTGTCTTCTGCTCTGACACGGACCATGTCCTCCGCATTACTGATGCATATACTTCTCATACATGACAATTGCAGTGGGCAGTGTGAACGGACTGCTCATGGATATGTGCACACATGCCACACTGCATGGGCTGGGCTTCTGTGTTACTTCCGCAGACACAACACACACCATGCTGTGGAACATAGGTCCTGTGCACATCCCACAGGGACACAAAGTGGCACTGTTCATGTGATAGCTCCCTTGCTGTTTGAGTGACACATAGTCATGGTACCACCACAGCAGCAGTACTGTGTAAACATGCAGTTGACACCCACCTCTGCTGTTCACTGGACACTACCATGGGGAGGTGACACTACTGTGTACACTGCACATGTGTTTACACATGGACCTGCCAGACCTCATTGTTGCCCACAATGCACCTGCTACAGATCGTTTGGGCATGGTTACCTGGTGTTCCTTCCATTTCGGATGGCTATGATGCTACTACTCTGTCCCATACCTACAGGCCATATGTATCCTGTTATTGTACATACCAATAGGCAATATCTCCATTATGCATGATATGCCTGTGATACTGTGTATAATGTCTGTCATATCCACCATGACAGCTTTACATTACACATAGTTGACATAGTATCCCTACTGCAAGGCATCCGTGCGTCGGCACATTACGTATGACAGCGATGGTATATGCCCATACACATGTTTGCTGAGACAGTATACATACATGTCCTATCCTGCTATGGCACTTCCTTGTTGGACATCCACTGCCAGCATCGGCGTGTGGTCTGGCATTGTTCTCTCTTATGCCCCCCCTGTGGCAGCCCTTGTGGTGTCTCGGCTGTGTACATGATGTCCCACTGCTGTGCACACGGTGTCCACAGTCATTGGTATGCTCAGCAGGATAGCACTACATAACCACCTTTCAACACTCTCTGCATTATGGACAAGTATCATTACTTACAAACACCATTCCCATACAGTACTGCTTCGTCGTACACATCATGCGTTACACACCCGGACATATCGTGTGTTCTACATACCTTGTCGGTGTTTTGTTCCGTTTTTCGTTCCGTGTATCATTATTCCTATTTATTACTCTTTCCGTTGTACACTGCTGGTTCGGTATGAGCATACGGTTTGAATATCCTGGGAGTCATCCTTATATCCGTCGATACCTGCAACATGTGGGTTCATCCCACCAATTGCTGTTCCTCAGTGTGTAATTGTGCGCATATCACCTGTGCATCTACTCCATTCGGACATTACGCGTCGTAACTGGGGTATGGTTGAATTCCTCACCTGGGCGTGGCCTATTTGCCCTACCTTCGTGGAGATGGTCTGTATTGTGTTATGTTATGTGTAACTGCAGCCGCTATGTGTGGTGACAGGTACATTTCGCAGTGGTGTTGGCCGTGGATTGTGTGTGTTGGGTATGGTATTAGGTTCGACATGTGGGTGTCCCTGTCCTGGCGTCTGTTGATGGCGTTTTGCATTCGGATGTGTAACATAGCTGTTGTATTCCTTTGAACAACGCATGCAAGTATGCATCCGCTGTTGATTGTGTTTCCCGCGCGAGATGTATCGGTTATGCAGATGTCATTGACTGCCTGTATGTTTGTGCTGCTATTACGGCTTGTATCCCTTTAATATGTACGATGGGGAATATCGGAGGTTGTAGATGACGGTTACGGGTTGTGGGCCTTGCATCTCTACATACACGGTATGGTTGTCTGTGTGCTCCATCCCTGCCTGGGGAGTTGACAGTTAATTGTGTGTTGGTCTGGGAGTGTAGGTTATGTTGTTGTCATGTGGTGTTGGTATCGCCTGCGTATGTGCTTCATGCATGTATTCCTCTGTCACATCTGTGGTATATCAGCGGTTGTTTGTACGTGACGACTATCCCTTGTCATTCTGTCCCAGATATTTACAGTGATTGTGGTCCTGCACTTGCCAGTGGTTGCCACCTATTCAGGTGGGGATTGCTTGTTTGACACTTGTAGAACACACAGCGGTGTTTACGGGCCGATACATGGCCACGGTCAGTAGCGAGGTAGCACATACGTATTTCCGCGGTACATACCTATTGCTGTGTGACTTTGCCGACGTATCGTTTTGCAATTAGCATATCGGTGTCATACATACGGTCATGATTAGTACATACGTCCTTTCCATTTCCTGTGGGGTATATTCCTGTGCTACATTCTGGGACATTGTCACTTTGCATCGTTATACGTCGCCACATGCCTAGCCAGGGTGGGGCTCTCACTACTACTTTGGGGCTACTGGTGTACATATGCCTGTGGCTAGTGTACTGTATGCCTACACATATTATTCCACTCTGCCTCTAACATGCCACCAACATACACATATTACAGAGACACACACATTACACTCGCTAGCGACACACACGGCACCCTCTCCGCACATACACATACTCACGGCAGTCACGGGGCGTTGCACACAGTACCTGCGTGGGCGCATCACCGGCGGTGTCTACCTCCCCCCTCATATCATCATAGTATTACCCACGCATGTACTGTTATTGTACTGTGGCCTGGCGATCATTCCGACTCGCGGTTATGCATTTCGGTATGTTGACCTTTCCATGGTTGGTGGTATCCTCTTCTGTTAAACCTCCCGGATGCTCAGGTTGTCGTTTCACTATGTATACTATGTACAGTATCGCGTGTTACATCTCTGTCACCTTACATCCCTCTGATTCCCTGTCTTACCTGTAGTACTTCTATGTATATGTGTACATATATTTCTATATATATAATGATATCTATCTACATATATGTATATGCACATATATACATGTTTATATGTATACACCTTGCGGCGAACGTGGCAGCATACAGCAACGCCGTCTGCTGTAGGACCCGTGTATGGTTCAGGTGTTGCCGTTCCATGCTCCGCTGGCTGTTGGGTGTACAGTGTTTGGGTGCTGCCTATGTTGGAGTCACACATGGGGCCACCCATATGGTACACTTTACGGGTGGTCATGTTTGTGTGCCATCCATTTCACTGTGTGTGCAGGTAGGGAGGTGTCAGTCCATGGGGCCTACGCTGTCAGAGTATGTGCTATACGTTCCCTCTTTGCCAGGGCATAGGCATATTGGGTACGCCTCCGTCTGCCTACTGGGGCTGGCACAGTGTGTTCATGGTCCTGAACTCTCTGTGCCTGGACTGGCCTTGGCAGTTGTGGTGGGCTTTGTGGCCCTTCGCCATTATGTCCCTGCAGCAGCTGCTTCCGCAGGATCATATTATGTAGCATGGCACATACTATGAATATGTGGGCACATGTGCCTGGAGAGTACTGCAGGGCTCCACCAGATGTATCCAAGCACCAGAACCGTGATTTCAGCATCCCAAATACACGCTCTATGATTATTCTGGTTTGTGCGTGTGCCTCATTATGGCGTTCTTGCATGTGTGTGTGTGTGCATTTCTGATGGGAGTCATCATCCACGGCTCCAGTGCATAGCCAGCACCTCCCACAAGGTGGCCTTGTGGGATGTCCCCCCTGGCGAATACCTGGTACAGCTGTGAGGCATGCCAGATATGGGAGTCGTGGTAGCTTCCAGGGCTGCCAGCAAACACATCCATGATAATGCCCTGCGCATTGCACATGACCTGGCAATTGATGGAGGGGAATCCCTTGCGGTTTATGTAGCGTCAACCCTGCTCCCCAGGTGGTGACTTGATTTGTATGTGCGTACAGTCTATCGCACCTAGTACCTCCGGGTATTGTGCCACACGGTGGAAGTGGCACATATTGCTAGCCAACTCCTCCTGAGATCTGGGGAAGTATATATGCTCATTGGCATGTGGTAACATGGCATCCAGAAACTGGTGTAGTACCCTGGATGCTGATGCCTGTGAGATGCCCATTATATCCCCAGTTGGCCTTTGAAAGGTACCTGTGGCCAGTATTCGCAAGCTTACACATACCTTTGTGTCCACTGGGATGGGCTCCCTCTGTTGTTTCTTGTTCTCAGGCGTGGCCGGCACAGCTCCACTATTTGCTGTAACGTGTCCCTATCCACCCTGTAACGCTCTACTATCTCCAGGTCTTGTAGCCCCTGGTAGGTTACCCTTGGTCTGAACACTCTCCTTCTCCTCTGAGGCCTACGGTAGTTGTCGGCATCCTCCTCCACAACTCCGTCTGTCTCTAACACATGCTGATGGATCACGGCCACGGCAGCACCCAACATGTACATTTTAAAAGTTCCCCATGTGTTTACACCTATGGTGCGGCGTTTGGGAATACACGGCTGTGTGTTGTGTGCATTCACACTTTATACTGTTGTGCTGTACACCCGGTGATGTCATAGGGTGTGTCTGTGCAGCCGTATCTGGGGATTATCTTCCGTGTTTTACCGTTGGCACTGCAACGCTGTTGCCTTTGGTGTTGCATTACTCTTGCCTGCAATGGATTACCTTTCGACCTTCCCTTACTGTTTCTGCACGTTGCACCTACTATTTCCTGGCATGCATCCTGCAGAGCCCTGTCATGTGTAGTTTCTGGGACATGGCATATCGTGCATTTTGTGTGCCGCCGCCATTATGCTGCCTGTCTGCTTGGCTCTGCTGTGTCAGGTCTTCACTCTTTGCACTCTGCTACCTCCCCTACTTTCTTTGCATTCATATGCTTCCCCTATCCCGTTTTGCAGGTTTCTGCATGCAGAGTTGTCAGCTGCCGCCGATTGGCCTTCGTGGGTTGATTAGTGTTGATTGCTCATTACTATTCCAATTACACTGCTTCCGCATTTCCTCATATTCTCAACATCACCTTCCTGTTTCCGATGTTATTTGTGGGGCGAGCTTCACATGACTGGGTTAAGGGGACGTAGTCATCCTCGTGCACATGCACCTCTGCGCGCATTGTGTGCTCTCAGCTAAACTATTTCCCCACATGCCGGTCCTGCAGCTGTGATGTGCAATGTACAGCCCAGGTTTGCTGAACTCCAATGTGCTTCCTCCTACAGTGACACACCCCTCTGCAGGTGACATGTATTCCCTCTGAGCCACTCCTCGGTGTATTACCGCTGCGCCGTTTGGTACAGCCTTACGCCGGCGGGGGTTTTGCGATTCAGTATTATCTGCCTCATTTGCATGGCATTGACTACTAATTCATAGTTACCACGCCGAACACTGCCGCAAGTCCTTGGCAACCCTTGCACCGTGGTTGTGGCTTTCCATGCATACCATAGTGTATTGTGGCTGTGAAGCTGATGTGTATTACGCTGCTGTTTTATAACATTGTCATATTATTTCATTGTTTTGCACCTTCCGCAGACATGTCCTGGGGTTCTGCTGTGAGTTTCTGTGGACATACCATTTATGTTATTATTTACATGTTGTGCATGTTTTCTTTTGACATTCTCTGTGTCTTTTGCCATTGGCATATGGCAACAGTGTGATACCTGATGCTGACAGCCTTCCGTTACTCCTATGTTATGTTTGGGAAAATGTAAACCATTTTTTTTGGTTTACATTGCCGTGGCCTTATGCTACGCCTGCGCCACTTCGTGGATCGCTATATGCCTTCATTTGCATGGTGCAACACCGCACATGGGGTGTTTAGCATACCTACGCTGGTGGCGGCGCTGATCCGGTGCACGCCGGTAGTGCACGTGGGATTGGATCGTACCTGAATCGCTCGGTGGCCATATTTGGCGTTGTAACGCCTACGCTGTGCGTGCGCCTGGTGCAAGGTTCATGAATCCCGGGGTCTATGTTTATAAGTGCAATATTTACACTCTGTCCCTAATTTTGGTCCTCTGTCCCCCACATTATTTCAGGTTTTGTCCAGCTTTCTTTTTCTAAGATGTTGAGAGGTATCCTGCTTGTAACTCTGAAAGTACTTACTAAAAGAGAAGCCAATAGTCTTGTGCAGTGGACTAACAGAATTTATGGTGGAGAGGAATCCACTGTGGCATTTAAAAGGTCTTAAACTGGGTCAAGAATGAATGAGGAGTAAGCTAGGAATGATGGAGAGGTAGAATGTTTTACTTAAGGCTCTGAGAAGCATGGGAAGCCTTGATCTGTGAGATTCCTCATCAAAAACAAAAGAAAACAGCTGCTATTTCAATTTTCATTTTAAATGTCAATTGCACTTCAAAAAGCCATGACTTAACACTGATTTCTTTTTGCACCCTCATGCTTTTGTCTGGTTTTAACATAAAAAAGTTACTTGTTTGCAATTTCTCCTTGGTTTAGTTTCATAGTCTTGTAGTTGTATTTACTTTATTAGTTTTATTTCTCAATAGTGATAATATTGTTAGTCTTCCTGCAGTACCTGTGCCCATACAAACTGTTTATACTCAAATTTTGTTGAAAACATTATTTATTCAGTTTATTTGCCTATTTAAGTTGCACTTACAGACCTTTCTGTTTGTTACAACTGCTACTGATTTCCCTGCTTTTTGATTGTTACATTGTTACAGCTCCCCACCCCTTCCATTGTTACATTATTGATCTCCTATGGCTACTTCCCATTTGCTACATTAACCACAGGTTCCCCTGCCCCCACTGTAAAAGTTAAACTCTTGAATATCTTGCCTACCTGGAACATTAGACCTGTAGCAGAGAATGAGGGAAGAGTGACTTGTTACATGTGCTGAGTGGTAGAGATCCATTGGCTGGATTTTTTGGCCTTTTTGGATTGGTTGCCTCTTTAGTTTATCTTGATTAAAATGTACTGAGCTGTGCTCCCTCAGGCTTATTTACTGAAGACTCTTAGAAGTGTGTAAAACCTTGAACTGTGAGCTTTTCATCAAAAAGGGAAGAAAAAAATGCTGCATTGAGCTGCACTTAGCTTTTTGCCATCACTGAACTTGCTCTATAGTGAGATGGCTGCATGGCTACACAACAAACTTTTTCTCTATAGGAAGCCTTCTTAAGCCATACAGCATTATCAATCTAAGACTGAGGCTTCACTAACTTGTGCTGAATGAAATAATTATTACCCTGAGCTGCAGTAAAGCTTGCTCAGGATATCTATGAATCCCATCCTAATAAATTAGCACACCCTCACTTTGCATTAATAAGTCTGCCTAAACTTGTACTCCAACACCAATCCAAATCAAATAAGTCATAGTTCCCTCAGCCTCCTAAATCATTCTTGTGAAAGCCACAGTCCAGTACTTCACCATAACTTCTGTAGCCACCCAGACTGAGATAGCATTACTCAAACAGCATAACAAAGTATGTGAGAGTTTTCCATATATAACAGCATTGGAGGCTAAAATCTCACACACAGACAACAATGGTGCTAGGATCATCAGCAGTGCACCACACATACAACACACTACACACCACACTGCACATAATCCTTCATATGGCGGGGTTCTAAAGATTAACATGGCTGAACACCAAAGAATTCCAAATCCACACAGGTACAAAGCACCCTCAGCAACACTGTCCAGCTGTTAAGCTTACTACTTCACATAGCTCAAGGTATCCCAGAATCATGGATATCAAGCCAATAAAGTAGGTATCCACTAAACTAAGCATTGTAGTTATAGGTAACTCCATTGTAAGAGATACAGTTGTACCTTTTAAGAGAAAGAGTAATGGCTAGTTGTCTGGTGCCAGGCCATATCCAATTATACACACATTCAAGTCCTTGAACAGCAAGTATTAGTATGTCTCTGTCATAGTACATATGGGTGTCAGTGACTTGAGATGTACCTCTTTGAACTTTATAAACTGAGACATGCTGGAACTCTCAGACTATGTGTCCTAGGCAAGTACAAGCCTTTTATTCAGTAGCATTCTACCCTCTCCAAGGATGATGCCACAATATGAGCAAAATATAATTGACTTCAGTGGCTGGATTAGTTTTTGATTTCATTCAAAGGGGGTCCAATATTGGTCAGCCTGGGCAGATATGGTTGATAGATAATGCTACTTCATCAGGGAGGACCTACACATGTCCAATCATGGCTTTTGAATATTGGCAAAGAAATTATCAACCCCACATAGTATCTTCACAAGATATTCAAGTATATTGCAATGCCAGCTAAGTATACCTACCAGTATAATGAAACAAGCAAAGGAAAATATGAAGGTCTGACTGATCAATGCTAGGAGCCTAAACAAGAAATTCCACTCCCCGCAAGGCCTTCTCACTCTGGATGAAGTAGACATCTCTGTACTGACTGAGACATGGTTTAAAACAGCAGAGAGTACCCTGGCTGTAAAGGGATAAAGTGACTTGCACACCTTTATACCAAACAGTGTGCACGATGAAAAAAAAAAAAAAAGGCAGAGGTGTCTCACTCTTCATTCAAAAGAGAATCACATCAAGGGTGATTAAATTACATGATGCGCTAGACCCTCTTTGTGTCCAAATGACTATCAGAAAAGTCCCTTACCAGATACTGGAAAGCTGCAGAAATCCCTCTATACCCCAAGAAAACTAATGCCATTTTGGGCAGTTTTTCTCTCTTTCAACTTTCTGGTTTAAAACTCGCATTTGCACTTGTTTCCCACCTTTCCTGTAACTAGTCTAGTCCAGATACAATTGTGCTGTATCCAGGACTGTTTGTAGGCTTCTGAGTGGTGCCAAAAAGTCTGCTCTTCAAATTTTCCCTTAGATCTGCTAGTTCTCTCCTCTCCTGCACTTTTACTAGCTTATATACCTGCGGTAGTGGTGCTGCAGTAGCATTGTCACCTCACAGCAAGACGTTGTCCCATTCAATTCTCAGCTAGAGCGCCTTCTGTGTGGAGGCATGAGTGAATGGCAGTGCCTTCGTTGAAGGTTGTGCATCAGGGCTGGTAACTCTGCACGTAAAAATCCACTACCAAACATTAGCGGACCGGAGTTCTGCTGTGGCGACCCCTAACCAAAAGACACAACAACAAGAAGTCTAGCACTTTACCAGACGTCTTGTAGCAATTATTGTAGTCCACAAAAGTGCTACCAGTGCTAAACATTGTACAAGGAAACAGCTTCAGTACTTATTATTAATGCCCACCCCTCTAGGCATGTCTAAAGGGCAGTTCCCTCTGCTTTCTCCTATTAAACTGGTGAACTTGGGCATCCTGAGGCAATGTAGCAACTCCCTCATGTACACTGACAACCCTCTCCTCTTAACTCCCAACACTCAAACTTGTGAGAAATGCACTTATATATCCAAACTGGGAGCCACGCACTCCCCTGCCAAGACAGGAATAGCTGGTCAAGAGGAGAAGGTCAACACTTACACCACAGCACATGGAACACATAGCCCACCAGAACATACACCAGCACTACCTTCACATAAAAACACAAACCATACACCCACCTTCGCAGAGGCTCTCAATAAAAATCTACCCAAACAGCAGAGGCCTCCAAGGCAGAAATGCACTCGACCACCACAACACAACACTAATCATGAAACATATAACTTTTATAAACAGTGTGCCACTCAACCAAAACACTAAGGCAAAACAGCATGCCTAACACACTAATCATAGGTGACTCAATAGTGAAGCACACTGATGTCCCACTCACCAGGTTAAATAAAGAGAAAGTAATAGTCAGCTGCCTGTCAGGTGCTAGGATCCACCACATAATGCACACACTCAGGTCCCTCAACAACAGGTACAAATATGACTCTGTCATTGTACATGTGGGTGTGAATGACCTGAGGCATACCTCCCTGGAATACATGAAAAGAGACGTGGAAGAGCTCTTGGATTATGTAGCCCAGGAGGGTATGGCCCTAGCCATGAGCAGCATCCTACCATCATCCAGAATGATACCACAGTACAAGCAGAAAATGATTGATTTCAACAACTGGCTAAGTTTCTGGTGTCATTCTAAGGGGATCCAGTATCTGTCTGCCTGGGATGACATGATTGATAGACCTTGATACTTTGCCCGAGATGGCCTGCATCTGTACCCTCTGGGCTTCTGGATACTGGCCAAGGCTCTTGCAACCCCTATAAAGCCTTTTTTAGGTTGTGTTCCAATGACCAAATTACAACTATAACAGCTACAAACAAATGCAATCTGAGGGTCATGCTGCTCAGTACTAGAAGACTAAATCTCAAAATGCTCGCACTCGAAGCACACTTTAAAATGGAGAGCATCGACATTTGTGCTGTAACAGAGACCTGGTTCAAAGCAGCAGAAAGCTCCCCTGCACTACCAGGCTATAATTCATTTCACACCTTTCAGTCCCAGAACTTGGACCGAAGCTCCAAAGGCAGTGATGTTTCCATATTCATAAAGGATGTGCACACCTCCAGAATGGTAGTCCAACATGACGCATCAGAGATACTTCAGGTGCAGCTAATATTGGATAAGACAGCAATTCAGGTCTTAACCTGATATAGGTCCCCAACCATGTCTCAAGACTCACACTCCACATTCCTAAGCACCTTGGAGAATATTAGGGTCCAACCTAACACTCTCATACTGGGTGAATTCAATTACTCCTCCATTAACTGGGAAAGCTATTCATGTACCAATACACTTGTCCAATGTTTCCTGGAATTCATTAAATCCAGTGAACTGGACCAGCTCATTCTTACCCTCACTAGAGGTAGCAACATCACTGACCTTGGTCATTATTAACATGGATGACCATTGCTCTACACCAATAGTCAACTCCTCCCTGGTTAGATCCAACCACAAACTAATCACCTTGGAAATCCACATACCTCCCACCCTCCCCCTCCGCAAAGGTAACCACCATGAAATACTTCTTCAAAGCTAACTTTGGGCTCCTAATAACAGAGGTGGATAACTTCACAGCACCCATGCAAATGGAGAATAGTTGCATGACCACCGAATCATACACCAATGCACTGTACGAACACGTACACAATTGCATGGATCTCACCATACCTAATAGAACCAAGATGCTGTCCTCCAAAAAAAAGGAAGCCAATCTGGTGGTCCCCTGTCATAAACAAACTCTACAACAGAAAGAAGAAACTGATGTGGAATAAGGTAAAGTCTCAAGACTGGAAGAACTCCCTTATCAGGCTGAACAAAAAGTTGGGATCCCTCATCAAATCCTCTAAAGCTAGCTGTGAAAACAGAATTGCAGCAGATAGTAAAGACAACCACAAAGCCTTCTATAGTTATGTAAAGAATCTCCACAGTAATATTCAGATTTGCTCTGAGCTACTGCACAATGGTACCTCCTATACCGAGCCAACAGATATTGCCAATATACTGACCGACAGATTCAATGCCAACTTTACCCCTCTCTTCCACCCCAAAGGACCAATCACAATACCAGCAGATTGCCAGGCACCGAGTATTACTGCTGCACAGGTTAAAACAGCACTGTCCAAAGCCAAGAATACAGCTTCTATGGGACCTGACAATATCCCTGGCTGTGTTCTACAAGAACTAGAAAGTGAACAGGCACCACACCTGTGTGCCCTGTTCAATCACAGCCTCACATCAGGCTTTGTCCCTACTGATGGTGCACTGCTACAGTTGTCCCTCTCCACAAAGAAGGAGCAACTACAGACCCGGGGTACTATTGCTCCATTAGCCTGATGAGTCTGATATGCAAAGCTATGGAATGCATCATCATGGACCTAATAAACAAGGATATAGGGAATCTCCAAACTCTGGATCCCACACACTTTGGTTTTGTGAAGGGCAAATCATGTCTGCTCAACATGACTGACTTCTTTGAGTCAGTCACCAGAGCTGTGGATGAAGGCAAGGTGGTTCATACAGCCTACCTTGATCTGGCCATGGCCTTTGATACCATTCCCCACTCAGGAATCATAGAAAAACTCATTAAGCTAGGCATCAACCCCTATATCACTAGGTGGGCTGCAAACTGGCTCACAGATAGAATCCACAGAGTGAAAGTAACTGACTCTAAGTCAGACTGCTGACCAGTCATGAGTGGAGTCCCACAGTGTTTGGTCCTGGGTGCTCTCCTCTTTGGTATCTACTTCTCTGATGTCCAGGCCAACATGAAGGGACTCTGGCTGACAAAGTTCACAGATGATTGCAAGTTGGGAGCTATTATTAACTCCTCATGTGATGTTGACATCCTACAGAAAGGCCTCACTGAGACCTTCGACTGGTGTCAGAACCAAGGCCTTAAGCTCAGTGCCAGAAAATGTGTCATCATCCCCTTTGGAAAAAAACTCAATTCCCATAAATTACCACATTGATGGTAGTCCACTGAACACAAAAGACGTTATAAGAAATCTGGGAACACAGGTTGACAGCAACCTCTCTTTTGACCACCACATTGCCACTGTGGTCAGAATGTCCTGCTATGTGGCACATCTCATTACTAAGGGTTTTGCATCCAGGGAGAAAGAGACCATTGTCGCCATCTACTCTTCCCTCATTAGGCCAATTATTGAGTACAATGCCCCATTTGGCATGTACCTCACTAGACACCTGCAACAACTGGAGCGGCCACAAAAGTACCTCACAAAGATGATCCTAGGCCTTAAACAGTTGCCCTATATGGACAGACTCAAAAAACTCCAACTATTCTCTGTCTCATGTCACCTACTTAGAGGCAATCTCTGCTTGATTTACAAAGCCATGTCTAACCCAGCTCTGTTAGAAATGTGACATCTAAAGAAATCCCAATCCCTCCACATCACATGCTCCAGAGTCCTCAACCTCATTACCACAATCAACAGAACATGTTGGCGGGACAGATTCATAACCTAGAGACTGCCCATGCTATCGAATAGACTTCCCATACATGTCAAACAAAGCACCTCAATGGCCCTCTTCAAGAGAAATCTTGATGAGTGGATGGGAAATAGAAAATTCACCCCAGGGATCACTCCAGTGGCTTTACTTGACAGAGGCACTGGAATCTAATGTCGGGTGGCACAATGCCAGAGTAATCCTATGGGCTAGGCTTGTAAAGGCTCTAGGGCCATTAGCCTAGTACACACCTATGAAACTAGAGTCACTCAGTATTAAACCAAATGCCATTTTTATGGATGATCTAAACTATACATATAGACTGGGATATATACACCACCACCTATGTAAAGCACATATTTTCCTGGACATTGTTAATGCAAACTACCTGCAACAATTAGCCAGAGCGCCCACTAAGGAGAATAACATCTTAGACAGTGTCCTTACTAATGTGGGAGCAACTTGCACCATCCCTTACATATCTTTTTCACTTGTTAGGTCTGACATAAAGCTATCCCTTCAAAATACAATTGAATCCAGGGACCACTTCCACACCTGGAACCTTTAAAAATTTCTCTAAGGCAAACTCCTTCTCCCAAGTGATACATTAGCAAGCTTCAAATCCCAATTAAACCCAATATTCTCTACTTAATATGTGGAAACATACAGATATAAACTAAGCCAGCATGTAAACAGCTACAAAGATGTATCTGTATCCAGTAGAAACAAGTGAACACACAAAGACAAACCCCCTTGTTGGAACTTTAATATCAACAAGGTTTAGAATAAAAGGAAGAGATTATTGGCTGTATGTAAGAAAGACAATACAAAGAATGAGAAAACATGCAGCATTAAACTACGGAAGGAACTCAAAGGTTTAATTAAATCTACCAAAACCATGTTTTAGGCAAAAATAGTCACCTAAGCAAAGGGCAGTCACAAGACATTATTCAGTTATGTTTGTAATCTTAGGAGCCCAGCACAACAATGTGCTAAGCTGATTGTAGATTATGTTAACTATACCACAGTTGAAAATATAGGTAACCTACTAGCATATAAATTCTGCTCAAACTTTATCTCACTCGCCTCATCAATCTCACATGATTCAGCCCGAATGTTACCCCTCTCTCATCTGTCTCACACGAAATACCTGAAACCAACTTACTACTAGCAATTACACAAGACCACATCCAGAAAATGCTATCAAAAGCCAAAAAAACTGTGTCAATGGGCCCTGGCAATATCCCAGGATGCATCTTGAATGGCATGAAGCATGATTTAACCACACCCATAACAACATTCCACAATCTTAGCCTTCATATGGGTTTTGTAACAAGTGAATGGAAAACAGCATCTACTTCTCAGAAGTAAAAGCCAATACCAAAGGGCTGTGGTTATCTAAGTTTGCAGATGACTGCAAGCTAGGTGCAGTGATCAGATCCCCAAAATACTCAGCCATCCTACATGAAAGCTTGTACCAAACAAAAACTGGTGCCAGATTCATGGACTAAAGCTAATTGTCAAGAAATGCATTATCATTTCCTTTGGAAAGTCAATTTACCTGGAGAACTACAGCATTTGCAACACAACCATAGGAGTAGACCCAGTAGTTCTATATTTCAGAACTTATGTGGACAGTGACATAATTTTTTACCAGAATGTGTCCACTGTGGTAAGGAAGTCCTATATTGTGCAGCTCAAAAGAAAGGGAATTGCTTCTAGATCCAGGGATGTCATTGTCCCCCCTGTACTCCACCCTCATTAACCCAATCATTGATCATAAAGCCCCCTTTGGCATGAATCTGTCCAGGCACATGCAGAAACTTGAACACCTACACAGATACCTTAGAAAAAGGACACAAGGCCTAAACAACATGTCATATCCTACATGGACAGCCATATTCAGTCTGTTACAGACTGGAAAGATGTGACCTGTGTGCAACATACACGGCATCCTTTGACTTAGTCATCTGCAAGTCAAATTGTATCAGACACACTTGATCCAGAGACCTAAATCTCTTCTGCAATGGCAGGTACATATGGCAAAGGATATCATTGCTATAAAACCAACTCCCTAACCCACATAAAACAAAGCTCATCCCTGACCACATTCAAGTGTAAATTAGATTAATGGATGCCAAATACAAATATTACTACAGGTTTCATCCTTGGACTACTTATAGATAGTGGAAGCTCCTAAATGATTTATCCAAACAAATGGGTCCTCTCCAAATATCCATGTTTTGATCTAGCAATTATCACTAGAGTAATATTTAAATATAGATCTTGGAAAGGGTAGGTGAATATAAACTCCATAGGTTAGCACTAAGCTAACTGTCCTTGCGAGTCATTTTAAGCCTAGCCAATTATCTCTTGCGAGAATCAAACCTTGCACCTTGTGTTTGTAAGACAAGCACCTTAACCATTAGGCCACTCTCCCAACCCAGTAGGATAGGTTAATTTTACGCTCCAAATGGGATGATTGGTTAGGCTTAAAATAGCCCACAAGAACAGTTAGCCTAATACTAACTTATGAACCTATGTTGACTATGCATTGAGGGCAGAATGCACAGGCTTATTGTCTCCATATTTCTCATCAAGCAAGAATAGTGTAAAGAGTCACAAGGTACTAGCTTTATACACTTCCGTTGTTCATAGTTGCACTATCTTTTCATACCATACCTACTGTGACCCTTCCCTTGTATACAGAAGAAGACAGGCTACCTCTTGATAGTGATGTAGACAGTTCATGTGACTTTAATAATGCTATAGTGTGTCATCTGCCATGTGAGTTACGTCAGGAGGAAAGGGTGCTTTGTGTATAAACTCCTCACCTTAAATGATGTATCTGGAATGCTTCTCATGGAAGACAATCAGACATCCACATAAGTTTCCCATTCCAACTCAACTAACTGGACTTAAGATGAAAGATCAATAGCTTTACAAGAAGGATCTCCCAGACTTCTGAGCTCCTCAGTCTATTATAGAGAGTGTGTCCACTGTCCTGTGAAGGACCTAATTTCTGCTGGCTGTAGACATGATTTTATCATTTGTTGTCACTACCCAGCATTTATAATCATAGGAGAGGATGTTGTCATAGACTGACTGATAAAGTGAGATCTCATTTCAGTACCCAAGACATACCTCTCTACCTCTTAGCACAAGAAATCTGGACAAAGCCTAAACTAATGGCAGGACAAAGGCCCAAAAATATGGACATATTTTAAATATTGCTCTTATAAACTTAGAAATGTGCTAGAATAACAGGATTCATGTTAGCATGAGTTTTCTGAAAGATATGAAGTCTCAAACTCAAATGCATGTCATTATATAGTGACTTCAGTCCTCAGTGATTTGCCAGAAAACTACATATTTTATAAGGAACAGCTGAAAATATGAAACAAAAATCTGGACATTCTGTGAAAATCTGTACAGTTCAAATTTGACCCAAGACAGGTGCAAAACCTACACTACTGCTAATGTTGCATTAGTCTACTGCTTAGTCATTTGTTTCCTTCTGCATTCACTTGAGAACCAGACTTAAAGATATTTAAACTTCTCTACTTAGGGTAGCTGCTTTCCCCTCACCTGCAGCGATCAACCTTCTCCACGAAGGAACTGTGGTCTCTGCTTTGAGGGAATTGATTGAGTGAACTGCTTTGTATCAGACTATAGGTCATAGTTTAAGCAAAAGATGACCTATAGGTCATATTTCAAGATAAAGATGACTCATAGCCACAGCTAAGTCATCTGCTGCCTTGAGCAGTTCCTTAAAATGGCATCCATCTCACCTCAAATTTGAGGGGAAAAAAAAGTTGTCAAAGTTGAAGACTAAATCCTTCTTCCCACACAGAAACCATTGTAATGTGCTTTTTTTCAAGTCAATTCACAAAATACTGAAGGCTTCAGCACTTAAGCTATGGTCACATATGCAGTAACAGCATTAATTTATGATGCTGCAATGTGAAGCTGTGATGTGTTTTTTAGCTTCAGAAGCAAAGCTGATGCTGCACTGCTGATCCCTCCCTCTAACAGATTGCAAAAAGGGCAGCACCATCACTGAGATGACAGCACCACATGCAAACGATGCATCCTTCATGTCCTTCACTTGAAATGGAATGTGGACACAATTTTAACTCCACAAATACAGGGGCAGAATACCAAACCGGAGTCGCTCTGAGGTCTTTCAGAGTTTTAGTCTGCCTGTCTATCTCCATTTATATGTGTGTCCTGTCTTCTGAGTTTCTTCTCCACTGTTGTCTTTGTATAATTTTACATTACTGCTTGTATTTACTTTTCAACATTTTTCTATAAATATTGTGCAGCACATTTGTTGTGCCAATTTTTGTATCTGAATATCTGTTTTTATGATGTATTTTATAACTTTCAGGTAAAGTTTGAATACTTGCAACTTTAAAAATTGATTACATAAATGGCATTATATCCCCACACAGATTTTAGCAACTTTTCACCAATGTGCATATTTTTAGAAATATAATGCATTGATGTGGAAATTTGTGGGATTCATGTACCCAGAATATCACTCTCTTGTCTGCAAGAATGTCTTTTGTGAAAATAACATGACATATATCACGGTGTCCTTCCTTCAATCTTTGTCCACTCTGTATCTATCTGCTCAAGTTTCTATTTAATGATTTTTTAAGTTACACAGATCAGCCGAGATCCCCTTACACAGTCAATTGTGAACCATGTTAACACTCATCAATCTTAATCACTGGCAGTATGGGACAAATTAGAAACAATTTGTTATCATAGAGTAGGACTATTCCCTAACTGCACCACTGCATGCCCAGTTCTCCATGTGAAAGGTTTACATACAGAGAGATGACTGGACTCGTATACATAGGTGGTGGATGGCTATAGTATTGGTCAGCAAAAAATGATGGAATGGTGACTAAGCTGCCCAACACATGTTGATAACTGCCATTACTGAAATACTATGAATTCTTACTAATTCTGGTATTTCAACTAACAATGTCTGGAATGCTGAACTAAATATATGGTTATGTCTGCAAATTATATATTACAAGTCTGCTTTGCCAAAACCGCCAACAGTGTCATTAAATTAACTTTGCTTTTGCTTGTTCCATTTTGTGTTAGTCACACAACAGGAATTTTGCTACATAAGATAAATATTGCTGCTGTCAGACTGACTGTTTACATGGTCTAATTTAGGAGGACATTGTCTGTTTTATACTGTACAATCATCTTGTATGACAGAATAATGTCAGTGTGATCTCTGGCTGTATGTCCTGTTCAGTAGTACTTAAACCAACTAATCATTTTGGTGTTGTATTATGGTAGAACGCCTTATACATTTTAGCAGTGGGGTATAAACTGTATATTTGTAGGCATTCTATTCTAGTTAAATTTATATCAACTTTCACTATACTATATTTCATTCAAGCTGTAGCTGTAGTTTATGAAAACAATTCCTTATATAGATCTGATATTCCATTGCATCTGTGTTGATTTACCTGCCTTTAACCTGGGTTACAGTGGACAGTGGAGTATTGTAAATCAGTCCACTATCCCGATTAACAAATAATAATAATACATAATAATAAATAAGAATGTAAATAAAGGTAGCATAGCATCTTACGTTTTTCCTTTCTACCAAAGTTAATGTAATTATAATATTTTTCATTGATGCTTCCCTTTGAGTTGTATTTTACCCTTACATAATTTCTTCTGTGAACATGACAGGCCACTATTGTTATAATGTTGCATTTCTGCAGAACCAAGAGAATTATGCCCCCTCAGCAGTTACACATCTGCAGTGACACACATTTGCATCTTAAAAAGTGGTACTGTAGGGCAGTCATAACTTATCACTGACTACTTCAGTGCAATTGGCATTTGAAAATCAGAAGGGCGTTACCCACCAGCAACATGCTGACTACATAGAGACTACAGCTGGGCTCATACTGTAATAAACTGGTAATTTATGCACATTTTGTCACTTTGGAAAAAAGGCCAGAGATCATTCGGTGTTGGGAGTCCCATTCTCTGGAGCAATTTTCAGTTAATAGCAAAATGATACTGGGATTAGGTCTAAAAAGAGTCTGAACATTTCTCAGCAAATGCAGATATCATCAATTAAAATCTCATGGGAAGTAAGCTGCAAAGGCATTTTATGTTGGGAACAGCCCATCTGCACTCTTCCATATCCCCTACCAAACATAATAAATTCTAAGATTCCTAATAATCAGAGAAAATGGAGGACAGCATCCAGTCCACTTACTACAATTAAAGATACAGTCACCCACTACCACTACTTCATTCTGGTGTAGTCTTACTATACCTAAAATACAATAAATAAATTCATTTTGTTTTATTCTGGTGTAGTCTCACTATACCTACAATACAGTAAACAAATTCATTCCTTCTTTGCTTTTGATTTTTTGAAGCATTCACTGTTAAAACTCATCAGTCAACAATACTATTAGTATATCCATTAAGTGAGAAAAATATTACCAATTTTGCCTTCTTCGCCTTTTTTTGTCTGGAAATAAACATAAATAATAGCCACACCATATCCCTAAGGCAGACACAAACCTTTTGTAAAGCATACACATTTCTCCTAAATCAACACTACAAGGCAAGTGAAGCAGATAGAAGGAAAACTGGATTAGTCTGTCATGTAATGCCTGACTGCTTTACTACCCAGACATTACTGATGAAGGTTATCCAAATGCAAATGCATAGTAAAATTACATATGTTAACTCTAGTGTATTAAAGCAAGGAAAAGTGGCAAAGACAGATAAAAATAAGATTTGTTTCTTTATTAATTAACTGGTTCATGTAGAGAGGCAAAATCTTGCAAAATAAATTCTGAACATTTTTTATGATGAGATTTTCAGTACAAATTGTTTCTGGCAGGCTTATGTCTGAAAATAAACAATGCTCAAGTACAGAAAAAGAATAGCTTAGCAATCCACTGTGAGACAGGATCAAAATTACTGGGTTCATGTTTCTGTTATTTCATCGGTTCATAGGTTCATAGGTTGGTACTAGGCTATCGGCCCTAGGACCTATACAAGCCTAGCCATAACAATTCCCTGGCTATTTCTTCCCACAGTATCTACTTCCCTGGACCCCTGTCTAGCAGGGTGACTGACATGATCCCCGGGGTGAATTTCCTATCTCCCATCCAATCATCAAGGTTCCTTTTGAAGAGGGCCAAAGAGGCGCTCTGCTTGACATGTGTGGGCAGTCTATTCCAGAGTCTTGGGAGTCTCTGGGTCAGGAAATTATTCCTCCAGCATGTTTTGTTCATTGTAATGACAAGGTTAAGATCCCTGGAGCATGTGTCTCTGAGGGATTGGGATTTCTTTAAGTGTAACATGTCCAACAGCTCTGGGTTTGACATGGCCTTGTATGTTAAGCAGAGATCGCCTCTGAGTAGATGATATGCGACAGAGTACAGGTGGAGTTTTTTTAGACGGTCAGCATAGGGCATCTGCTTTAGGCCTGTGATTCTTTTAGTGAGGTATATCTGCGGCCTTTCCAGTTGTTGCAGATGTCTTGAGAGGTACATACCAAATGGGGCATTGTATTCTATAATGGGTCTAATGAGGGATGAGTACAGTGGGGCAATGACCTCCTTTTTTCTGGATGAAAAGTCCTTAGTGATGAGGTGCGAAACATAGAAGGATTTTTTGACTGCTGTGGTGATGTGGTTATCGAAGGTGAGACCACTGTCCACCTGTGTCCCTAAGTCTCTTATCACACTTTAGCTGTTTAGTGTACTGCCACCTATGAGGTAATTCATGGGTACATGTTTTTTCACAAAGGGGATAACTATACATTTCTTGGCATTGAGTTGAGCCCATGGCTCTGGCACCAAGCATCTGTTTCTGTAAGGCCCTTTTGTAGAATATCCACATCATTTGAAGATTCAATAATGGCTCCCAGTTTGCAGTCATCTGCGAACTTTGTTAGCCAGAGTCCCTTATTGTTGGCCTGTACCTCGGAGAAGTAGATGCCAAACAAGAGCAGTCCCAGGACTGAACCCTGAGGTACTCCACTTGCCACTTGTCTGGAGCTGGATTTGGAGTCAGTTACTTTTACAGTGTGGGTTCTGTCAGTAAGCCAGTTGGCAACCCATCGAGTGATGTAGGGATTAATGCCCAGCTTAGTAAGTTTATCTATGATTCCAGAGTGGGGGATGGTGTCGAAGGCCTTGACGAGGTCCAGATAGGCTGTGTGGACTACCTTACCCTTGTCCACGGCTCTGGAGACTGATTTGAAGAAGTCAATCACATTCAGGAGACAAGAGCAGCCCTTCACGAACCCAAACTGCATGGGGTCCAGTGTTTGAAGGTTGCCAATGTCTTTGTTTATAAGTTCCATGATAATATGTGGGCACAAAGCCTGAGGTGAGGCTATGATTAAACATGACACGTAGGTGAGGTGCCAGTTCATTTTGTAGTTTATGTAGAACACAGCCTGGGATGTCATCTTGTCCCATGGATGCTGTATTTGTAGAGTGTGTTTTCTACTTGTGTGGCCATTATTATCGGAATTTGGCAATCTTTCGGTATTGAGATGGGTCCTTTAGGGGATGAGAAGGGGGTGAAGTTTGCACTGAATCGATCTGCCAGGATACTGGCAATATCCTTGGGATCAGTATATTTAATGCCATTCTGTTGTAGCTCAGAGCAGATCTGAGCATTGCCATTTAGATTCTTGACATAGCTATAGAATGCCTTGTTGTTGTTTTGGAATCTTTGGCAATTTTATTTTGTAACTAGCTTTGGAGGATTTTATGAGGGATCTCAGCTTCTTACTGAGGTTGGTAAGGGAGTTTTTTGCATCATGGGATTTTCCTCTTTTCTGCAACAGTTTCTTCCTTTTGTTGTAAAGTTTGTTTATGGCAAGGGACCACCAGATTGGCTTTCTTTTTTAGAGAAGAGTGTCTTGGTTCTTTTGGGGATTGCACGATTCATGCATGAGTGGATGTGCTCATACAGTACCTTAGTGTAGGATTCGAGTCAAACTTTCAGTTCCTGTCTGCATGGGTGTCATGATGCTTGTCACTTCTGATTTCACTTGAGTAGCATGAAGTTGGCTTTGGAGAAGTTTTTTACGGAGGTCTCCTTACTGGGAGGTGGGGGTAGGATGTGGATGTTAAGGGTGATTAGTTTATGGTCAGACCTGACCAACAAGGGGGTGACCATAGGTGTGGTGCATCAATTTCCCATGTTGGTAATGACCAGGTCTAGGATATTGGAGCCAATGGTGGGACTAACGATTAGTTCATCCAGGGCATTGGAATTTATGAATTGCATGAACTGTTGAGCAAAGGTGTTGGTACACAAGTAGTTTTCCCAGTTATTGGCAGGGTAGTTGAAATCACCCAGTTTTAGGGTGTTTGGTTGTATCTTAATATTTTCCAGTATGTTTAGAAACCTCTTTTACAAATAACAGAGGGCATTACTTAAAAGTAGAATGCATAGTAAAACTTCCAGCTCAGCGCAATTTTTTTCTGAAAATGTTTTCACAGTCGAGCTTTTTTCATACTCTTTGTACTGTATGAGAGAAATAACAAAGTGAGCACTGCATGTTTTAAAACAATGGGCAGGATTCATGAAGGCTTGCATGGAGTCTAAGAGTAGTGTAAGACTCCATGCAGCCCTCGCGATCCAGGAACAACCCGAAATTCCGTGTAAGAGACCAGCTAAAACGTCTCTTACACGGACTGGGTGTGGATATGCTAATCACCTCACTTGCAGCCGAAAGGCATGCAAATGAGGTAGATTAGCGATCCACGAAGCCCAAACCAGCCCGTGTAAGAGCCATGTTAGCTGCAGAAATGTACTCAGTTGACAACTGAGTACGTTTCTGCAAATAACACAATGGAGCCATGTCAGCTCCAAATAAAGGGTGCATATGTGTCAGGCAGCATGCCAATGGCCAAATATGTGGCCATTGGCAAGGTACCCCGATGCAAATATGAGAAATATATATGTTTAAATGCAGTGCAGCCCCGCGCAAACGGGCTGTGCTATATAAAACATAAAAATGAAGGTTATAAACCACAAATGTGGGTTTTATGCAATACATGGATTTACAATGCAGGGACCAGCAGACCAAAAACAACATGGCCACCGTTTAGAGGTTGCTAAGGGGGGAAGCTGAGTCTAAGACATGTAACTAAGCATTAGTAGGCAATCTGATGTAAATGAGTGTTAGGATACTGAATTCCACTGTCACATAGCAAATGAGCACATTCTGAGTAGTGTAAGAGTTACATAAGGGGGAGGAACAGAGTAGGAGATAGGTGACATCACAGGGGGGAATGGCAGAAAGAAATGCAGTTCATTGGAGGTCAGTGTTACATGACAGATGTCAGACACATATCATGGAAAGAGGAGTGCCACAAAATAAGCATGGGAAAGTCAAGAAATGGAAGGTGTACACTGTTGCCAACACCAAAGTTTCTTGCTGGGCATGCATGCGCACGTGTGCACGCCATGAGGCACGAGTAGGGCAGTGTGCGAGCATGTAAGGCAGACTGAGCATGTGGGAGCCTGTTGGCAGACTTGTAAGTCTGTTTGCACTGGTGTGCACGTGTTTTAACCCGAATAAGAAGACTCTAAACCGTGTAAGCATGTGTGCGCGTGTGTAAGCCACTGTGAGTGTGTTTCTGCTGGTATGTGCGTTGCTCCCCCCTGCGGAAACAGAAAGGAAAAAGGAAGCAACAGAATTAGTAGGAAGCTAGCAGAGAATACTGCTGAAGCTAGCAGGTGAAAACAATTAGAAGCAGGCAATTACACAGGCGGAATAGTAGCCCAGCTCAGCACTTAAAACTCTGCAAACAGCAGTGCAGGATGTTTTTCTCAAGAGACACTGTAAGACAGGAGTAAGCTATTAGAAGTGAAAACTGAAAAAGCTGAACTCAGAGCAGAAATGCTAGGGGCTGCCATAGCTGTCATAAGGAGACATAGGCGACTTGCTGAGAGTGGTGACAATGCAAATGGTGCCAGACAACCCAGAGTAAGGAGACGGAGAAGAGTGTACAGGCCCAGGGTCACCTACCACGGGTTACATGAGCTGGAGATAGTGGAGCACTATAGAGTGGACAGAGACCTCCTGCAGCAAATTGTCGAGCTGTGCAGGCCACGCCTCACACACAGGACCAACAGAGGGGAACCCATCCCAGTGGAAACCAAGGTATGTGTTGGCCTAAGAATACTAGCAACAGGTACCTTCCAGAGACCAACTGGTGATATGATGGGGATATCACAGGCATCAGCCTCCAGGGTACTGCACCAGTTCCTGGATGCCATGTCAGAACATGTCGGTGATCATGTATATTTCCCCAATGCCCGTGAGGTATTGGCCAGCAATATGTGTCTCTTCCAGTAAATAGTGGAATACCCTGAGGTAGTGGGTGCAATAGACTGCACGCACATATGCATCAAAGCATCAGCTGGTGAGCAGGGTAGGGCCTACATAAACCACAAGGGCTTCCCCTCCATCAACAGCCAGGTCGTGTGTGATGCCCAGGGCATAATAATGAATGTGTGTGCTGGCTGCCCTGGGAGCTACCATGATTCCCATATCTGGCATTTGACGCAGCTGTACCAGACATTTGCCAATGGGGACATCCCACATGGACACCTAGTGGGGGATGCAGGTTATGCACTGGAGCCGTGGCTGATGACACCCATCAGAAACGCACACACACTTGAACATGAACGCCATAATGAGGCACACGCACAAACACGTAATGTAATAGAGCGTGTGTTTGGGCTGCTCAAGTCATGGTTCCGGTGTCTGGACACATCTGGCTGAGCCTTGCAGTACTCACCAACTACATGTACCCAAATTGTCATGGTATGTGCTATGCTGCATAATATGATCTTGCGAAAACAGCTGCAGCAGGACCAGCATAGGGCCGGGCCAAACAGCCCCCCACCATTGCCAAGGCCATCACAAGCAGAGCGTGACTCGGAGCAGGAACAACCTGAGCCTGCCACAGTAGGCAGAAGGAGGCGTGCCCAGTATGCTCTGGCCTTGGCAAAGAGGCAACACATAGCACATACACTGGCTCAGTAGGAACCCTGGGAATGATACCCCTCTCTGACTCACTCATATAATAACAGGGATGCCTAAAATGACATAACCTGCTCTCAAACATGTACAGGGAGTGTAGTATGTGCATCTGACAGAGGCAGCCTTGCAGCACCACCTGAGGTATGAATGCCATGTGTTAAGCAATGTAACACCATGTAGTATATGCACTTGATGACCCTGACTAACATCCTACCCTCACCAAGCATGATGCCACAATATGACGATGAGATGATCAATTGCAATAATTGGCTGAAGTATTGCTGTTAGTCAAAGGGGATCCAATGTGTGCCAGTCTGGGATGACATGCTGAGCATGACATGATGCTCCACCTGCTAGGGGTGGCATGCACCTATCAGTCCTGGCCTTATGGATACTGGCAAAGGCTGTTGTTACCCACAGCGTGCCCTGAATAGGTAAGGCTCAAAACACAAACCCACCTCCATAGGTATCACAAGGGATAAGAACCTAGATGTAATGCTACCCAATGCCAGAAGTCTAAACAGCAAGATGCATGCAGTCCAAACTCCCCCAGTATGGAGAATGTTGATATCTGTCCTGTAACAGAAAACTGGGTCAAGGCTCACAACAGCACCCTAACACTACCAGGTTACACCTCATACTGTGCTGTACAGCCTCAAAACATGGAACAAGTTACAAAAAGAGGGTGACTAGCAATAATTGTCAAGGATAACCACACCCCCATGTTGGTACCACAACAAGAAGCAGCATGGACTAGCCATGGTCAAGTAACAGTGGCTAAAACTGCCCCCCAGTTTATAGCCTGCTACAGACTACTGTCCTAACACCAGGAACTGCACTTGGCCTATGGTGGAATACATGAATATATCAAGCCCTCCAAACCACATTATATTGGGTGACTGAAAATACCCAAACATAGACTGGGAGCATTATTCTAGCTCCAACACTCTAGGACAAAGGTTCCTAGAATCCATAAACCAAAATGCCCAGGAACAACGTACCACTCCCACAAGAGGGGTAAGCATACTGGATGTGATAATCAGCAACATGGGTACTGGATGGCAAGATGAGAAGCGTATCCCTCACTGGTAAGATCAGACCATAGAGTAATCACACCGGATATACACATCCTGACCACAGTCCCTGGCCAGAAAACCACAGTGAAAAACATGTGTAAAGCAAAAGTTGTACTCCTCCAAACTGATGTGGAATCCATTAAAGGCCCTGTGCAGGTGCAAAATATGGGCCACACCTCAGAACCTGTTATACAGTCATTCCATGAACAGTGCCAGGAATGCATGGATTATGCAATCCCAAATAAAACCAAGACACAATGCCATACACACAGGCATCTGGCATGGTGGACCCCAGCCGTTACCAAACCATGCAAGAGAATGAGGAAGCTACTACATGATAGAGCAAACATAAAAAGGGAAGTAATCTCTGATCAATAGTATGGCAATAAAATATGTCCACTCATACAATCCACTAAGGCCAGCTACAACAAGTTGAATCTGTGAATCTTGAGGCAATGTTACACTTGCCCCATGTACACAGACAACCCTCACCTCCCCCCCAAGAAATACAAATATATGTGAGAGATGCAACCATTTATCCAAACCGGAGGCTGAGCTCTCTCAACTCAGTACTGTCAAAACTAGTCAGGAGGAGAAGGTAACCACACACACCACAAACCCAGTCTCACATAGACCTATCACAACTGCAAACCAAAGACATAAACACAGAAAAACATTCCTGGAGGCTCTAATTACAAACACACCACATCAACAGAGGCCTCCAAAGCAGACACCCAAGCAACCACTACCTCCAAACATAGCACATGCAACACAAAGTACACAATGCTGGTGTGCCAAACAGTCACAGGCCAGAAGGAGAAACAACATGCCTGATACAGTTGTAATAGGTGACTCCATAGTCAGACACACTGCTGTCCCGCTCACCAGACTGAACAAGGGAAAGGGTACAGTAAGCTGCCTGTAGGCTGCTACAATATGCCACATAACACAAGTACGCAGGTCACCCCTAAGCAAGTAGAAATATGATGCAGTCATTGTCCATGCTGGCGTGAATGACCTGAGATGTACCTCCCCAGACTACATGAAAAGAGACATAGATGAGCTCCCTGATTATGTAGTCCAGGCCGGTATGACACTGACCATGTGCAGCATCCTACCCTCACCAAGAACGATGCCACAGTACAAACACAGAATGATCAGCTTTAACAAGTGGCACAATTACTGGTGTCATTCCAAGGGGATCCAATGTCTGTCTGCTTGGGATGCCATGCTTGACAAGCCACGCTGCTGTGCCAGGGATGGCTTGCAGCTCTTACCCTGGGCGTCTGGATATTGGATAAGGCTCTTGCCACCTCCATAGAGCCTTTTGTAGGCAAGGCTAAAAAGACTAACCCACCTCCCTAAAAAACATAAGTAGAAAGAAACATAAGGGTAATGCTGCCCAATGTCAGACGTGTAAACCTCAACATGCATGCTCCCGAGGCCCTCCCCAGTATGGAGAACATCAATGTCTGTGCAGTGACAGAAACCTGCAGCAAGGCTCCTGACAGCACACCAGCACTACCAGGTTATACCTCATATCATGCGTTATGGCCCCAAAACCTGGACCAAAACATAAAAGGATGGGGAGTATCCATATTCAGCACAGATACCCACACGTCCAGGTAACTGACAATGCACAAAGCATCGGAGACCACCCATGTGCAACTAACCGTAGGCAAAACTGCTGTATAGTCTGTAGCATGCTACAGACCACACTCTCACACACAGGAACCCCACTCAGCTGTCCTGAAGACACTGGACAGTATGTATGTCTCACCAAATACCAAACAAGGTACTCACAAATTACCACATAGGTGGTAATCCATTATGTATGGAAGGAGTAATCAGGGACCTAGGAACACAAGTGGACAGTAACCTGTCATGTAACACTCACATTGCCAACGTGGCTAGGAAGACTGTCTATATTGGACACCTTATCATGAAAGGATTCACATCTACATCAACAGAGGTCATTGTGCCCCTATACTGTTCTCTTATCAGGCCCATAATTTAGTACAATGCCTCATTTGGGATGTACCTTACCCGACACCTGCAGCAGTTAGAAAGACCTCAAAGGTACCTCACCAAGAGGATAAAGGGTCTCAAATATATGTCATATGCTGCCTGGCTGTAGACACCCCAGCTGTATGCAGTCACATACTGCCTACGCAGAGGCGTCCATGTCCAACACAGGATTAATGGACATGCTCCACCCCAGAAAACCCAAATCCATCTGAGCTGTGAGAGTGAGGAGATGTCAAACTCAACACATAATGAAATAGGATGTGCTGGAGGGACAGATACATAACCCAGAGGCTCCCTATACCCTGGAACGGAATCCCACTCCATGTTAGGCAGAGCCCCTCACTGACTCTCTTCAACAGGAATCTTGCCAAGTGGATGGGTGATCATAGATGTACACTGGGGTTCATCACTGTGTCACGTCCAGACAGAGGCACAGTAAAGTAAATCCTAAATGGCCATAATATTCACATAGCAAGTGGTGGCGAAAGCCACACACACTCTGGCTAGGCTTATAAATGCCCTAGGGCGGATAGCCTAGTATGAACCTATGAACCTATGAAGATACAAACTGTACAGGACACTAAGGATAATCACAAGGCTTTCTTAACTGATGGTAGGAACTTTGTTGGGAATTCAAAGATATGCTCTGAATCACTCAAATATTACAAACAACATACCAAACACACACACATATTGCCAACATCCAACCTGACAGGTGCAGTGCAACCCCCCCCCCCCCAAATGCAAAATATCTATCCCAGCAGATGCTGAGGTTAACAGCCAGCATCTACAAAGCAAAACACACAGCATCAATGGTACGAGATGGTGTTCTGGGCAGAGTCCAACATGGACTCCAAGAAGAATGGAATGCCAAATAACACTACTGCTCAATGTCAGCCTTACCACAGGATATGTACCCAAAGATCATTGATGAGGGGTAATGTGGTCCACACAGCCTAGCTGGACCTTGCAAAAGGCTTCCATGCAATACCCCATGTGTTCATTATAGATAAGCTCACCAGCTTAAATATAAACCCCTATGTCAGTAGAGGGGTTGCAAACCAGACCAAGGACAGAACTGACATGGTCAGAAATGCTGCAGCCATGTCAGACTACAAACCAGATATAACTGACATCCCACAAGGCTCGGTCCTGGGACCTCCCTTGTTTGGTATATATGTCCCATAGGTACAGGCCAACATGGAAGGACTGTGTCTGAACAAGTTTGTAGAGGACTACAAACTGGCCACCATATCTGACCCTCCAGCTGACACAAGCATCCCACAAAAGGGCCACATAGAAACAGACAACTGGTGTCATAGCCATGTCAGCAAGCTAATTGCAGAAAAGTGTATAGTCAATCCCTGTGGATATACAGTAAGTGCCCACCATTTACCACATAGGTGTTAACCCATTAAGTACTTAAGATGTAATAAGAGACTTGGGGACACAAGTTGATAGATATCTTGCATTGGACAAGCATGTGGCTGTAGTGGTTACAGAAACATACCATATACCCACCTAATCATGAAGGTTGTCAGATCTAGATCAGGGGAGGTCATTGTGGCTCTGCATTCATCCTTCATCAGCATCACAATTGACTACAATGGCCCCTGTAGGATGTACCTCAGCAGACACCTCCATCAACTGGAAAGACCCCAAAAGTACCTCACCAGGAGTATCAAAGAGCTTGAACAGATGCCATGTGTTGCCTGATTAAACAAACTGCAGCTCTACACACTGCCATACTGCCCGCCCAGAGGCAAGCTGTGCCTGATGTATAAAGCCATGTCCAAGCTGGAATCAATGAACATGCTGCACCTTGTACAATCTGAATGCCAGTGAGCTATGCACGTGAGAGACCTGAACCCCAGCACTGACATGCATAGGACAAGCTGTACTGAATGATCCATAACACAGAAGCCAACCCCACTGTTGAGTAACCTCTCAGTACAGGTTAGCCAGAGAGTCACTCATTGACTCTCCTCAAGAGGAATCCTGATGAGTGGATGGGAGATGGTAGGTTTACCCTGGGTATCACTGTTATGTCATGGGTAGACGGAGGCACAGTATACTAACCATGACATATGTCATGGCAAACTCCAGTTACAATGTGTGTCGAAGGGCAAACACACTCTCTGACTAGCATTAGAAATGGCCTAGGGCACATCGCTAGTGTTTGCCAATGTCCACCTATGTTGTGGAATACACTACCAATGTTGTACAAGCCTGGTTTAAGTAGTCCATATCTGAACATAATGCAACATGGTTATATGTGCACAACTGGCCCCTAACCAGTCTGTTGTGCTCACTATGAAAATTTAAAGCAATGATTGGACTAAAGCCCAGGATACTGTCCACTACAGTGAAAGTACTGAACCAGTACACTATATGGTACTACAGTGTTAGGTCAGTATGAAAGGATGTTGACAACTGTATGCAAAGTATCCCATGCAAACCCTGCAGGCACAGTATAATCCCTGTTGTGTTCAGACACAAAGCAGTTGGCCAGTAAGTGCACAACATGACACCCAACACACAACCATAGACGTGAGATATTCTTGAAGTTCACACTCATCCACAAATGTGGTGGACTGCAGAGTTCAACATATGGAAAGCTCTCACTGGGCATGCTCGCACACTTTGATAAATGAGACATATGTCAGACAACATGCCATGGAAAGCCTGAACTGGGCATGCTCACACACTTAGGCCATATCTCAGTTTAGCAGTTGGCCACACATATCTGGTATTTGTACGTGTTATTCCAGGAACCAACCACATTACAGCAATCTGCCCAGTGCACACAGTTAAATGACTACAGAGACATAAGTGATATAGTGGATCCCTCTCATTCAAACATCTTCCACAGATACACAAGTTGTTCATAGAAACAGGGAATGCTATGGCAATAAAGACCTGCAAACAGTCTATCAGCAACAAATATTGTGCATCTGACAATTAAACATATGGGTGTAGAGGTCAATACTAGGCTGTTTGCCCTAGGGAATGAAAGCTTAGCCAGAGTGTGCTTGGCATCTGCCTCCCCAGTACAGTAGGCTACTGTGCCACTGTAAAGTAGGTCACATAAGGCACTGTTTGAGGCTAGTGTGCTGTGCCTCCATCAAGCAGGGACACAGTGGAGATCCCAGGGATTGAATTTGCTATGCCACATCCATGTTGTTGGTGTGTGCTGGAAGAGGGTTGGTGAGGACCTCTAACAGTAAGTGGGCATCAATAACAGACTGAGGGGAGCCTTATCTCCAGTGTCTGGACAATTTCACTGTCAACACTTTGTCGTGATGATTACGAGGGATTGAAGTGTCGTGCCAGTACTGTTCAGAGATGTCCTCCCTCTGTGGGCTACTGCTCTGCAATGTATTAGCTCACTCCATCTGTTGGACAGCTCATATACGGCTGGTGTACACCTGACAGGTGTCCTGTTGTGGAGGAGTCATGGGGGTATTTGGGATAGCATGATCAATGCAAACCTTCCACATGCTCACAGAATGCAATTGTCAAGGATTATGCAGAGTTGCCTGTATACTCCCCCAGCATGGGTCCTTTGAAGTCTTCCACCCCAGTCTTCACAAGTGCAAAGTCTGCTTTTGATAAATACACTTTGTTTGCAGTGACAACCTTGCCTGGGGGTGGGGATGGGATATGGATGTCCAGGGAAAGGTGGGTATGGTCAGATATCAACAATGGTGTTCTACCTCTGGTGTGGAACAGTGAGTACCCATGTTGCAGATGATCAGGTGCAATATGTATTCCCCCTTGTGGCTGTGGTGAGTGGTCCTGCCATAGCACATGGACTCACAAATTGTAGTGGCTGTAGGGTAATGTTGTAGAGGCCTGAGTAGTTCCCACACACAATATACCTGTACCTGACGTTAACAACTGGAATGGTGTATGTGAACACCTTCATATCTTGGCACTGTTCCCAGGGAAGCAAAGTGTGTGTCCTGGATGTGGGAAGGGTGGTCTGAACTGGTTGTGTTGTGTGTTACAGGTCCTGTGGTCACGAAGCATGGTATAAAACATAACCTGCCAGTGCTGATGTGCATATCTGACCCTGAAGTAGGTGGCTGCAAATGCATATATATGCTATCCCCCACCTGACAGGTAGTAATAGATGTGCATACCTCTGTATAAATAATGATGTCAGCACCCTGTAAATACTGCAGGTGCAAAACAGATGCCCAGTCATTCGGATAGTGCGCTCTGCTAATGCATCTCTCTCAAGTGTCATAATATAGTTAGGAAGGGGTTTGAATCTTGTAAATGCTCAGTGTGTGTGGGTGAGCAGGGTTGGTGTGTGTGCAATTCTGTGTGAGAGAAATGTCCCTTTTGGCAACTAGGAAAACACAATACAGGATGCACATTCCCCTTTCTAAACACTGATGATGTCAGCACCCTATAAGTAAAGCATGAGAAGAATGACTTCCCAGTAATGCGAATTGCAGTCTCTGCTAATGCATCTGTCTTAAGTGTCATATCATAGTTAGGTAGGAGTTTAAATCCTGCAGATGCTCAGTGTGTGTGTGAAAGAATGTCCCTTTTGGCAACTAGGAGAACACACTACAGGATGCACATTCCCCTTTTCAAACACTGATTATGTCAGCACCCTATAAGTACAGCAGGAGAAAGGAGCCCTCCCAGTAATGCGGATAGCGTGCTCCGCTAATGCGTCCGTCTTCAGTGTCATGACATAGTTAGATATGGGTTTGAATCCCGCAAATGCTCAGTGTGTGTGTTTGGATGAAGGGAGGTTAGTGTGTGAGAGAAATGTCCCTTTTGGCAACTAGGAGAACACACTACAGGATGCACATTCCCCTTTCTAAACACTGATGATGTCAGCACCCTATAAGTACAGCCGGAGAAGAAAAACCTCACAGTAATGCAAATAGCATGCTCGGCTACTGCGTCTCATGCTAGTGTCATGACATATTTAGGTAGGGGTTTGAATCCTGCAAATGGCAAGTGTGTGTCGGGTGGAAGTAGGGTATGTGCAATTGCATGTGTGAGAAAACTGACCCTTTTGGCAACCAGTACAACACACCAGCTGCTGCATACTCCAATCTCTACACAGAGATGATGTCAGCACCCTACAAGTACAGCAGAAGAGGGCAAATCTCCCAGCAATGCAAATAGCACTCTCTGCTACTACGTCTCTCACTACTGTCATAGTACAGTTAGTTATGGCTTTGAATTCCACAAATGCCACATGTGTTTTTGTCACACAGAATGCCCATGTGTGTGGGTTGTTGTTCACAATAATGCATGACATCGATTAAATCAGTAATGGCAATGCACACAGATGATGTATGTGTGTGGCAAATACACATATATACCTGTCACCTTCAATGGGGGGGGGGGTGGAAGTAGGGTGTGTGCAATTACATGTGTGAGAGAACTGACCCTTTTGGCAACCAGTACAACACACCAGCTGCTGCATATTCCAATCACTACACAGAGATGATGTCAGCACCCTACAAGTACAGCAGAAGAGGGCAAAACTCCCAGTAATGCAAATAGCATGCTCTACTACTGCGTCTCTCACTACTGTCATAGCAAAGTTAGTTATGGCTTTGAATTTCACAAATGCCACGTGTGTTTTTGTCACACAGAATGCCCATGTGTGTGGGTTGTTGTTCACAATAATGCATGCCATCGATTAAACCAGTAATGGCAATGCACACAGATGATGTATGTGTGTGCCAAATACACATATATACCTGTGACCTTCAATAGTTCCCATGTCTGATACCTGCCACATGTGAATATATGGTATTTGCACTGGATAACATTATGACTGTGGTTTTCTGTGCGGGTGCTGCATGTGGTATGTGTATATACAGTGTGAGTTGTATATGGTATCATTCTTTTTTTTTCAAAACAGGTTTATTGTTTTAACATACAAGAGAAATATCATAACAATTGTATACAAGTAATTAAAAATAGATATGATTATAACATTCAACAAAACAACTAAAGTATTTACAAAGACATCCACTACAATCAGATCAATTAATTAAACTAAAATACCATGCTATTGAAATTAGGATTTTTTTAACAAATTTTGTAAATTATCCCATACAATATAATAAGATGTTTTTCTAGTTGTTCTTGACCAAATTGTGTTTATTTCCATATGGCACACTATATTCATAACATTTTTAAATTCATTGAACGAAGGAGGTGTATCTGAAATCCAATTTCTGGTTATTATTTTCCTAGCCACTGCTAGAATAGACCATAACAAGGGAAGCTTAACCTTTTAACACTTTGAGGTACAGGTGTGTTGAATAATATAAGAGATTTAGAAATAATGAAATTATCTGTAAAAGAGCCTGCAAAAATTCATTAATTGACTTCCAGTATTCTTTCAATTTTATACAGTCATAGAACATATGAGCCCAGTCAGCATTAATTTCTACATTACATCTCTTACATAGATTATCTTTATTATTTATTTTATTCATCATCAAAGGTGTATAAAAAGATCTATGTAATAATTTCCATGTATAAAGTCTCCAGACAATGGAAGACGTAGTTCTATAGGCAGATTCCAATATATATTGTTTATCTTGTTGATTTGGTGGGTCCCCATTAATAGAAGTGAAATAATTCCAGTATGTATCTACACTGTAAAAGTTTCTTGCCTGATAATTTTATGTATGTATGAAAGTTTACCTTTATCAGAAACTTTATGTTGTAAATTTAATATCAAGTAATCAATCAGTGTTGGAATAGATTCTTTAACTGTTATAGACATTAGATCTATTTTATTAATGAGATGTTCTCTAAAGGTCTGAACCTCTAACCAGCAAGTTTCTCTTAGATCAAATTCTTGTTTTAAGAAATCTAGATTTTTAACTTTATTATCAGATATCAACTGATACCAGTACTTTAGATCATTATCTATAGCTAAATGAGTTCCTTCAGAAGTAGATGACAAAAGCATACCCTGAGTATACATTATAGGAATATAATAAAATTCCATTCCCTATACTTAGGGTGCATGAATATAAAGTTACGATAGCTAATAATAATATTTAATGGGTAACAAACCATATGTTTAGGTGTAATAGGTGAAGTACAAAATTCCTTTAGTAACCATAACATGGAGTTATTTACAATCATATTTTTATGTGTTAAGGAGATTTTCATGAAGTGCATACTAATTAGCTCCCAATAATCTTTCCATTTTGCGACATATGACTGATCTATTAATAAAGTAATAACTTTTACAATAGAAGAGATAGTATAAAAATTAAAGTCTGGAAAAGAAATACCCCCTTGAGACCAGCTATTAGTATGTTTCTTTAATGCAATCCTAGGTCTATTAGGTGCCCATAGGAAATTTAACATTAGTGTATTCAGTTTCTTGATAATTATTTTTGTAGGTGGAAGTATTATTGATTGTATTAAGTATAAAATCTTGGGGAATATTATCATTTTAATAATTGTAAGTCTCTCCTCCAAAGTAAAAACATATTATTCCAGGTATTAAAAGATTTTGTATATTAAGAAAACAGGTATTATAATTATTATATATAATAGATTTAATATCTTTAGATAGTATTATACCTAAATAAGTTATCTGACCTGAATTGGGTACATATTTAGTAAAATCACTAATGAGAATATTTTTTCGTGTATATATATAGGTAGTATTTTAGTTTTTTCTTCATTGAATATTAAACCAGAAATACTTTTAAAATTCATCATTTTATCAAATAGAGACTGTATAGAAGAATTAGATCCTGCTGATGTAATTAGAACATCATCTGCAAAAAGTTGAATTCTGAATGTTGTATTTTCATCTATTTCAAAACCCTCTATGTCAGTACTGTTTCTGATCAAATTAGCCCAAGGCTCCATTACTAAAGTGAATAATAGGG
This sequence comes from Protopterus annectens, assembly GCF_019279795.1. Taxonomy (NCBI): domain Eukaryota; kingdom Metazoa; phylum Chordata; order Ceratodontiformes; family Protopteridae; genus Protopterus; species Protopterus annectens. The sequence continues at coordinate 1,716,805,555 of NC_056741.1, read as the reverse complement.
GAGAAAGTGGACATCCTTGTTTTGTACCTTTAAAAATGGATATTTTTTGTGAAACATATGTTCCTACCTTAATATAAGCCAATGTTCCTTTGTATAAATGCTCAATTAGATTTACAAATGCATCTGAGAAGTTTGTGCACTTCAGTAAGGTAAACAGATAGTCCCAACTTACTGAATCAAATGCTAAACTTATATCAAGACTAATAAGTGTTAAATCTTTCTTTTTCCTATTTGCAAAATCAATTAATGTTAAAGTTCTTCTTATATTATCAAAAGTATTTCTATTTACAATGAAGCCTGTCTGATCTATATCTATAATGCCGGGGATTCAATCTATCAGCAAAAATACTCATAAACATTTTATAATCAACATTAAGTAATGAGATGGGCCGATATGAAGTACATCTAGTTGGATCTTTATTAGGTTTTAAAATTGGCGAAATAAATGTACATTGCCAAGATGGGGGGTTATTAACTCAGTTTGGGCCAAAATAAAAACCTTATGTATTAATGAATATGTACTTTTAGAAAGGATTTTATATATCTCTGGTATAATACCATCATTACCCGGTGCTTTGTTTGATTTAAGCTTATTTATTTGTGTAATAACCTCTGTATATGAAATACTTTTGTCCAATAGTTTAATCTGTTGTTTATTAAGCTTTTTATTCATGTTTGTGGTTATAAACTCCTTTATTTTATCTTTAGGTTCCATGTTAATGTTATTATGGTTAATTTTGTGAAAGTGATTTCTAAATTCATCTAGTATTTCTGGTATACTAGAAACATTCTTCTTTTCCTTAGAGAAAGATTTCTTTGATATGGTTTTGTTTATTCAACCTTTTGTTTTATTTTTAAGTCTATGTAAGTATTTGGGGCTTATTGAATAAGACAAAACTTGTATTTCTAAAGTTATTTTAACTTTATGAATTAAAATTTCTTTGTATTTCTCATTTAGTTTGTTTATTTCTTCAATAACTTTCTTGTCCATAATATTTTCTTTATTATTATGTTTATAAGAGTCTAATTTACTTTGAATATCTAACAATTCCTTATCCCAAGATTTCCTTTTATTATTATACCATCTGATACTTTGTCCATATAGATATGATTTTAAGGCATCCCAAACATAGACAATGGAGACTTCAGGAGTATTATTTATGTCTAAAAAATGTTTTACTTCTGAAAGTATATATTCTTTATAGTCTTTTAGTTGAGTTAAGTATGCTGGTATCCTTTTGATCTGAACATTATGAGTATTTTTTATCATGAATTCAAAAACAATTGAATTATGATCAGATATAGGACATGAAATAATTTTGGAATTAATTAAATCTCTTACCATCTGGTTAGAAATAAAGACCCTAAGTATTTTTGAATACGTTTTGTATCTGTTAGAAAAAAAAGGTGTATGGTAATGATTTTGAATATATCTGATTATTAATATCATTCAAATGATAAGAATTAGCAAAATCATTTAAATGTTTTGCATTAGATGTAATTCTTCTTTTTCCTATAGTGGTAGTATCACTTTCATGTAGTATAAAATTAAAGTCACCAGCTGAAATAATATCTCCTATAGAGAATTATATGATCTTATCAAGATGATGTTTCATTGTATTAATACCAATTCCAGGTATCCAATATACATTAATTAAAGTGTAAGTCTTCCCATTAATTTGTATTGTAACCATACAAAACATTCCTTTATCATCCTGATAAGACTTAATGGTTTTAGGAATGGGCATACTTTTATTCCATAAAATAGCCACTCCTCTTTTTTTCTGAGTGTGCTCTGAACTAACCAATACTGTATATTTGTTTGTGGCTAGTTTATCAATATCTTTTTTCAAGAGATGGGTTTCTTGCAGGAAGACTAGGTTGGCCTTATGTAAATTAATGTATCTTATTAGGCTTGCCCTTTTACACGGATTATTCAATCCATTAATGTTTAAAGAAATTCCTTTTAAAGATGTCATTTGGCATTTTTAAAACTTAAGAATCTTATGATCAAAATAACAAATAACAACATAAGTAATGTTACATCTCCTCCTTTAGGTGTACTTTTAAATATAGCTGTATTTATTGAATCTCTTATGGGATTTTGTATAGGATTCAATTTTGTTTGTAGTGACAATGAGTGTACAAAATATATTGTGGATGTCAAAACTATATACATATAACAATGAACAAGTGAAAATAATGTAAGGATTAAACCTTGCATCCAGCCTGAAGTTAAAAACTCCAACTTAGAGTAGTATTTACCACTCAAGTTAACCCCCTACCCTAAGCAGCAGTACCTCAGCTACCAACTTATCAATTTAATACTGGTTATATTTAACTTAAATTAACAGCTTTCAATTCAATTATCTAGCAAGACAAGACTACACATTTGATAAAACAGCATCATATAAACTAAAATAAACTTTTTTTTAAAACTATTCATACTACTATATACATCTATGTAATATAATACACTTGTATTCAAATAATCTTGATATTAGGAACCAAGAGGAGAGAGAGAAATAAAAGACGTGAAAGAGGGAGAGAGAGAGTGAAAGAAAGAGAGAGAGAAAAAAAAAAGGAAGGCATATTTACATATTAATTTATTCAAAGTATGTAAAAATAAGTTCTAACATTCATTTAAATCAAAAACTTTGGCTAATATGGTTCAGACATTACATATATTAAGATGCATCTATTTTCTGTCATGTAAATGCAGTCAACAGCTTCCAAAAACCTTGAATTGCTTGTATGTGAGCATTTTACTCATACTCATTATTGTCAATAGAATAAAATATTATATTTATAGAAATTGTTATAAATCATACTGCATAGTTATGCAAATTCTCAGAAACACTTGCATTATTGTAAAAAGCCATCTGTATTTTGTATGTCTATACTACTGCTTTAAAATATATCACATGACAATTTCTTCCAGAATAGAGTTATAAAGTTATTTATGCTTGTCAATCAGATGAATTAAATGAGTTATAGTAATGTATATGTTTGGAACATAAGTTTTAACACAGATTAGTATGTTGCAGTCAAGTAGATTTTCAAAAACACTTGAATAAATGTTTCATTTTCTATGCCTCTAAAATAAGACATTTACTTACTACAAGAAACTGCATCATTTAAAATCATTATAACTGACATATTTTATGAATTATAACATAGATATTTAAGTAATTATATAAAATAACTCACATTTAAATGTTAAAGAGTTCATTTTCCTTCACATAGTCACATTTGCATCAGTTCTACTTCCTGGTAGAGTGTTCTTCCTGAATCTGTGATGTGTCAGTGTGATATCTAGGTCAAAGGTCAATTTGACTGCTTTCAGCTTCTGTGAGAATTCTGAGAGTTGAAGCTTTTAAAACAACTCAAGGACACTGTTCATGAGGTAGCCTACATCCCAGATTGTCTCCCTTAACATTTTGGCGGGAAACTTGTTAAAAACTAGTGACAAACATTCATTTAGCAGTGTAAATGCATCTAAACATGACAAAACCTTCACAATGTATTTTACAGGTTATTACAGCCTCTATGTAAGTGAAATTAAGCCCAAAGTTATTAATAAGTAATAAACTCAATATTTTTGTCCCAACTCAATTTTTTTATGCAAATCTTATTATTTACTGTGTCTATATGATCAAAAGCATTTCTATATATTAATATGAAAAAAAAAAATAAAGAGAAAGAATAAAGAAAAGAAAAAGAGAGTAGAAAATAAAAGAGTGTAAAGCAGAAATAAAAAAATGTAACAGAAAGCTATAAGAAGTATATACAATGGAATATTACTTACTGTTTATATTAATAGAGTTAAAAATGAAACATATTATTTACTATTATTTAGTTCTAATTATTATTAGTTAAAGCATGACAGATTATTTACAAACAAGCATAAGCAGTATAATCAAGAAAGTATAATTAGGAATAGCATTTGAAGAACATATAAACTTTTTACAAGGAATAAATATGTTATTATTCTATTAATCATATTTTCATTACTCTTCTCTCCCTGTTTCCACCCTTTACCCACTACATAATCTAAATAGAATGTCACGTTTAAACAAAGAAAAGAAGAAAAGGAGAAAAAAAGAGAAAAAAAAATGTGTCAAATTACTGACCTTACTTCTCTTTTTCAGAAAGAGAAACAAATTGAATAATAGCTTGTTATTAGTTCCTCAGATATTTTGACTGGTTATGAAACAAAACATTTCTTTGCACACAGAGAATAACTTTGATTAAATCTTTTTCAGAATATTTGTGGCTTTCTGGAAATGCAGGAACTATATTTAAAAAGATTAATAATGAAGTAAAATGATGAGAGAAAAAAAAGAAAAAAAACATAGAACAAATCTTTTGTTTTTTAGTCTCTTCTTCTCTGAAGTTTCAGTTGCCAGTCTCTTTAATGAAGGACTAGCCCATTCCATTTCCTCTATTTTATCCAAAATCTTATTTTTTTTGATAAACAGTAAAGCAGAGTCTAAGTCATCAAAATTTTAGGACCATCAGGAAGGAAGATTTTTAGCTTGGCAGGAAACAGAAGGTATGTTTTAAACTGTGTTTTTTTAAGCTCCCTTATTAGTGGCAGAAAAACTTTTCTTTTAGCTATTACCAAGGAAGAATAGTCATTGTCAAAACGCACAGTTGTCTCATTAATCTTAACAGGAGCTTTAGCCCAAGCAGATTTAAGAACCATCTCTTTATCAAAAGATGATAGAAATCTAACTATAACTGATCTAGGATAGTTTTTGTTAGAGTTAGTATTAGCTATAGATCTATGTGCTCTTTCGATACCAAAAGAGAATGCTTCTGGTAAGTCTAAAGTTTTAGAGCCATGTTGTTAAAAAAGAAGTAATATTGTTACCTTCAATATTTTCTCTGGCAGTCCAAAAATCCTAATGTTATTATTTCTTAGATCTATTTTCCAGGTCATCCAGCTTTGTTTGTAAATGTGTATTTTGTTACAGCAGAAACTCAATGTTGATTTCCTCTCTTGATTCTATTTTCCATGTCATTCACAGCTTCTTCTATGCCTGTCATCTGGATCTTCTGTTGTTGCAGGTCTATATGTAACAAGTGTATTTGTTTTGTAGTTTTTTCTATGAAGGTATCTATTTTAGTATCCATTTTATCCATCTTAGTAGTAAGTTGCTGGATTATAGTTATCAGAGACTGAAGTTCTTTCTTGATGCTGGAGTCTTGAGAATTTGTCTTACTGGAACTCATTTCAGACTGATAAACTGACAGGAAAATTTCCAAAGTGATTTCTGACAGGAATATTGTTAAAATTTCCTTTCTTTTTTAGATATAGTTCAAGAACTATATAAAACAAACATATTTAGAAAGAAAATTACTTCAAAAATTATTTTTTTAAGTAATTAATTCCTGTCAGTGTAATGAAATTGGTGGAGCTGAAGAAATCTGCTGCTATCCTGTGTTCATCCTTGGCCACGCCCCTGTCATGCTTAAAGTTTTGATGTTCATTTGGCCTGTCAAAGAATGGCCTTATATGGTATCATTCTAGCAGCGAGGGATACATCTGGTCTGGGGCATATAGTCTACATGTTGTTGATGAACAGGTGCTGCATGTTTTCACCTGTTGTGGGAGTGGTAACAAGTTGTTCCATAGCAATGCAGTGAGGGTGTTTTAGCTACAGTAATTCATCAGCATTCAGTAATACTTCAGCATTCTTGGTGAGGGTATGATGCCAACCAAGGTCAGGGTCATACCAGCCTGTGCCACATGCTCAGAGAGCCCTTCCATGTTCCCTATCATGTAGTCCAGGGAGGTACATCACAGGTCAGCCATAGTGGCATGGACAATGACTGAGTCATATGTATCCATGCCTCTGACTGATCTGTATGCTTGTGTTATGTGGTGGACCATAGTGCCCCATGGGCATATCACTGTGACCTTCACCTTGTCCAGCCTGGCGAGCGGGACCTCACTGTACCGGACAATAAAGGTACCTAACACAACTGTAGCAGGAGTGTTGTCTATCCATACAGGCTGTGACTGTTTGGCACACAGGATTTGTGTGCTATGTGTTGCAACTGCTGTGTTCCGGCTTAACGTATGCCTGTGTGCCAGCTGCAGAGGTGTCTGCTGCTCAGGCAGGATGCTATTCTGAGGCTCCACGAATGCCCCAGTGTGTTCATGTGTTTGAATTGCTGTCAGTGTAGGTCTACATCAGACTAGTATTGTAGTCACTGCAGTATTTCATGCCACCTGACAGGTTATGCCAGTACTGGGTTCAGAGTGCTTAGTCCCCGGTTTGGCTATGTGGTTGCATCTCACACATGTGCTGTACGTCCATGTGTAGGGGAGAGGGTTGACTGTGTACATGTGGCAGCTGTGACATTGCCACATGACTCACATATTCAACAACTGTACCATAGAGGTGACTGACAAGTGACCTTTGCACATGCTACCATAGTATTGTGATTGCCATGATGATTAACAGCACATAGGGCCAATGGGGAACAAGGTACAGAAGGTGCGTATGTGAGGGTATAGTGCCTGTGATTAGTTAGCACTGGCATATATGACTGCTCACGTGGTCAAATGCCAGGTAAGTCATATGCAATGTGTCACAGGCAACGTACATGTGAACAGGACAAACAGTGACCTTCTGCCAAGTGAGACATGGACATACATATAGTAAGCTATGCAGATGTCACTAGGAATCCACAGAAGCTCTGTAAATCTGCATTGCAGGTGGAATCAGTGTTCCAGCGTAACTGCAAGCAAACATGCATGCAAACAAATCTACAGTAAGCAGGGCTGCATGTAGTCCATTGTACAACAAACAAGCTGTACCACTTCCAGTAGGTAACAGTGCAAATGTGCAGGCACTATACACATGTACATGGAAATACACAGGTCAGATGGCCAAGGTCCAGTCTCAGCGCACACAAGTGTGCAGACCATGTACTGTCAGGATGTACAATATCCGGATGGAAACCCAGGTGCTCCCAAGCAAAACTACTACCTCCAAACATAGCACATGCAACATAAAAGTACACAATGCTGGTGTGCCAAACAGTCACAGGCCAGAAGGAGAACAAATGGCTACCTGATCACCTGGTTGTAATAGAGGTGCTCCCATGAGTCAGACACACCTGCTGTCCCACTCACCCAGACTGAAAGAAAGGGGAAAGCGGTACAGTTACAAGCTTCACCTGTGAAGGCTGCGGCAATACGCCACATAAATACGCGGCGTATACAGGTCACCCCAAAGCAAGCAGAAATATGATGCAGTTGGCATTGTCCATGCTGGGCGTGAGATGACACTTGGAGATGTTACCTCGGACTACATGAAAAAGAGACATGATGAGTTCCTGACAGTGTAGTCCAGGTATTGTATGACACTGACACGTTGGTGCAAGCATCCTCTACCCTCACCAAGAATGATGCCACAGTACAAACACAGGAATGATCCAGCTTTTAACAAGTGGCACAATTACTGGGTGTCATTCAAGGGGATCTAATGTCTGTCTGCTTGGGATGTCATAGCTGACCAGCCACGCTGCTGTGCCAGGGATGAAAACTTGCAGCTGTTACCCCCAAGCCTGGATGATTGGATAAGGCTCTGCACCACCTCCATAGCAGTCTTTTGCAGGCAAGGCCAGAAAAGACTAACCCACACTCCCTAGAAAACATAAGTGTGGAAAGAAAGCACAAGCGGTAATGCTGCCCAATGTCAGATCGATGTAAATCCTCAACATGCATGTTCCTTGAGGCCCTCCTCCAGTATGGAGAACATCGATGTCACGTTGCAGGCGGACGGGAAACTCTGCAGCAAGGCCCTGACAGCACACCAGCATCTACCAGGTAATATACCCTACATATCATGCGGTTATGGCCCCAAAACCTGGACCAAAACATAAAAGGATGGGGAGTATCCATATTCAGCACAGATACCCACAAGTCCAGGTAGCACCGGACAATGCACAAAGCATTGGAGACCGCCCATGTGCAACTAACCGAGGGCACGAAACTGCTGTATAGTCACTGCAGCATGCTACAGATCTCGTCAGGGCACTTCCGCTGGCCACAAGAGGCCCACTCAGCCATCCTGAAGACATTACTTTGGACAGTGGCGTGAATGTCTCCGCCCGCCAATGCCAAACAAAGGTACTCTGCCAAATTATGCTCACATAGGTGATAATCCATTATGTATGGAAGGAGTAATCCGGGGACCTAGGGACACAAAATTGGGCAGTAACCTGTCATGTGGTCAATTTGGTCACATTGCCAATGTGGCTAGGAAGACTGGTTCATATTGGACACCTGTATCATGAAAGGATTCCACATCTACGCGTTACCAGAGGGTCCCACCAGTCTTATACTGTTCTCTCTTATCAGGCCCATAAACACTTAGTACATTGATGCCTCATTTGGGATGCCCACCCCCACTCCGGGACACCTGCAGCAGTTAGAAAAGACCTCTGGGGGTTGGGTACCTCACCAAGAGGATAAAGGGTCTCAAATAGCATGTCATATGCTGCCTGGCACATGAAGATACCCCAGCCGGCCATGCAGTCACGCCACTGCCTACACAGAGGGCGCCCATGTCCAACACAAGGATTAGGACATGCTCCACCCCAGAAAAACCCAAATCCATCAGAGTGTGAGAGTGAGGTGAGATGTCAACCTCAATGACATAATGAAATAGGATGTGCTGGAGGGACAGATGCACAAAATCAGAGGCTCTACACCTGGAAATCAGAATCATTCCATTCCATGTGTTGGCAGAGCCCCTCACTGACTCTCTTCAACAGGGAAATCTTTGCCAAGTGGATGGGTGATCATGGAAGATCGGTTAACCAGGGTCTTGCACTGTGTCAAGAAGTCCAGACAGAGGCACAGTAAGCAAATCACGAAAATGGCCATAATATTCATGATAGCAAGTGGTAAAGGCGGCCACCACACACCTGGCTTGGCTTGCCCATAAATGTCGCCTAGGGCGGAGGTGGCCTAGTGCAGGAACTGCTATGAACCTATGAAGATACAAGCCTGGCCACACCAGGAGGTCAAGGATAATCACAAGGCTGTCTTAACTGATGGTAGGAACTTTTGTTGGGAATTCACAGATATGTTCTTGAATCACTCAATATTACAAACAACATACTAAACACACACATATTACTTAACATTACAACCTGGACAGATTGCAGCAACCCCTTTAAAAATGCAAAATATCTATTCAGCGAAAGTGCTGGCTCCCCTGGACATTGCAGATGCTGAGGTAACAGCCAGCATCTGTGCAAAAGCAAAACACACAGTATCAATGGTATGAGATGGTGCCCTGGGCTGAGTCCAACATGGACTCCAAGAAGAATGGAATGCTGGCATAACACTACTGCTCACTGTCTTGAAAAGCCTTACCACAGGATATGTACCAAAAAGAGCAGTGTACAACAACAGTGGTCCTTCTCCACAAAAGGGTGTTGCCTGAATGGATACTGCAAACTACCACCCAGAATCCTGACAAGCTGTGGTCTGCAAAGCTATGGAAAGGATCAGCATGTACCTCAGACATAAAGATACTGGGGACTACCTACTGACACACTGGACCCTACCCAGTTTGGCTTTCTTAGATACAGATCCTGCCCCTTAAACATGTTTGACCCATTTTGAAACAGTCATTAAGGGCATTGATGAGGGGTAAATGTGGGTCCATGGTAGCCTAGCTGGACCTTGCAAAAAACTTCCATGCAATACCCCATGTGTTCATTATAGATAAGCTCCACCAGCTTAAATATAAACCCCTATGTCAGTAAGAGGTTGCAAACCAGACCAAGGAGACAGAACTGACATGGTCCAGAAATGCTGCAGCCATGTCAGACTACGCACCAGATATAACTGAAAAAATACCCACAAGGCTCTCGGCCCTGGGACCTCCTTGTTAGGTATATATGTCACATAGGTACAGGCCAACATGGAAGGACTGTGTCTGAACAAGTTTGTAGAGGACTACAAACTGGCCACCATATCCTGACCTCCAGCTGACACACAAGCATCCCACAAAAGGGCCACATGAAACAGACAACTTTGGTGCCATAGCCATGTCAGCAAGCTAATTGTAGAAAGTGTATAGTCAACCCCTGTGGATATACAGTAAGTGCCCAAACCATTTACCACATAGGTGTTAACCCATTAAAAGTACTTTTAAGATGTAATAAAGAGACTTGGGGACACAAGTTGATAGATATCTTGCATTGGACAAGCATGTACTGTAGGTGGTTGTAAGCAGGAAAACAGATACCATATACCCACCTTAATCATGAAGGTTGTCAGATCTAGATCAGGAGTGTCGATTGTGAGCTCTTGCATTCATCCTTCATCAGCATCACAGTATTGACTAATGACCCCTGTGGGATGTAATTCTCAGCAGACACTCCATCAACTGGAAAGACCCCAAAAGTAACCTCACCAGGAGTATCAAAGAGCTTGGAACAGATGTGCCATGTGTTGCCTGATTAAACAAACTGCAGCTCCACACACCATACTGCCCGGCCCAGCTGAGGCAAGCTGCCACTCTGATGTATAAAAGCCATGTCCAAAATAAAAGCTGGAATCAATGAACATGCTGCACCTTGTAAGCAATCTGAATGGCAGTGAGCTATGCACGAGAGAGACCTGAACCCCAGCACTGACATGCATAGGACAAGCTGTGCACTGAATGATCCATACCACTGCAGAAGCTAACTCCACTCTTGAGTAAACTCCCAGTACAGGTTGTAGCCAGAGAGTCACTCATTGACTCTCCTCAAGAGGAATCTTTGGATGAGTGGATGGGGGAGATGGTAGGGTTTTACCCTGGGTATCAATAGTTATGTCATGGGTAGACGGATTGGCCTTTTAGTATACCTTTAACCATGACATATGTCATGGCAAACTCTCAGTTACAATGTGTGTCGAATGGCTGGCAAACACACTTGGACTAGCATTAGAAATGGCCTAGGGCCCATCGCTAGTGTTTGCCAATGTCCACCCATGTTGTGGAATACACTACCAATGTTGCGGCCAAGCCTGGTTTAAGCAGTCCAGCGGTCTGAACATAATGCAACATGGTCATATGCTGTGCAACAACTGGCCCCTAACCAGTCTGTTGTGCTCACTATGAAAATTTAAAGCATGACTGGACTAAATGCCCAGGATACTGTCCACCACAGTGAAAGTGGCACTGAACCAGTACAACTGTATGGGTACTTTTCACCAGTGTTGAGGTCAGTATGAAAAGGATGTTGACAACTGTATGCAAAAGTATCCCATGCAGAACCCTGCAGGCACAGTGATAATCCCTGTTGTGTTCAGGACACAAAGCAGTTGGCCAGTAAGTGCACAAACATGACACCCAAACACACAACCATAAACGTGAGATATTAGTTGAAGTTCACACTCCATCCACAAAATGTGGTGGTGGACTGAGAGTTCAACATATGGAAAGCTGCTTTTCTGGGCATGCTCGCAGACACTTTGATAAAAATGAAGACATATGTCAGACAACATGCCATGGAAAGCCTGAACTGGGCATGCTCTGCCACACTTAGGCCATATCTCGTTTTAGCAGTTGGCCACACATATTCTGGAGTTTGTACGTGACAGTTATTCCAGGAACCAACCACATTACAGCAATCTGCCTTAGTGCACACAGTTAAATGATTTCACAGAGACATAAGTGATATAGTGGATCCCTCTCATATTCAAACATCTTCCACAGATACACATGTTGTTCATAGAAACAGGGAATGCTATGGCAATAAAGACTCTGCAAACAGTCTATCAGCAACAAATATTGTGCATCTGACAATAGACAAACATAACCAGGTGTAGAGGTCAATACTAGGCTGTTTGCTAGGGAAGGAAAAAGCTAGCCAGAATTGGTCTGCATCTGCCTCTCCCAGTACAGTAGAGGCTACTGTACCACTGTAAAGTAGGTCACATAAGGCACCGTTTGAGGCTGGTGCAGCTTTGGCTCCATCAAGCAGGGACACAGTGGGAGATCTCCCCCCAGGGGTTGAATTTGCTGGTGCCACATCCATGTTGTTGGTGTGTGTGCTGGAAGAGGGTTGGTGAGGACATCTAACAGTAGTGGGCATCAATGTTGGGTCAGACTGAGGGGAGCCTCTGTATTCGTAGTGTCTGGACAATTTCACCGTCAACACTTTGTCCTGATGATTATGAGGATTGAAGTGTCGTGCACAGTACTGTTTCAGATGTCCATCCTCTCTGTAAGGCTACTGCTCTGCAATGTATTAGCTCACTCCATCTGTTGGTTGAAACAGCTCATATATGGCTGGTGTATGCACCTCGACAGGTGTCCTGTTGTGGAGGAGTCATGGGGTATTTGGGATAGCATTGATCAATGCAAACCTTCCACATGCTCATAGCCAATGCAATTGTCAAGGATTGGTGCAGAGTTGCCTGTATACCCCCAGCATGGGTCCTTGAAGTCTTCCACCCAGTCTTCACCAAAGTGCAAAGTCTGCTTTTGATAAAATACACTTTGTTTGCAGTGACAACCTTGCCTGGGGTGGGGATGGGACATGGATGTCCAGGGAAAGGTGGAGTATGGTCAGATATCAACAATGGTGTTCTACCTCTGGTGTGGAACAGTGAGTACCCATGTTGCAGATGATCAGTGCAATATGTATTCCCCCCTTGTGGCTCTGTGTGGTGAGTGGTCCCGCCATAGCACATGGACTCACAAATTGTAGTGGGTGTAGGAGTAATGTTGTAGAGGCCTGAGAAGGTGGTTCCCTCACACAATATACCGCAATACCTGACGTTAACTAACTGGAATGGTGTATGGTGAACACATTCATATCTTGGCACTGTTCCCAGGGCAAAGTGTGTGTCCTGGATGTGGGAAAGGGTGGTCTGAGCTGGTTGTGTTTTGTGTTACAGGTCCTGTGGTCATGAAGCATGCAGTGCCACATAACGTACCAGTGCTGATGTGCATATTCGACCCCGAAGTAGGTGGCTGCAAATGCATATATGAGCAGTATCCCCCACCTGACAGGGGTGGTAGTAATAGATGTGCATACCTCTTCATAAATAATGTGATGTCCAGCACTTATAACACTGCAGGTGCAAAAACAGATGCCCAGTAATTGGATAGTGCGCCTGCTAATGCATCTCCCTCATGTCATAATATAGTTAGGGAAGGGTTTGAATCCTGCAAATGCTCAGTCAGTGTGTGAGTGAGCAGGGGCTGGTGTGGCTGTGCAATTCTGTGAGAGAGAGAAATGTCCCTTTTGGCAACTAGGAAAACACAATATGGTGATGCATTCCCCTTTCTAAACACTGATGATGTCAGCACCCTATAAGTAAAGCAGGAGAAGAAAAGACTCCTATCAATAATAGAATAGCAGTTTCAAGCTAATGCATCCATCTTGAGTGTCATAACATAGTTAGGTAGGGTTTGAACTAAGCAAATGCTCCCAGTGTGTGTGTGTGTGTGTGTGTGCACTGTGTGAGAGAATGTCCCTTTGGCAGCGCTAGGGAGAATCATTACACTTACAGGATGCATGATTCCCCTTTTAAACACTGATGATGTCAGCAACTACTAAGTACACCCATGGTGCAGTGCACCCTCCCAGTAATGCGAATAGCGTGCTCTGCTAATGCGTCCGTCTTCAATGTCATGACATAGTTAGGCAGGGGTTTGAATCCTGCAAATGCTCCGTGTGTGTGTGTTGGGATGAAGTAGGGTTAGTGTGTGTGCAATTCTGTGTGAGAGAAATGTCCCTTTTGGCAACTAGGAGAACACACTACAGGATGCACATTCCCCTTTCTAAACACTGATGATGTCAGCACCCTATAAGTACAGCCAGAGAAGAGAAACTTCACAGTAATGCAAATAACGTGCTCGGCTACTGCGTCTCATACTAGTGTCATGACATATTTAGGTAGGGGTTTGAATTCTACAAATGGCAAGTGTGTGTGGGGTGAAAGTCGGGTGTGTGCAATTACATTTATGAGAAAACTGACCCTTTTGGCAACCAGTACAACACACCAGCTGCTGCATATTCCAATCTCTAGACAGAGATGATGTCAGCACCCTACAAGTACAGCAGAAGAGGGCAAATCTCCCAGCAATGCAAATAGCACTCTCTGCTACTACATCTCTCACTACTGTCATACTACAGTTAGTTATGGCTTTGAATTCCACAAATGCCACGTGAGATTTTGTCACACAGAATGCCCATGTGTGTGGGTTGTTGTTCACAATAATGCATGCCATCGATTAAATCAGTAATGGCAATGCACACAGATGATGTATGTGTGTGCCAACTACACATATATACCTGTGACTTTCAATAGGGGGGGTGGAAGTAGGGTGTGTGCAATTACATGTATGAGAGAACTGACCCTTTTGGCAACCAGTACAACACACCAGCTGCTGCATATTCCAATCTCTACATAGAGATGATGTCAGCACCCTACAAGTACAGCAGAAGAGGGCTAATCTCTCAGTAATGCAAATAGCACGCTCTGCTACTGCGTCTCTCACTACTGTCATAGCACAGTTAGTTATGGCTTTGAATTCCACAAATGCCACATGTGTTTTTGTCACACAGAATGCCTGTGTGTGTGGGTTGTTGTTCACAATAATGCATGCCATCGATTAAACCAGTAATGGCAATGCACACAGATGATGTATGTGGTGCCAAATACATATATACCTGTGACCTTCAATAGTTCCCATGTCTGACACCTGCCACATGTGAATACATGGTATTTGCACTGGATAATATTATGACTGTGGTTTTCTGTGTGGGTGCTGCATGTGGTATGTGTATATACAGTGTGAGTTGTATATGGTATCATTCTAGCAGTGAGGATACACATCTGGTCTGGGGCATATAGTCTACATGTTGTTGATGAACAGGTGCTGCATGTTTTCACCTGTTGTGGGAGTGGTAACAAGTTGTTCCATAGCAATGCAGTAACTACATGCTAGGAACCTTTCAGCTAGGTGTTGTAGCTACAGTAATTCATTAGCATTCAGTAATACTTCAACATTCTTGGTGAGGGTATGATGCCAACCAAGGTCAGGGTCATACCAGCCTGTGCCACATGCTCAGAGAGCCCTTCCATGTTCCCTATCATGTAGTCCAGGGAGGTCAGGGAAGATCACAGGTCAGCCATAGTGGCATGGACAATGACTGAGCTCATGTATCCATGCCTCTGACTGACCTGTATGCTTGTGTTATGTGGTGGACCATAGTGCCCCACGGGCATATCACTGTGACCTTCACCTTGTCCAGCCTGGTGAGCGGAACCTCACTGTACCGGACAATATAGGTACCTAACACAACTGTAGCAGGAGTGTTGTCTATCCGTACAGGCTGTGACTGTTTGGCACACAGGATTTGTGTGCTATGTGTTGCAACTGCTGTGTTCCGGCCATCGTATGCCTGTGTGCCAGCTGCAGAGGTGTCTGCTGCTCAGGCAGGATGCTATTCTGAGGCTCCACAAATGCCCCAGTGTGTTCATGTGTTTGGATTGCTGTCAGTGTAGGTCTACATCAGACTGGTATTGTAGTCACTGCAGTATTTCATGCCACCTGACAGGTTATGCCAGTACTGGGTTCAGAGTGCTTAGTCCCCGGTTTGGCTATGTGGTTGCATCTCACACATGTGTTGTACGTCCATGTGTAGGGGAGAGGGTTGACTGTACATGTGGCAGCTGTGACATTGCCACATGACTCACATATTCAACAACTGTACCATAGAGGTGACTGACAAGTGACCTTTGCACATGCTACCATAGTATTGTGATTGCCATGATGATTAACAGCACATAGGGCCAATGGGGAACAAGGTACAGAAGGTGCGTATGTGAGGGTGTAGTGCCTGTGATTAGTTAGCACTGGCATATATGACTGCTCACGTGGTCAAATGCCAGGTAAGTCATATGCAATGTGTCACAGGCAACGTACATGCGAACAGGACAAACAGTGACGTTCTGCCAAGTGAGGCATGGACATACATATAGTAAGCTATGCAGATGTCACTAGGAATCCACAGAAGCTCTGTAAATCTGCATTGCAGGTGGAATCAGTGTTCCAGGGTAACTGCAAGCAAACATGCATGCAAACAAAGCTACAGTAAGCAGGGCTGCATGTAGTCCATTGTACAACAAACAAGCTGTACCACTTCCAGTAGGTAACAGTGCAAATGTGCAGGCACTATACACATGTACATGGAAATATACAGGTCGGATGGCCAAGGTCCAGTCTCAGCGCACACAAGTGTGCAGACCATGTACTGTCAGGATGTACAATATCCGGATGGAAACCCAGGTGCTCATACCTGCAGTAATACACATGTCAAATAACAGACACTGAGCCTTCACTCAGTGGTTCCATACTTAGTAGGATGTATGCTACCTGTCCTGCCACCACAGTATCCCTGACATTTTTGGGGACTCTCCCTCCTGTGAAAGTTAGTTTTGTGTGTTGCGGCTGTCTAGCATGGTATGAGATGTGTGCTTGCAGTGCTAGGGTGCTCCTGTGTGTCCTGTACCAGTCGTGTAGTACTGCACACATATCAACATCCTCAAACATCCGCATTGCAGAGTCCAGTGTGGGCAACATGCAACTTTCAGTTTACATGTCCATCATTGCATATCAATACTTTCATTACCTTATCCCCTGTGCTACCTACGTATGTGGCCTTCTGTTGACATCCTTACCACCAGTATGCAAACGTGCAGATGATACACTATGGTACTTACCATGGGTGTAGAAAACAGTACAAGACAATCATACCCTTACTGCATCAGGCATGCTGGGATATACCCACAATTATATCAGCACACTGTACTGTTAACAACATGATACTATTACTACATCGTCTATAGTCACCCTGTGCATCAGCAACATGTTAACCTGCACCTGCACTGATGTTACAGATTGCAGGAGGTGGCACAGTTTCATCATATGCACAGGGTGTGAACTTGGTTTGCCTGAGTCTGCCAGTGATACCACCAATTGACATGTATGTGTATGTGTGTTGGTGAGGGACAGCAGTACAAGGTGGGGCAATGTTGATGCAGTGTGTGCATGTATGCGGTAGCCCTAGGTGTTGTCAATTCGCATGTGTGTATGGATGCACACAGTTCCACCTCATGGCTGCAATATACTGGTGTTTGTGGACAGCCACAGACTGTACCTGCCAGGTTATACAGATCAGTGTCTCTGGCCACGGACACGGTACCTGTGCATTGCAGGGGTGCTATGGACCGTATCCAGTACCAATCCAGACTGGGTACTGTCATCAGAAGCAGGTGTTCATTGACTGGACACAGATCCCTGTTGGGCCTGTCCAGAGCCACGTGCACATTGTCTCCTGGGGTGGTCTGATGACAGCACAGACCCAGCATTGCTGGGGCTGCTGCTGGCACTATGGGGGCGGCAGCGGCACTGTTGTCGTCCACGATGACTGCCAGCTGCTGCTGTTGCTGGCATATGCCCATGTTGACGCCTCAACCATCCACCATTGCCCTGGCTCATGGACATGTAGTTGTGGAACTGATCTAATATGTCCCCACAACATCTGTCAATGACATCAGTGAAATTACGGATGGCAGCCGCAATGTCACGCATACTGTCAGTCATGGCTGTGCGACATGCTGTCAGCTCCCTCAGACCCTGTCTGGTGTACCGTTCCATACGTGACTGTACCTGCATGACAGCCCAAAACATAGCTGAGGTTGTAAGACATCTGTGGGCATGTCTGACAGGGTCAGTACGCCCACGGATGCTACCACAGATACCACATTACCCTGGTCAATGCCCACTGTATCCTGTCCATCACCTAGGGACATTGGTGACAAAGGATGTATTGGCAGGATGACTGTGCGCATTGATGGGGTTGACAGCTGTGTTCTGTCAATTGGCTGACCAATGACGGACCCTGGCACACCTTCCTGTGCCATTACACAGATGTCATCATTATCAGTACCCATGGCACCTGATTCAGGTTCCCTGCTGCATGACACCAGAGCAGCACCAGAACCTGTGGGAGGGAAACAGGAAACACAGTTTACAATGTCTACACAGTGTTACCAGTGATGCACACATGCACACATGCACAGGTGCACACATGCACACATGCACAGGTGCACACATGCACACATGCACACAGTTGCACACTTGCACACAGTTGCACACTTGCACAATACTCAGTATGCGGGATATCAACACACAGACACAGACACACCTGCATGCATACACAGAGCACTACTGATTGAGCCTAATATTACTATTACTATCAAGACTATTAAAGGTATTGTTAATACACACTCACCAGCATGGATAGGCTGCATTGCTGTTACACCGGAGGGACCTGCAGAAGTGAGGAAATTACCTGCCCATTCCTTTTTATATTTTATGACTGTCTACACAGGCTAGGAGGTGTGTCTGTGTAAAGGCAGTTTTGATATAGCTTGCTCAACGTTGCCCGTCAGTTAGCTTGTTGGCACGGTGCGCAGCTCCATGCATACGGGTTACACCAGTTTACACATGGCTTGGCTGTCAGCATGCATATTACACTCAGCTCAGCTATGGGCACACAGTTTCAGCGTGTTAAAACGCTGCTCAACCCCGGGCACTCATTTTACACCTGTTAAACCACTGCTCGCCTACGGTCACTCATTTTAAACCTGTTAAAACACTGCTCACCTACAGGCAGATGTGCTCAACTTGTTAGACTGTAGCTCAGCCAGAGGCACATCTGATATTTTTTTTTTTATTATCTCACATTTCTTCAAAATACATGGCCCATTTCATTACATTTTACATAAAATATAATTTTATATGTGTACATATATGTCAGGGACTTGTTTCGTGTTTATTTCACTAAAACTAAAAGTTGATGTTGTGGGGGCTTGAAACATGATTGCCTCCTCTTCAGCCAACATCTTTACCGCTACGCTATTGCTTCTTGGCTTACTTTGCATATTTAGTTCTTATATGCTTTTCCACTGACTGATAACTGTGGCTAAGCGACGGGCATGCCTGCGCAAATGAGCGCACTCACGGGCAAACATCTTTACAACTTAAAAAAAAAATAATAAGATGTTCATTTATACATTTTATGTTCATAGTCTGTGGGGGCATGTGTTGTGTTGCATTTATTCACATTTACACGGACTCTGTCGTGGGGGTTTACTTTTGGGACTTTTACTCTTCTGGGGGCGTGTCTGTTTGCAGGGCTCGGCCTACGGGCACGCCCCCTACTGTCTTCCACGGACCGTGTTAGCCTTAGGTGTGATTCAGCATGCCCTCATGCATATGCATGACATGCTGACATCTCACAGTTTAACTGCAGCCTCCGTGTAAGCCTTGTAACTCTTACACGGAGGCTTCGTGAATCCTGCCCAATGTTTTTTATATTTTTAATGCTGATAATGACAGTCATTAGTATACAATTATAATACAAATAACAAATAGTATGCAAACTAAATATGTCTGTTATCAATGAGTGTCATTATTAGGAACATTTTTAAAATGATCAGTCTACAAAATAATTCAAGTTTCTGTATAAATCTACTTAATCATATGATTTACCAGTGTAGACATAACACTATATGATGTAAACCAAACATAATATGCAAATTACCAAAGTAACAAAGTAGCATTTATACTGTGGTGTTGGTGCTGCGGTAGCGTTGTCTCCTCACAGTAAGACATTGTCCTGTTCGATTCTCAGCTGAAGCGTCTTCTGTGTGGAGACATGCGTAAATGGGCGTACCTTTGTTGAAGGTTGTATGTCAGAGCTGGCAACTTGGTACGTAAAAATCTGCTGCCAATCATTAGTGGACCGGAGTTCCACTGTGGCGACTCCTAACCGGGAAAAAGCCAAAAAGATACAACAACCAAAGTAACATTTATGTTTTGGACTTAAAATGGAAATGTCAGTTATAAAAATGAACTTATAATATAGTTTCCATTATGGGCATATTTATACTCAGTTCAGGTTTTAATTATCCCCATCAGGAAGTAGTTGTTTGTAATAAGTTAACAAGGTATGTGGAATGGTCATATTATCCATTTTTGCCTTAACGTAAACCATCGCCACAGATATATTTGCAGTTCATGCTCAGTGATAACAAGGAGATCTGAACAGAAGTTAAACAGAATTCATTGGCTCCATGACAATAAAAGACTGAGCCTGACAACACCTCAGAAAAATTCTAGATCAGTTATATGCACTGAATGGGTAACAGGAGCACACTAACTTCTCCCAGGGTGGGAGGGTAGAGCTGCATGCCTGAGCATATAGGTTCACAGGTGATTACTGGGTTAATAGCACAAGAGCCTTTACAAGCATAACCAATAATACACAGGATATGACAATATTATATCTTAATTCCCCAGATATGGGATAGGGTAGTATCAGGGTAGTGGGTCTTTGGGTGTTGGAGGCCTGAATCATTTTGCAGACTGCCTCTGTCCATAGGGGCATGAGCAGTACACCAGGAGTGAATTTACAGTTCCCCATCCATTTATCCAATTTTTTTTTGAAGAGTGTGAGGGATAGGTTTTGTTTTACAAAGATGAGAAGTTTATTCCATAGACAAAGTAGTCTTTGGGATATGAATCTGTCTGTCCAGCAAGTTCTGTTAGAGTCACAAATAAGGTTCAGGTCCATGGAACCCGTAACCACTGCATAAATTTTCTTGCGAATATGTAACAATTTCATCATGGCTAGATCAGAGAATGTCTTGTAGGTCAGGAATAAGTCCCCTCTCAATAAATGATATGAGATGGAGTAAAGGGATTGGGCCTTTAGTCAGACTGCATAAGACATGTGTCTTATGCTCTGTATTTTTCTAGTAAGAAATATCCGGGGCCACTCCATTTGCTATAAGTGCCTGGTTAGGTACATGCAGAAGGGAGTATTGTACACAATTATGGGCCTAATGAGGGCTGAGTACAATAGCACTATGCTTTCCTTTGATCTTGATGCTTTTTCTTGTAATCTGAGCTACACAGAAGGATTTCCTCACTACTGTAGCTACCCAGTGATCAAAGGTTAGGTTACTGTTTATCTGTGTCAATAGGTCCCACACCACTGGGTCGACTTTTAGGGGAGGACTATCAATGTTATAATTTGCAGGGGTATCTGATTTACCAATGGGTATGATTATGCATTTTTTAATGTTTAGTCTCAGACCATGGTTTTGGTACCAGTTGTTTGTCATTTTGAAGCCTCTTTATAGGATATCAGCATCATCTGGGGATTCAGTGATTGCTCCCATTCAACTTGGTGAGGCAGAGGCTCCCAACATTAGCCTTCTCTTCAAAGAAGTATATATCAAACAGGAGGGGTCCCAACATTGAGCCATGTGGAGCACTGCTAGCAACAGGTTTCTTAGCAGAAGTGGATTCCCCTATCCGGACAACATGCATCCTATCATTGAGGTAGCTGGCTATCCATCTGACAATGTAGGAGTTTATGCTAACTCAGTAAGATTATTTATGATCCCCAAATGGGAAATTGTGTCAAAACATTTGGCCAGGTCTAGATAAGTGGTGTGTACTGTTTTATCCTCATCCATGGGCCTGGAGACTTTCACAAAGAAGTCCATCAAATTCAGTAGGCAAGACCTCCCTTTGACAAAGCCAAATTGGGTCTGGTCCAGTGCTTGAAGATTTCCTATGTTGTTATTGATCAGGTCCATAATAATTTTCTCTATGGCCTTGCAGATAAGACAGGGTCAAGCTAATGGGTCTGTAGTTCCTTGGGTCAGTTGATGGGCCCCCATTGTGCAGAGGGATGACTGCTGCAGTCCTCCATGGGACAAAGCCCATCCTGAGGCTATGGTTAAAAAGGGTTTCTAGTGGCCATGGTAGATTCTGTTTTAAGCTATTTAAGTAACATCCTGGAATGTTGTTGGGAGTCATGAATGCTGTGGTTTTTGGCTTTAGCGAGTGTAGTAAGGACCCATTCCGTCATAATGACCAGTTGCAGGTATTTCTTTGGGAGTGTTAGGAGGTGATGGGTGGGGAGAGTTTGAACTGAACATGTTGGTCAGATGGTTTGCTATAGTTTCAGGCTGGGTGTAAGTGTTGCTGTTCATGATTAACTCAGCACATTGCTGAGTGTTTCCCCTTAGGTTACAAATATAATAAAAAAAAGCTTTATGGTTATCTTTCAACCTGGGAGGCTATCTTTGCCTCATAGTTTGTTTTGGCAGATTTGACCATCTGTCTAATTTGTTTCTTTAGACTGGTGAATGTCTTTTTGCACTGTTTTGGCTTTTGCTTCTTGGCTTTGGAGAGGATTTTTTCCCTTTTGTTGAATAGCCTATTTACGCTCGGTGTCTACCAGGGTGGTTTATTTTTGTCAATAATCATATGTTTGACCTCTCAACTATACAGATTTTTGCATATTGTAATGATTTTGCCTCATATTTTTAGTCTATTTTAAAAAAATGTGTTTTTCTGGAAAATCATTAAAGATATAAGTCAAAAAAATATTGACAGATGTTTGAGTTTCACACTTTATATTCTTTCACTTGGTGAGGCAGAGGCTCCCAACATTAGCCTTCTCTTCAAAGAAGTATATATCAAACAGGAGGGGTCCCAACACTGAGCCATGTGGAGCACTGCTAGCAACAGGTTTCTTAGCAGAAGTGGATTCCCCTATCCGGACAACATGCATCATGCATGACCTGTTATTCTATCTTCTTTCTAAATTTGTAAGAGAAATATTTAAACATTGGCCCTATTTTTGAGCCTTTGATCTCCCATTATTTATGGATTTGTCTAGATTTTTTTATCTAAGAGGTTGAGTGGTATGTAGACTCAGACAGATACTGTCTCCGCTATGCAGCTATGCATGTAGTTATACAATGCTTTTGTGTACAGCTCAGAGTAGGCCTCAGTGTTATCTGGGATCAGAGGGGCTTGGAAGTTTAATAAGCTGTCATCTAGTTTGAAGTAATTAGCCATAGCAAAGTAATTAACAGGTTTTGAATTTGATTGGGGATTCTAGGTTAGTTTTAATATTAAAGGAGATCATTTTGTGGTCAGATCTTACCAGGGAGGAGTTAATACACAGGAGGAAGCCGCATCCCCCCATGTTCATGAGTACTAGGTATAGGACATTTGTACCTTTAGTTGGGGAGCTAACTAGTTGCTCCAGTGTGTTTGCCTTGATGAAATCTAAAAACCTCTAAGCAAGTGAATTATGGGTTGTGTAAGTGTCCTATTTTCTGGAGGGGTGGTTGAATTCACCCATAACTATAGTCCTAGGCTGAATGTTAAGAGATTCCATTGGGTTTAAGTAGGATGTGTGGTTTTCCATACTCATGTTAGGGGATCTGTAACCTGCAAGGATATGATAGGGGGTCAAACCTATGGTTAGTTGAGCATGAAGCAGCTGAAGCGAGTCATGTTGTTGGACCAGTCTAGTGGTGTACTTGTCCTTTATGAACACTGAAACACCTCCTCTCTTTATTTTATCCTGAGCTGAGGGTGTATCAAAATGTATGAAAGGCATAGTAGTCTTTGATAGCTGGTGTGTTTTCTATGGTTCTGAACCATGGTTCCATGACTGCACAAATGTCTGCATTCTCCAGGGTGAGGGGTGCTTCCAGTGAATGCAGTTTTTTATTTAAACTCCTAGTATTGAGCAACAGTACCTTTAGGTAGTCATGAGTGATTTTTGTTATGTTGCAGGGTTTAACAACTTGGCACAGCCTAAAAAGGGGCACTGTGGGGATAGATAATTTTTTCCCAATATCTGGAAGCCAAGTGGTGACAAATGCAAACCATCTCTGGCAAAGCATCATGGTTTATCGATCATGTCTCCCCAGGGTGACAGATATTGGAGCCCCTTGTTGTGATACCAGAAACTAAGCCAATTGCTGAAGTCAATCATTTTTTGCTAGTACTGTGACATCATCATTGGTGAAGGTAGGATGCTAATCAAGGCAAGATTCATACCCGCTTGTGACACATATTCAGAGAGCTTCATATAATCAAGTGAGGTACATCTTAGGTTGTTTATACCCACATAGACTATGACCACATAAACCTGTTACTTGTGGTGTAAAAACCTAGTTGTATTCTTGATCTGGTGGATCCTGCCTCCAAACAGCTCACTGTGATCTCCTCCTTGTAAAGTCTGGTAAGGGAAACAGCAGTATGTCTTACAATGGAATCACCAATAACTAGAATGTTTGGGTGTGCGGTGTGTTGCCTTATGGGCTTGGAAGAAGGCCTACTATGATTTTCAGAGTTATGTGTTGTAAGAGATGCTATCTTTTTGAATGTGAGAAGGGCCAATGAGCGATGCTTTTAGGAGGTCTTGGAGGCTTGTGTAGATTACAAGTGAATACCCCCACATATGTAGGTCTATGTGTTGTTCCTTACTGTTGGTAGTAATGTTTTGGGTGCAATGCTAACAATCTGGCTTGCATTTATTATGTGTGCATGTGAGTACTTTTCCTCCAAAGACATTGTGTACCTATATCTCTCACACACTGTGTTTGTCTGTTGGTTATCAGTGTACATGAGGCAATTACTACACTGCCTCAGGATGCCCATATCAACCAGTCCAGAAAGAGAGAAGACAGGAAAGTCCCTATCCATTATACCAGATCCTTAGCAAAGGGGTGGGAGTAGGAGAGAGTCACTTAAAGGTCAAAGGGAGAGTGTTTAGTAGTATACTATAGGATGAATTGCAGTGGTGCTACCCTTTGCGCAAACTGGCAGCTCTTTGAGCAGATCCGAACAATGGGAGACTATACAAGTCATTTCCTTATATACAAGGCACGAGTATGACTGGAAAGCCAAAAGAAGCATTGAGGTGGCACATCTGCAGGATTTCCTCCATGGGGAAAGCAAGTGAGGACTCCTGTAGTGCCCACTGTGCACTCAAACCCAGAGGTATCAAAGGACATGTACAAGGAAAGAGGTGTGAAAAAACTCCAACAAGATGGCTGCTTAAGCCTAGGGCTCTGGAAAAATGGTCAGAAAAAAGTAATTAATCAACTACTTTCAGGTGGAGAAAAAAACAAAAAATATCACAGGCTGAGGAGCAAGGATAAGGGGGAATGACAGCTGGCAGAGGTTAAAGTAGATCCGAAGAAGTAGCTTCATAAACTGTTCCAAATCTTATCACAGTCACCAATGATGGAAGCTGTGATGACCCACCTCTGGGCCAATTATCAAGGAGCCTGAATCCTCATCACTGACGCTGGACAGGGACATGCACTTGGAATACAAACGGATACCCTCAGTATTTCCAGATGCAGACCTCTCTACATCAAGTACAATTTCCCTTAAGAGCTCATAGGGAAGACACTCAGTCTGGGGTCTAGATCTCTCTATCTGTCTACCTTCAGGTCCCCAATAAAACTCCCCACTGTTACAGCTATAAGATTAGGTCCTCGGTCAGAGTGTCTAAGCCAGGTCCTTTTAGCACCCTCTCTCTGAATCCAGTACTTCATGTTCCTGCTCCAAGTGGCTGACATGCGCACTTTGAGATTCGATTTCACACACACTCACACACACACACACACACACACACACACACACACACACACACACACACACACACACACACACACACACACACACACACACACACACACAGACACACACACACACACACACACACTTGACAAAGGCTGGCCCAGATCTACCTGCTGTGCCCCTTTCTGCCCAGAGTATAAGGTAGTTATCACTGCCACCAGACACTCAACAATCAGCTACTCTAAGGCCCTTAACAAAGGGTGTCCAATTATACTGTGTAATGTTAATACTAATACAAATGGTAGTAGTTGACCAAGACAGCTAGGTCTTCTGGAGTGGCCCACGCAGTGTCATCAAATAAATATAAGCACTCTCAAAGGTTAGATGTGCGGCCACGGCAGTGCAGCGGTTAGCATTGTCGCATCACAGCAAAAGGTTCTCAGGTTCGATTCTCGGCTGGGGTGTCTTCTATGCGGAGTCTGCATGTCCTCCCTGTGGTCGCTTGGGTTTCCTCCGGGTGCTCTGGTTTCCTCCCACATCCCAAAGACATGCAGTAGGTGGATTGGATACACTAAATTGGCCCTAGGTGTGAGTGTGTGTGTGCGTGCCTTCTGTGGAAGGTTGGGCGCCAGGCTGGCAACTCAACACCATAAAACTACACTGCCAATCATGAGCAGACAGATGATCTGCTGTGTTGACCCCTAACTGGGAAAAGCCAAAAGAAGAAGAAGACTCTCAAAGGTTAGATACTTTCTAAAAGGACTAACCACAATAAAAGTTTTAAAAATATTTAATAATAAATAATAAAAGAACATGAAAATACTGAATATATATTTTACAGTAAACCACAGAGTACAAATCACAGGAAATTTTGAAAATACCATTGATGGACAGACTCACATAAATAAAGAAAAACACTATCTAAACCAAGCTTATTATTTATTTATTTATTTATTTATTTATTTATTTACATTTGTTGTCCAGGAGTGTCTGACTGGATGTAGGTCCATTTTCAGCAGAGGTCCGGGGAGAAAAGCTCCACAGTTAAAATATACAGACAGTAGTTACATTGGATTTACATAGCAATTAACAATTTGATTAACATAGCAATTAATTACAAACATAGTTACAGATGAAGAGCATAGTACATCAGTAGACAACTAGAATATTTATATGTGAAGTACATAACAGACATTAACAATTGTTACAATAAGAAGTTCCTGCTGTATAATAAGTAGTAGGCTTATGAGCATCTGATTTTGCTATGCTCTGCTAAGCTTCATTATATTTTCCTGACTGAATCTAAGAGAAATGAATATTCCCTATTTACTTAATAGAGCAAGACAGATGATGTGGTGAATGAGCAGGATACAAACAGAAATATGGGCAATGGTATTAAAAAAATATCTTTACAGAGGCTCTTGAAACCTGGAAGAGAATATATGGAAGAGGAAAAAAAAACTCCTGGGAATTTTGCATGTGGGCAAAGGGAATGAATAGTCAGTTGGACAGAAAAAGAATTATTGGCAGAAAGACTAAAGGCAGCAAAAGTGAAGACTGTAATAGCCAGAAAGTGGAAAGTAAGGGTCAAGTGCCAGAAAGGGGAGCTGAACATGAGATTCCTAGACATTTTAAGGAGAGCTATAAAGCAGAAAAAAATGAGAGGGGTCCAGAAAAAGAAAAAGGAAGAATAGAAGGAGGTGGTAAGCTACTGCCAATCAAAAAGGGGTAGGTAACTAAAATAGTAATAAAGGCAGCAAACCGCTAGTGTAAAATAGAACAGTGTACCATGCATGAGTATTGAACAGTGTACAACTGTGAATGGATAAAAAAATAAAGTAAAAAAATAATCCCCAGCACCAACTAGGGAAACAAATAGACCACCCTCCCATGGAGGAATAAATAGGTCACTACAGCAGCCAGAAGGGAGACTAGATAGCCAGAAGGGAAAGGTGAAAAAATAGCCAAAAAACAACAGAATTAAGTTGGTGGAATAAGGGAAATAATATAATAAGACCATATAAGTTATATTTTATTAACATGATGGCAGCAGAAGTAATCTATATTGTAATGCATGATGGTCTGGTGAGACTGCAGGATGGTGAACACTAGTTTTGTGATAGAAATAACACTATTTACATAAAAGAGATAATCTGCTGTGGTGGTGGTGCTGTGGTAGTGTTGTCGCCTCATAACAAGACGTTGTCCCGTTTGATTCTCAGCTAGAGCGTCTTCTGTGTGGAGGCATACGTGAATGGAGCTTGCCTTCATTGAAGGTTGTGCATCAGGGCTGGTAACCCGGTATGTAAAAATCCACTACCAATCATTAGCGGACCAGAGTTCCACTGTGGCGACCCCTAACCAGGAAAAAGCAGAAAGGCCCAAACATAAAAGAGATAACCTGAACAGGTAGGACAAATCAAAGAAAAGACAGTCGTAGTATATAATACAGCTGGATTTTCTACTTTTGGTACATTACTGTATCATTTACAGCAGGAAAAACAAATCTACATTTCAGAATACATTATTTGCAATTGCATCATAAATTGAAAGAGATGCATCTTATACTTCAGTGAGATACAGTCTAGAGATAACATTGCACACCAGGAAATCTTCATTTCTATCACAGCAACATTTTAGTTTAGGCTGTACAGACAGAAAACAGTGATGTTTTTATAGTAATCTAAGCAGTATGTGGCCCTTGACATTTTATACATAAACATGCAATACATAATCGGGTTCCTATTAGAACCACGAATGCTTGAAGTTTTGAATGGCATATGGTCGACACCATATGATTGAAATTTCAAGTGTTTGAAGGTTAAATGTAACGGTGCCGTTTGGTGCAAAATGGGAGAATTTCCCTTTTCTGCACTGAAGTGCGATCTCAGATTTGGTATATTTAAGTAGGGAGGGTGTGGGAGTCGCAGCTCCTCATGTGGGGGGTGCAGGGGGGCTTGCCCCCTTGCCTACACCGTTAAGGTAAGTTTTCTTTTTTTTTTTGTTTGTTTTATTATATATTCGAACTTTTAAACTTCGATCATATGTTGTTGAACATATGGGATTCGAAGTTTAGAAAGTTTGAATATATAATATGGACCCACATACTCAGTACGCAAAAGTTCTACAATTGTTCCCGAAGGGGGTAAACTCCTAGAAATATTTAAGTAGAAAAGAATTAATTAATTAGAAGATAGTCTTTGTGGAAGTATATCTTAGCAAGTTCAATCACTTCCACCTAGCTACAGATTGCCTTAAATCCTGCTTAAATGCTGCAGGAGTCTAGACTTATAGAGTCCATAATTCAAAGCTATAGAAATATTGTGTTTTGGAGTGTATCTGGCATGCAACTGTGTGACAACAGAAACAGGGAAAATAATTTACTGTATTAGCCTTGTTGCCAGTGTTTTATTTTAATTTTACATAATCTTATTCCTACTAGTACAGTCATGCATTTCTGGTGTTTAACATACGCAACTGGAAACTAGTGTCATATTGTTTTAGGGTCTTAGCCTATCTTTCAGTGTGAGTGTCTTCATATATTTTTCATCTCCGTTCATTTTGTCTAGTCAGGTGTTTAATGACACTCCCTGAGGACATGAAACTTATCAACCATTGCTTGAGAGCAAGTGACCACGAGCTGAGAGAGCTCACAAACTGAAGACCACCACTTTGATACATGAGGGGATGTCTTCTTTTCAGTGCATGATTAGTCTGAACAGCAAGTCCAGCAGAGATAGATGAAGACAGATTCGATCCACTCCAGGCCAGATGTGTGGAATTACTATGTACAAATCTTTAACATCTACTTTCAGGAAGTTATAATTAGCATAAAAAACTTGCTGGTTCATGGCTTCCAAAAAGGACCAAGAGTCTTTACAAATCTGCAGGTCCTTAACCACATATTTCTTAAGCATGTTATCCACCACATTCGTGCTGGAATATGTGATAGAATTCTTTGCATCTACTATCGGACTTAGTGGTGGATCTAAAATATCCTTGTGGACTTTAGGAATGCCGAAAATAAGCGGGGTGATTGGTGCTGACATTGTTAAATAATTATAAAATTCTATGTCTATCTGTCCTTTAATAAATGAGTCATTTAAATAAATTCTAATCCTTCCATAAGCCCCATTTACTTTGTTCAGACACATCAAATCATAATTGGCAGAATTTAATAATTTCAGCATCTTGTCCATATAGTCTTCTTGGGACATAAAAACGAACCCCCTGACTTTATTAGGTTTCATTACTCTGATGTTACTTTCCCGTAAGGCATTGATAACTTCTTTTTCTTTCCTTGTCATGTTATTCTTAATTTCCATACATGATCTGTTATTCAACAAATTCCTAAAGTCTAATTACCAAACACATTCAAAAAATGCAAGTGTAGGGTGTAGTGGTGGATTATAAGTACTAGAAATTACATATTCCCCCCTTTTTTCTCACATTATTATTGAACAACACAGATAAATTCAGTTTATGGACATAAATTTTAAAGTCCAATAATGTTTTGGTCAAATTAGCCCTCTGAGATAGCACAAAAGTAAGACCTTTAGCTAACATGTGGGCAAGATCTGCCCTGACTTTAAATGTTGAATAATTAAAAATTTTAAAGTCACCTTGTTTGTTGTGAAAACCATGACTTTATTCTCGTCCACTTATAGATCAATACATTTTCTTCTTGGGTGTTGTATTCCCAAGCTTTCAACCAGCAATGAACTAGATAAGGTCTTTCTGATTAAGAAACCTTCTACCTGTGACATTTGTTGTTCTTGCGTGGTTTTCCCTTTTGTGGGCCCCTCCATTGATTTTTCTTGCCTTTGGATTTTGGTGCGTTCTGAACATTTTGATGATCCCATTATTGTTGATAGCATTCCCTTCTTGGGCTCACAGGTGTTCACTCCGTCTTACTTCCTGATATTCACTTTGGTTGGTTGGTTGACTCTCTGTTGTTATTCACTGGATATTCTGACCTGGCCCCTCCTTTCTCATTAATACTAAGGTGTTCATTCAAGTTCCCTTTACTATTGTCCTGCCTCTGAGAGGGTGGGGTGGGGGTTGTGGGAAGGCTGCCCCGTTTTTGTAATCCCTCTCATTTCTTTCAAGTTTTTTCAATTTAGTTGCCTTTAATTTGATCATAAGTTGATTGATGCTACTAAAGATTCTTGTGTGTTCAAATTTATACATACTGAAATCCAAGTCACTATGAATACTTTTTACTTCTTAACCATCAATTCCAGGAGTTCAAGTCAATTTTTGTTAAATATATGAATATGTTCAAGGTGAAATTGGGAGTTAGGTTCAGTAGCTGTTGGATACCATCATTGTCTAAGGCCTTTTGGTACTTGTTGCCTCCAGAGACGTTCTTCCAGATAGGCAACTTCTAATTGAAGTTTATGGTGTTTTAACATTTTGTAGTCAAATAATTTTAGCCTTTCCATGATGTTCCTTCCAGCTGGTTGTTCCAGTGCTGCTGTTGTCTCTACTGGCCTCAGTTCAACAGTTTGTTGCAACCAATCTGTAAGCACCAGAATCCCAATAAGCCGCTGTGGAACTACTCCAAGCTGTTCTGCAGTACTTGTGTTAGGGATGTTCCTTTCTTCCATGATTCTTCCTTGGTGCCCATTTACATTCCTTTCACAAACTGCAGCAAAGGTAGGAAGTGCGGGAACAGTGACGGGACTCGAATTTGATGAACAGACATTACTTCTACTCCTCTGTTCCTCTGAGCTCCAAAGTTCACTGTAGTTTTGTGAATGAAAGCGCTTGCAATTGACACAATAAATGGTTCCTTTTTTTAGCTGTGGTCCTCCCTTTTTATTATTTTCAGCAGTGTACAAGTTTGTAGTTAAGTTTTAATGTCTTTTTCTTTTGTGATAGTTGTATGGGTGTGCAAAGCATTAATGTGCATTAATTTGGGTTTAGGAGAAAGTTAAATTTTGTAATCCAAAATTCAATTAAAGAGAAGGATGCCAGTGTCATTTCTTGCAGTTTTGATGGGGGGAGGGGCCAGTCAGATGAAGGCTGAATCATCAGCATATTGTACTATGGAGGCATATTTAGATGCAGCATGGAGGATATTTATAAATATGTTGAATAGTAGTGGATGAAGTACTGAACCTTTGGAGCTCTAACATGGACAGGAAGGAAAACTAAGGATTCTGTCTGCCATTTAAAAGCTTGTTGTCTGTTGTTAAGATAGCTAGTGAAGAATGGCAGACAGCAATAACTGACAGTTCAGACAGTAGCTTTTGGTGAGAAACAGTCAAAAGCTTTAGACAGACTATGCTGAGATTCTGTAGAAGTTAATAGTGTTGGTGAAGTTTAGTGGTGCAGCAGTGGTGCTATGGTTAGAGCAGAAGCATTATTGGGCTGGTGAGAGGAGCTTTCTATCTATGATATGTCACAGAGGTTGTGTATGTATGCACTTTTCTAGGATTTTTGATAAGGGAAACAATATAATAGCACTGCAGTTGGATAACTTAGTGGAATTTCCTCCTTTGTGGAGGGGTATAATGTAGGATTTTTTTCCAAAAGGGTTTGGGCATGGTTTTCTGTAATTTGTCAGTTTATCAAGATGGAAACAGGGTAGGTTAATACATCTGCTGTCTTCTTGATACGTTCTGTTGGGAGGCTGTCAGCAGCTAGAGCAGTGGGGTTTAATTAATTAAGGTGCTTTCTAATGACTGAAATGGGGACTAGTTGAAAAGTAAATATAGGGAGGAGTTTTCTTTGATTAGAGAAAGAACTTTACTGATAAAATAATTGTTAAATTGGTTAGCAATAGTACTGGGGGCATTATTTATTGAGGGTGTCGATGTGGGTGAATAGCCAGGGTTTACAAGTGCTTTTATAGCAGCCCATAATTGTTTAAGATTCTTTGAATTATTATGCACCCTCTTTATAGGATGTTAACAATGGCATCATAGTACTTCATTGCTAACAAGCTTCTTTATTATTGACTGTATTAGTTTGAGAATCTTAATAAGACAAACGGTGGATAACTGCTTACGTCAGAAGTAGTTGTGTTCTTTTAGAGCACAGTACCACATCATTGCTTATTCATTTTGGGATGATTTGGTTGCTGATTCTATGTTTGTGCTGTTTTACTGTTACTTATGGTTTATACTGAATGTTGCAAATTTATTGTTATTCTCCAGGTCTAGGCAATCATTTCTATAGGAATGATTGAAACAAGATGCTCAGTATTCTCCAAGAGATAACTATCATTAAGGAAACTCAGGTAACAAAACATTTTATACAAAAATCACTTTTTTAAAAGTCTGTTTCATAAGTCTGTAGCATATTTAGAGGATGTTAGCAATGTTTGTATGATCATGAGTAAAGAGTCTTAAAGATAATGCTGTATATTGTTATTATTGAAGGTCAGATAGAAGCCTGGTAAATATGTAAGGACTTAGCTATGACTATTATAGGTTTTAAACAGAATATTTATTTATTTATTGACATTTGTTGATTGAGAAAATCCGTTGGGTCAGAATAACCGATTTTAAGAGGAGACCCAGGGAGTAAAGCTCCAGTAACACAATAAAAATTACTACAGCAAACAACTAAACAAAAAATATTATAACACAGGATAAGATTTACAGTAATAAGAACCCATACAAATATAAATACCATTTCTTAGTGATAGAAATATGCAGAGTACAATATCATTATACAGTGAAAATAAATGACAGTAGAACTTGCACAGTATATAAATGGATAACTTGTTGAGGACATTCATTATAAACAATCATGACACACAATATATTCTGTACAATATGAAGGAGATTATACTTTTGACAAGCAAAAGAACTGCACACTGCCCAGGTCAAGAGTTTGCTTCATTCGTTTATTGATAAAACTTAAAAAGTTAAGCACTTTTATCCACTCCAGGACTTCATCAGAACCTAGTGCAAGTTAACATCACATGACTTCTATACTACTTAAAACATAATTCATCCAATCACCTTACACTCTTAGTACAAATTCCTTTTAACTACTGAATATCCATCATTTGTAACAGACAATAATAAGGTAAAAGTCA
The DNA here is from genome assembly GCF_019279795.1 of Protopterus annectens. NCBI lineage: Eukaryota > Metazoa > Chordata > Ceratodontiformes > Protopteridae > Protopterus > Protopterus annectens. Next base: position 1,716,771,982 of record NC_056741.1, on the reverse strand, counting down.
GTAACAAAGGTGAAAAACACTGGGCAGGATTCACGAAACCTCCGTGTAAGAGTTAACAAGTCTTACACAGAGGCTGCAGTTAAACGGTGTGACGTCAGCAAGCCATGCATATTCATGAGGGCATGCTGAATCACACCCTAGGCTAACACGGTCCATGTAGGAAAGTAGGGGGCGTGTCCGCACAGCAAGTCCTGCAAAGGGACACACCCCCAGAAGAGTCACAGTCCTGAAAGGAAACTCCCACGAGCGAGTCTGCGGAAATGTCAAGAAACACAACACCACACATGCCCCCACAGACTATAAACCCAACTGTAATGTAAAACGTAAAAATTAACAGGTTATTTTTTTTTATAATTTCAAAAATGTTTGCCCATAATTGCGCTCATTTGCGCGGGTGTGCCCTTCGCTCAGCCACAGTTAGCAGTCATTGAAAAAGCATATAAGATCTAAATATGCAAATTAAGCCAAGTAGCAATACTGTAGTGGTAGAGACATTGGCCAAAGAGGAGGTAGTCACGGTTCGAGCCCCAACAACATCATTTTCTATTTTTAGTGAAATAAGCACAAAACAATCCCCTGACATATATGTACATATATATAACTATAATTTAAGTAAAATGTAATGAAATGGGCCATGTATTTTGGAAGAAATCTGATACAATAAAAAAAAAATTAGAAGTGCCCATAGCTGAGCAGCGCTCTAACAAGCTGAGTATGACTGCCTGCAGGTGAGCAGTGGTTTAACAGGTGTAATATGAGTGCCTGGAGATGAGCAGCGCTTTAACATGCTGAAACTGTGTGCCCGTAGCTGAGCAATGCCTGACACAGCGTAATATGCATGCTCATAGCCAAATGACATGTAAACCAGTGTAACCCATTTGCGCAGAGCTGTGCAACGTGCCAACCAGCTTACTGGCGGGCAACGTAGGGCAGGCTGTATCAAAGCCACCTTTACACAGACACACCTCCTAGCCTGTGTTGACAGTCATAAAATAAAAAAGCAAGGATACCGTGCACCATAGTCAAAGTACTGAACCACTAAGCCATGCCAGCTGTATTGAAAAATGCAGTATTAGCATATATATATGAATGAATGGAAATAGAAGCATGACAAAGCAGGTTTTTTTAAGCTGATACATTTCCAAAATGGCCAATCACAGATAAGTGCAGGAAAAACGGCGGGAATACACAGCATAACTGATTGTGAAACCTATTTGCAGTCAGGATGGCAGGTGTAGGAGAGGGCAGTCGCTTCTGAGCACAGAGGTGGGGTGTGGAGGAGTCCAAATATATGGTTTGGCTCCTAGTCCACGATCATGAGGCTCAACTCATACAGGGCCAAGTTCTGTGGGGTGCGTACAAGGCAGAGGCGTGGAACCGGTTGGCGCATGATCTCAGCAGTGCCACTGGCATACCAAGGACTGGTAAACAGGTCCATCACCACCATGCGGACCTGAAGAGACGAAAGCAGGACCAACTGAACTGTTGGATCCAGGAGGCCCGGCAAATGCCCAACGCCCCACTACTGAGTAAGTATCCATGTAATTACATATGTAAGAAATTATCCTAGCTGATATTATGGAGATGTATGTTCCAATATGACTTCATTTATATTACAGCTGCAGGTGTGCATTCCACAAATCGGCGAGCCTATGGTGATAGGCTGGTGCGCCACCAGGCAGGTTAGTAATTATTTTTCTGTAATTGTTATACAATATAAGTGAGACAGCTTGTAAAAGAGTTCAGTGCAGTTACATATTAATAAAGTTCAAATAACACTAGAAGAAAGATTCTGCTAGTACTTTATGATTAGATAAGTGATGCAGCCTGTAATCCAGAAATAAAAATTAAACAAGTCTGAAATAGAGATTTTCCACCTGTATTGTAATATCAGATAACCTGCTGCAGCCTGAAAATTAGTGGTAAACAAGCTAAAGACAATAGACATGTGTCAAATACATCCCCTTTTAAAATCTGCCATATGAAACAAGTGAGTCTGTTGGAAAGGATTGTTGTAACCAAGTAAGACATGTTAATAACGCCTAGAATTAAGCACCATCTTGAATTGTAAAAATAAAACAAGTGAGAGTGTGAGAAAGAGGTATGAATCCACCAAGAAAGCTGTAATAACTCTTGAATAAAGTATACTGCAGTCAGTACATAATGAAATGAATGAGACAGCCACAACCAAACAGTGAAATGTTTGTAATAAAGTACTGAAGCTGGAATGTGTCTGTCCCACAATTTGGATATGTTGCTGTACCCTTGCAATATGGAGATAGTATGGTTGTATGAAATAATGAACATCCACAGTTGTCTAGAGCCATATAAATCAAATGTAGCAGGATGCTGTACCTGAACACAGCCAGATATGAACGTGTACGAATAAAAATGCAATGTATATTAATGTAGCAGTAACATTCCCATCACCAACATTCCTAAGGTTACATATAGGAAACTGTACTAAGACCTGTAGGGTATATATATCTGCAGCTACTAGAAATGTACAGCATATGTATAGGTAGTTGAAGTTGTTAATGAAATATTTCTTCACCCTACACTATATTCAAAAATAATGCCATTCCACACCAAACTGGGTATGTGTATTCACAATTAATTCCTATGGACATTTGTCCTGTTGGTTCATACATATTTGCATGTACGTTGATGCATGTGCCCTGTTCACATATCCAAACCTGATGGCCTGTTGCCATCAATCAACCCTGCATGCTGTTGGATTGTGTACTGTTGTTCAAAATATGCATGTGTTATGCTTGCTGTTCAATGTTTGGAATTCATGGGTGTTTGGTTAATGGGAATACTGATGCATGCTGTTACAACTAATTTTGAATGGTATTGTTTGTTACTAACACAAAATGTCATAAAATATTGCTAAACATAGGACAACAGGGAAGGCGGGTTCCAGTGGACCCACCTCTCCCACCTCAGCTGGCAAGTGCACCTGGCACTAGTGCCCAGGCCGGAACCTCCTCCGGTGGCCCTGTGCCACATTCGGGTGGAAGCGCTGCAGGGGATGGGGCTCAACCCCCCTCTGCAAGCGTGGCAAGAGGAGAACATCCACTCACTCTCCAAAGTGTCCAGTCTGTGGTGCGTAGCAAGATCAGGCATTCTGTGCTTGAACCCCTACGCCAGCTTGAGGCACGGGTGGCGCAACTCACGGGTGTGCCTGCTGCCCATCCTACACAGCTCCCAGCACAGCCCCGTCCTGGGCAGTGAAGGCGCAGTGGCAACTGCCCATGGGTGGGGATCTCAGTTCCACTGTTGCCATCTGTGGGCTCATGGGCTCGCGATATCCAAACATCCGCCCCGTCAATTGTGTTTCTCCCCCACATGTATCATACTCCGCCCCTGAATGCATCTTGTTTGTCTTATCTGTTAACCTCCCCTACCTACCTCCCCAAATATGCATACTTCCTGTACCTCACATTCCACTCTCACCTGAAAAAAAAATAAAAAAGGGCACTCTGTTCCCGCAAAAAAATTACACCCCATACATAGCTCCCCATTTTGCAGACATGTCTGCTGGACATGTGAACTGGTAATTACAATTGGCTGTACAACATATTTTGTTGTCCTCACCCCTCTCTCAGGGGGGGAAGGTTTCAAATTTCACACCAAATTACACACATATGCACAGCTGTTGCTGATAAAGAAATGGGCAGCTATGGGCCTTTCCTACATCCTTCCTGCAAATCATGAGCTTGTTTTCTTACTCTCCTACCTTCTTTGTGCCCCCTTTTTCACCACTTTCCTATCTCCCCATTTTATTTTCTTTCAAAGAAATTAGCATGGGTGTGCGCAAAAGTAAGCACTTTTAAGCAGTTGTAAGTGGGTGTGCGCTTGTGTGCGCTTAGCTAAGCGTGTGTGCGTGAAGCTAAGCGCCACTGTGCATACGTGAGCACCGCATAATCCAGAGCTAACCCGCTTACAACTGCTTAATGACATTATCAACTGCTGAATGACAAGGCCTGTAGTCTGCTGAGCAGCAAAAAAAAATTCCTCTGTCAGTCTCGAACCCAGGAAACACTAGTCTGCATGACTTACCACTAAGCCACGACTGATATACAAGAACTTTGTGCTGAAAGCAATATATCATGAAATAGTAGGACTGAATGTAAAGGGAATATAGGAAGGCTATTACACAAAGCTTTTCTTGTATCTTTACTGGCAATTCTTGTGGAATTGCATTACATTAGCGTGAGAAGAGAAACAGCCATGCTAGTAGGTAATAATGTGACAGTAGCACCTTGCAAACCCCACACACTATCAGAGCAGGATAAACACCGCCATATTTGAATAGGTAAGAGGCCAGACCTTGCAACTGAGACTGATTTACAGGGATGTTCCTGATTTGCAAACAAATGTTAACTGTGTCCCACTGACTTCCTGTGAAATGTACTAACAGTAGGCAGAAAGGTGTGGAATCCCACGTAATGGTAACTGTCAATTACTTAAAGTATGCACTACTTGCATGTCAGAAATGGTGTAGTAATACATATGCTCAAAATACCTCACAGTCACAACTGCAGAATATCTGAAATATATCACGGGTGTATCCCACTGATATGTACCATTCCCTGAGGCTGCTAAAAGATACACCTGAGAGTATCTGAGGCCTGCAAGTGTCAGAAACTCACAGGCATATCATTCTGTCTGCTGCCACACACTCTGTGAATAGCTGTAGAATTGCTTCCACAAGCACACCCTCATGTAGGAGTACAATCCAGAAATATCAAAGGATGTAGCCAACTAATAAAATAAGGACAGTATAGCAGTTTACAAGCGCTGCATGTGCCTGATATCCATAACTGTTAGTACAAAGTACAAGGCCCCACTACTGCTAAGCAGCAAAATAAAATACCCTTGTAGGTGTCAAGCCCCACACCTTGGCCTTACCAGACTGCATGTAGTACCACGAAACCACACTAAACATATAAGGAATTGCTGCTGAAAGAAATATATCAAGCATTACAAGGAGTGAATGTAAACGGTAAATAGGAAAGCCATAGCAACACATTCCAGTAAAGACACCTAGCAGGCCTTCAAGAAGTGAATGTAAAGGCTAAATAGTGAAGCCATAGCAACAAATTGCAAGAGCCACTGCTGTATACCAGTTAATCCACAAGTCCCACAGGAAAGCACATACTCCCATTTAAACAGTATTAGTATTATTAGGTGTCAGTTAACTTACACACTGAGAAGAATGAACTGGAAGAAGCAACAGTCAGGTTTCAGTACAGCATGCATTTCACTGCCTACAACACAGCCTTAAATATGAGAGACATACTAACCTTTACACTCACAGAACAGTGTCCACAGCATACTAGCATGGTCCCCACCTTGAAAATCTGAAAGGGCTATGCCTACCTAACCTAACATTTTATAGCACTGTCCTGAAATCACAGTGAGAACTGCAATTACCACACAGCAGGCTGCATGCAATTAGTAAATGCTGGCTAACAATTGGTGCAGAGGCCATCACATGCACATGTGCAGATACCTACAAAAGCAGCCTGTACTCCCAGTCCACACATGCAATAGTTTCATTGCAACAACTGGAGGGAGAGACAGAGAGAGAGAGAGAGACCAAAAAAAATAAATAAATAAAAATAAAAAAACATCAAGCCAACAATTAGCAAGCCAACCATCAGCAGGCCAGCCATCAGCAAGCCAGCCATCAGCAAGCCAGCCAGCAGCAAGCCATCCCAAACAGCAGTCAGAAACAAAGGTATTGTAAACTACATAATCTAATAATCTACATATTGTGAACCCTCCATATGTGTTAGCAGTCTGTATCTATCTATCTATATAGATATATATATATATATATATATATATATATATATATATATATATATATATATAAATATATATATATATATATATATATATGAAGATGTGCATAGGGCAGGGGACATACTGCAACTGTTAGTAAAGGCTGGACATACATATGTATTTGAAGGTTGCTATGTGCACATATCAATGTAGGTTGCAGTACAACGTACAATGTAGGTTGTACAGTAATGGATGTTTAGCAGTATGTTAGTGTGTGTATTCGTATGTATAAATAAAAAAAAATATATATATATATATATATATATATATATATGTATATTTATATATGTATATATATATATATATGTATATATATATATGTATATATATATATATATATATATATATATATATATATATATATATATATGCATATATGTGTGCATAGATAGAGAGGTATGTATAAATAGATAGACATATATAGATAGATAGATAGAATATGTATATACGTGTATATGTAATAGACACATACATATATAGATATATATAAATACATACACATATACAGACAGATATGAATATCTAGAGATATTTATGTATATGAATATCTCTATCTCTCTCTATATATATATATATATATCTATATATATATATATATATATACATATATATCTATATATATATATATATATATATATATATATATATATATATATATATATATATATATATATATATATATACTGAGAGAGGCACATGTGTGCAGATGTATTGCAACAGGTGCCTGGTGACAAAGGCATGGACTGAACACCAGTGTGGATACTGGAGTACCATACCCCATTCCAAAACACTTTCACCACTAACCACCACATAGGTGGTTGCCTGCCTACTACTGGATGTGTCAGAAGGGAACATGGGAAACAAGTGTACAATAGCCTCCCCTTTGATATTCACAGTGGCACACTAGTCTTGTAATCCCTGTACATGGTACGTGTCAGCACCAATGGTGTGTCAGCTAGGGAAATGTAGGTCACTGTACCCCTCTACACCTCACAATGTCCTACACGGTATGTACCACCCATGACAACTACAGAAAGGGAGAAGGACACAGTCATACCTAACAAACAGTGACAATGCCCTCAAACACATTACCTATGCAGAGTGACTGACAAAACCACAGATAGAGTGCCTTTCATACTACCTAAACAGAGCTTACCACTGCTGGATATACATAGTTAAGTCACAACCATAACAGTTGTCCAACAACCATGGAAACACCTCAGAAAATCTCCAGCCTAAATGACCTATGTCTGTCATCCTTGGCACCGCAGTAAAGAGCACATGGTGGAGGTACAGGTTCCTACCCACAAATAAGCCATACCCTGGAGTAAACCACCCAGCATTAAGAAGCATGGCTCCTCATTAGTAGATGTCAGACATACCCCTGTTGAATGTTATGGAGATAAGTAATATGCCATATGAGTCACCCTGTGTAACTGTTTGACAGGAGCAAGTACAATCACATTACATGTGTCCCAAGGGGCAAGGTAGCATAACAGTATGCTGCTGTAGGCCCAGGGCCAATAGCATACTACCTGCCTATGACACAATGCACACACACATGTTCTCATTGCAATACCAACTATGTGAGGTGGAATGAGTGTGCCACTGACTGTGTGCAAGGTCTGTAATGGTGTGATTGCCCAGCATGACTTTGTGTCTGTCATGGTAGTGTGTGTCCTTGGTGTGAGGCCAGAGAAAGATGTGTCAGGTATTGGGATACAAACATACTAAATTGCCATATGTTGTGCTGTGGTTCCCTGTATATGACTGCGGTGTAGGTAGAGGTATGGCCACAAAGACTAGGGTGCATTACCATTGAAATTTTAACTGTGCTTTGCATGCATTGCATGGGATGACAATGTTCCCCATCCATTACCTTGATACATAACCCCAGTGTGAGGTTGTGCATTGGACCACAAACAGTATGACGACTGCTGGTGTATACTAGTTTTTTGTATGGAGTGTGCCGGGCTCTGTCACACAGTTGTTGGCTGAGCACTAATATGTGGTCATTTACATGTGTATCCCCCAACAGACAGACAGATGCTATATATGGCAGTTCAGTGATATCACTACAGTAGAGTATTATGTGTGCCGTATTACTTGCTCACATATTTTTCTTTTCCTCCCAGGGGGATGGTGCATCAGTGCAACCCCTCTTATTTGGCTGCAGAGGATGAGGAGATACACCAGAGCCTGGTCCGGGATTTTGCAACATTCTTTTCCCGGACCAGCCAGAACCAGCAGGAGAGGGCTGCACTGTGGCAAGACCTTGTCCGTCAGGTAAATGACATAGGCATGCATAACTGGACATATGAGCAGGTATGCCATCACTGCAGTGATTTAATTAGAAATGTCCATCAGTGTGTGTCTGATATCCACAGGCAACAGCTTGCCCCAGGTGGTGGGTTACCTATACACCCCCTTCTCACCAGACTGGAGGAGCTACTCCTAAGTGTTGTGGCTCCAGCCCAACAACAACATCCACAGACGTGTGTAATGATGGAGGCTGGAGCCACCCAGCATGTGGACATGGAGCGTGCAGGTAACATGCCATATCTATAGTTGACTGTTCTCTACACTGGTAGTTTATGCATGTGTGAGATGTGTACTGTGTTTGTAGCTGTTATCCTGGAAATTATTGTGCAAGATTGATATTCTCAATATCAGCAGTAGACCTGTGAAAGCCAACTGTTGTACTACTGTACTGTATCATACTCACAGTATCAATGGCACAGTTGTGACCACTGACAATAAATGTTTTATTTGTGCAGGTCCCTCTGGAGTAACAGCAGGGCAGCCAATCCATGCTGGTGAGTGTGTAATAACAATACTTTTAATATTAATGATAATAATATTAATAATACCCTCAAACAGTATTGCTATGTGTTGGATTGCAGGTGTATTTGTGTCTGTGTGTTTGTATCTCATGTACTGAGGAGTGTGCATGTGCCCATGTGTGCATGTGTGCATGTGCGCATGTGTGCATGTGCCTATGTGTGCATGTGTTCATGTGCCCATGTGTGCATGTGTGCATGTGTGCATGTGCCCATGTGTGCATGTGTGCATGTGCCCATGTGTGCATGTGCCCATGTGTGCATGTGTGCATGTGTGCATGTGTGCATGTGCCTGTGTGCATCTGTGGTAACATTGTGTACACATTGTAAGCTGTGTTTCCTGTCTTCCTCTCACAGGTTCTGGTGTTGCTCTAGTGGTATGCAGCAGGGAACCTGAAGCCACTGCTGGGGATAGTGATAATGATGATACATGTGTAATGGCACAGGGAGGTGTGACAGGGTCTGTTGTTGGTCAGCCAATCGACGGTACACAGCAGTCAACCCCATCAATGTGCAGAGTCATCTTGCCGGTACATCCATTGTCACCAATGTCCTTAGGTGAGGGACAGCATACAGTGGGCATTGACCAGGGTAATGTGGTATCAGTGGCACATGCATCCCCTCACAGCAGCCATGGCCAGAGTCCTGACATGGTACCACGCAGACAGATGTCCAGGGTTTCTCGTGGGAGCATCCATGGTCGGACTGCCCCTGTCAGACTTGCCCACAGAGGTCTTTCAACCTCAGCTATGATCCGGGCTGTAATGCAGGCACAGGCACGTATGGAACGGTACACCAGACAGGGTCTGAGGGAACTTAGAGCACATTGCACTTCTATGAATGACACTATGCGTGACGTTGCGGCTGCCATCCGTAATTTCACCGGGGTCATTGACAGTCGTTGGGGGGACACATTAGATCTGTTCCACAACTACATGTCCATGAGCCAGGGCAATGCAGGATGGTTGAGGCGTCGACGTGGATGTATGCCAGCAACATCAGCAGCTGGCAGTCGTCGCAGATGACAATAAACCCGCAGCCACTCCCATAGTGCCAGTACCAGCCCCAGCAATGCTGGGTCTGTGCTGTCATCAGACCACCCAAGGAGACCACGTGCACGTGGCTCTGGACAGTCCCAGCAGGGACATGTGTCCAGTCATCAACCAACTGCTTCTGATGACAGTACCCAGTCTGGCTTAGTACCTGATACTGTCCGTAGCACCCCAGCCAGGCACAGGTACCATGTCCGTGGCCAGAGACAGTGATCTGTATGACCTGGCAGGTACAGTCTGTGGCTGTCCACAAACACCTGTATATGGCAGCCACGAGATGGAACTGTGTGCATGCATACACACATGCATAATGCTAACACCCAGGGTTAACACATACAATCACACACCGCATCAACATTGCCCCATCTTGTACTGTTGTCCCTCAATAACACACACACACATACATGTCGATTGGATGTATCAGTGGCAGACTCAGGCATACCAAGTACACACCCTGTGCATACGATGAAACTGTGCCACCTCCTGCAATCTGTAACATTGATGCAGGAACAGGTTAACATGGTGCTGATGCACAGGTTGACTACATAGAAGTGTAGTAATATTATCATGTTGTTAACAGTACAGTGTAATGATATCATTGTAGGTATATCCCAGCATGCCTGATGCATTAACAGTATGATTGTCATTGTATTGTTTTGTACACCACTATTAATTACAAAAGTGTAATGTCTGCACATCTTTGCATTCTGGTGGTAAGGCTGAAAACACAAGGCCACCTACATAGGTAGCACAGGGGATAAGAAAATGGAAGTAATGATACTCAATGCCAGACATGTAAACCGCAAGATGCATGCAGTCCAATCTCTACTCAGCATGGAGAATGCTGATATCTGTGCAGTAATATACAACAGGTTCAAGACTCCCAAGAGCACCCTAGCACTACCAGGTTACACCTCATACCATGCTTGACAGCACCAAAACACGGAACTAACTATGACAGGAGGGTGAGTCTCATTAAATGTCAAGGATACTGTGGTGGCAGGACAGGTAGCTTACATCCTTCCAAGTTGGGAACTGCTGATTGAGGGCTCAGTGTCTGTTATTCTAAAAGTGTATTAGTTCTGGTTTATGCACTTGGGCTTCAGGCCAGTTATTTTACATTAAGAAGGTTCATGGTCTACCCTCTTGTGGGAGGAGAGGCTGGACTCTGCCCTTCTGAGCTGGGAATTTCTGGTTAAAGGCTTATAGTGCCTGCATATTTGAACTGTTTCTTACTGAAATTGGTACACCTTGTTTGCTGTAGCATAGACTAGATCCAGGCCTGCTGAATCTAGCTTTGTTTGTATGCTTGTTTGCTTGTTATTTCCTGAAATGCTAATTCCACCTAAAATGCGGCTTTTCAGCTTCTGTGGATCCCTAGTGACATCTGCATTGCTTACTGTACTTATTTCCTTGTTTCACTTGAAAGAAAATTACTGTTTGTCATTTTTGCATTTAAGTTACCTGTAACACATTGCATTTAAGTTACCTGGCACTTGCTCACTAAAGCAATTATTTAAGTCAGCACTAAAAAAATTAAAAGCACTACACCCTCACAAACTCCTCTTTAGTACCTTGTTCCCCATTGGCCCTTTTATCAATTATAAAGGAATTCCCAATACTATTCTAGCATGTCCAAAGGTCAGTTGTCAATCTCCTCTCCGGTCCAGCTGGTGAATCTGGGAATCTTGAGGCAATGTTACAACTGCCTCATGTACACAGACAACCCTCTCCTCCTCCCAACAAATTCCAACACATGTGAGAGATGCAACCATATAGCCAAACTGGAGGCTAAGCTCTCTCAACTCAGTACTGGCAAAACCTGTCAGGAGGAGAAGGAAACCACACTCAGTACAGTTCCAGTCTCACATAGACCTACCACGACAGCAAACCAAACACACAAAAACATACTCTGAGGCTCTAAATAAAAATCTGCCTAAGCAGCAGAGACCTCCAAAGCAGACACCCAAGCAACCGCTACCCCAAAACAAAACACGTGCAACACATAGCTCACAAAGCCAGTGTGCTGAACAGTCACAGCCCTTAAAGCTAAACAACACACCTGATACACTTGTAATAGGTGACTCTATCGTCAGGCACACTGACGTCCCGCTCACCAGGCTGAACAAGGAGAAGGTCACGGTGAGCTGCTTCTCAGGCGCTAGGATCCGCCACATAACACAAGCACTCAGGTCACTCCAAGGCAAGTACAAATATGACTCAGTCATTGTCCATGCTGGTGTGAATGACCTGAGATGTACCTCCCTGGACTACATGAAAAGAGACATAGAGGAGCTCTCTGAGCATGTGGCCCAGGCCGGTATGACCCTGACCTTGAGTAGCATCTTACCATCACCAAGAATGATGCCACAATATGAAGACAAGATGATCAATTTCAACAATTGGCTTAAGTATTGGTGTCATTCAAAGGGGATCCAATGCCTGTCAGCCTGGGATGACATGCTCGACAAGCCACGATGCTTCGCTAGGGATGGCTTGCATCTGTCACCCCTGGGCTTTTGGATATTGGCAAAGGCTCTTGCTACCCCCATAGTGCCTTTTTTAGGCAAGGCTCAAAAGACAAACCCACCTCCATAGGTATCACAAGGGATAAGATACTAAGAGTAATGCTACTCAATGCCAGAAGTCTAAACCTCAAGATGCATGCACTGGAAACTCTCCTTAGCATGGAGAACATCGATATCTGTGCAGTAACAGAAACCTGGTTCAAGGCTCCCGAGAGCACCTCAGCACTACCAGGTTATACCTCATACCATGCTTTTCGGCCCCAAAACTTGGACCGAACCAAAAAAGGAGGGGGAGTATCAATATTCGTCAAAGATACCCACACCTCCAGGTTCGTGGCACAGCACGAAGCATCAGAGACTATCCATGTGCAACTAACAGTGGGTAAAACTGCCTTCCAGTTTATAGCCTGCTACAGACCACCCTCCCAAACCCAGGAACCCCACTCGGCCTTCCTGAGAACACTGGAAAATATGAAGGTCTCTCCAAACACCATTATATTGGGCGACTTCAACTACCAAACATAGACTGGGAGCATTACTCTAGCTCCAACACCCTAGCTCAAAGGTTCCTAGAATTTATAAACTCAAATGCTATGGAACAACTTGTTACCACTCCCACAAGAGGGAAAATCATGCTGGACCTGATCATCACCAACATGTGGACTCTATGCTCCAGACCAGAAGTGTATCCCTCACTGGTAAGATGACACCATAGAGTAATCTCACTGTATATTCACATACCAACTGCAGCCCTTGCACAGAAAACCACAGTGAAAAAGTTGTGTAATGCAAATTCCATGTATTCACATGAGGCAGGCTTCACACATGGGAACTATTTAAGGTCACAGGTACATATGTCTATGTGGCACACACATACCTCATGTGTGCATTGAAATTACTGCTATAATATATAACATACAATATTAAGAGCAACACCCAACAAACATGGACAAACTGTGTAACAAAAACACACGGTATTTGTAGAATTCAAACCCCTACCTAACTATGTTATGACACTTGACAGAGATGCCTTAGCAAAGCATGCTATTTGCATTACTGGGAGGTTTTCTTTCTTCTGCAATACTTATAGGGTGCTGACATCATCAGTGTTTAGAAAGAAAAATGTACATCATGTAGTGTGTTCTTCTAGTTGCCAAAAGGGATATTTATTTCAAACAGAATTACACACACACTATTTATAAAGAGGTATGTATATCTATTACTATCCATCAGTAAGGGGGATAGCATATATATACATTAACAGACGCCTACTTCAGGGTCACATATGCACATCAGGCTGCAGTTGAACAGTATGACATCAGCGATCCATGAATATTCATGAGGGCACGCTGACTCATCAGTAACTCTTACACAGACTGAGTATGAAAGCAGGGACGTGTCCGACTGCTGAGCACTCTAAATGTTCACGCCCCTGCAAGTTGTTACAAAGCACAATGTCAGCACACAAGAGCAAGGTCGTTCAAATGTACTTGCACCCAACAGCACACTCCCTGACACTGGAAACCACAATCAAAGTTATAAAACATAAAATATTAATTTTTATTTTTTAATCTACGATATAGCTGCTCGCATACCTTTCAACCTCTTAGAATAAGAAATCTGGACAACACCATTAAAAAACTGGTACAAATAGGACATGTTTTAAATATTGCTCTTACAAATTAGAAAGTTGATAGAATAACAGGTTTTGCATTAGTAAGCATGTTCTGTATGATATGAAGTCTAAAACTCAAATGTCTGTCATTAGTTTCTAACTTCAATTTTTAATAATTTGCCAGAAAGCCACAATTTTATGAAAAATGGACCAAAAATATGAGGCAATAATTTGGACATTCTGCGAAAATCTGTACAGTTGAGAGGTATGCCTGTATTTGCATGTGTGTGTGTGCAGGTGTGCCCATTGCCTAACCACAGTTAGCAATTGTGACAGCAAATAGCATATAAGAACTAATTATTCAAATCCTGCCAAGTAACAATAGTGTAATGGTAGAGCATTAGCCTAAAGAGTAGGCATTCATGGTTTGAGTCCCACCCCTGCCCTTATTATTTTTTTATGTTCCAAATCAGTATATGAAGTAATACCTGATATATATGATTAAAATATTATAAAAAGCAGTGAAATGGCCAGTTTATTATTGAATAAAATATATATTTTAAAGGCTCCAGATTTAAGCAGTGCTTTACCCAGCCAAATAGGGTTGCTCAAAGTTTAGCAGCGTTTTATCCAGTGCAATGTGTTTGTGCGGACATGCGCACCATGCCAACCAGGGCACTGTAGGGACATATATCCTACACAAGGGTATCATACAGACAGATGCCTGTCATCTGATACATGCTGTATAGCAGTAAGCCGACTATGTCTGACATATACCCCAGGCATATACCCTCACTCACACTATTGTTAAGTAACTGTCATGGGTGTGTGTAGCACAGATGACTCTGGCCACGGATCACGACAGTGGATGGCCCTGTCACATACATATGTGACCTATGATCTGAGAAACAGCGGCACAACCTGTCAATGGCAACAAATGTATTCATGTAGTATGCAGGCTTCACACCTATGTACTGATTAAGGGAACATGTACACATATATATTTGCCATGCAGATACCTGATATGTGCAATGCACTTACTGTTGTAATCATAATATGTCATAACATAGTAAAAGCAAAACCCACACTGTATTGTCCAAGAATGACACATACAGAGTCAGCAATTGGATTCAAACCCCTACCTAAGTATGTCATGATACTAGAGAGAGAGACGCATTAGCGCAGCATACTATTTGCTTTACTGGGTGGTTTGCCTTCTCCGTCTGTATTTCTAGGGTGGTGACATCATCAGTCTTTCCAAAGAGGAATATACATCTTTAGTGTGTTTTCCCAGTTATGACACTAGAAAGAGATGCATTAGCTCTCTGTCTGTATTTCTAGGGTGGTGACATCATCACTCTTTCCAAAGAGGAATATACATCTTTAGTGTGTTTTCCCAGTCTTCAAAAAACCCACTCCTTTCAAACAGAACTGCACATACACACAGTTAGCATGTACAGGATTCAAACCCCTACCTAAATACATTATGACACTAGAGAAAAATCCATTAGCACAGTGCACTACTTGCTTTACTGGGTGGTTTCCTTTCTCTATCTGTATTTCTAGGGTGGTGACATCATCACTCTTTCCAAAGAGTAATATACATCTTTAGTGTGTTTTCCCAGTCTTCAAAAAGCCCACTCCTTTCAAACAGAATTGCACACCCACAGTACTTACAGGATTTAAACCCCTATCTACATATGTTATAATACTACAGAGACATGCATTAACACGGCATGCTATATGCTTTACTGGGCATTTTTCTACACCTGCTATACTTGTAGGATGCTGACATCACCAGACTTTCCAAAGAAGAATGTTGTGTCTACAGTCTACAAAAAGGCCACTCCTCACAAAGGATGTGACACACATACACAACACCCCCCATACACACACACATTCAACATTTGCAGGTTGCAAACCCCTGCCTAACTATGTTATGATACTACAGTGACAGGTGTTAACACAGCACGCTATATGCTTTACTGGGCATTTGCTTCCACCTGCTATACTTGTAGGATGCTGACATCACCAGACTTTCCAAAGAAGAATGTAGCTCCGTCTACAAAAAGGCCACTCCTCTCAAAGGATGTGACACACATACACACACATTCAGCATTTGCAGGTTTCAAATCCCTACCTAAGTATGTTATGATACTACAAAGACAGGTATTTACACAGCACGCTATATGCTTTACTAGACATTGGTCTACACCTGCTGTACTTGTAGGATGCTGACATCACCAGACTTTCCAAAGAAGAATGTAACTCCTTCACTGTGTCTACAAAAAGGCCACTCCTCTCAAATGATATGACACACATACACAACACCCCCCATACACACACACATTCAGCATTTGCAGGTTTATAAACTCCTACCTAACTATGTTATGATATTACAATGACAGGCATTAACACGGTGTGCTACATGCTTTACTGGACATTCGTTTCCACCTGCTATACTTGTAGAATGCTGACATCACCAGACTTTCCAAAGAAGAATGTAGATCCGTCTACAAAATGGCCACTCCTCTCAAAGGATGTGATATACACACACATTCAGCATTTGCAGGTTTCAAACCCCTACCTAAGCATGTTATGATACTACAAAGACAGGCATTTACACAGCACACTATATGTTTTACTGGACATTTATCTACACCTTGTAGGATGCTGACATCACCAGATTTTCCAAAGAAGAATGTAACTCCTTCATTGTGTCTACAGTCTACAAAAAGGCCGCTCATCTCAAAGGATGTGATACACACACACAACACCCCCCATACACACACACACATTCAGTATTTGCAGGTTTCAAACCCCTACCGAGCTATGTTATGACACTACAGCAACAGGCATTAACATGGTATGCTATGTGCATTACTGGGTATTTGTCTACACCTGCTATACTTGTAGGATGCTGACATCACCAGACTTTCCAAAGAAGAATGTAGCTCCTTCATTGTGTCTACAGTCTACAAAAAGGCCACTCCTCTCAAAGGATGTGACATACATACACATCACCCCCCATATATATTCAGCATTTATAGGTTTCAAACCCCCTACCTAATTAGGTTACAATACTACAGTGATAGACATTAATATGGTGCGCTATATGCTTTACTGGACAATTGTTTCCACCTGCTATACTTGTAGGATGCTGACATCACCAGACTTTCCAAAGAAGAATGTAGCTCCATCTACAAAAAGGCCACTCTTCTCAAAGGATGTGACACACATAAGCAGGTTTCAAACCCCTACCTAAGTTATGCTATGATACTACAAAGACAGAGATTAACACGGTGCGCTAGATGTTTTATTGGTCATTTGTCTACACCTGCTATACTTGTAGGATGCTGACATCACCAGACTTTCCAAAGAAGAATGCTACTCCTTCATTGTGTCTACAAAAAGGCCACTCCTCTCAAAGGATGTGACACACATACACAACACCCCCCATATACACCCACACACACACAATTTGCAGGTTTCAAATCCCTACCTAACTATGTTATGATACTACAGAGACAGGCATTAACACGGCGCGCTATATGCTTTACTGGGCATTTGTCTCCACCTGCTATACTTGTAGGATGCTGACATCACCAGACTTTCCAAAGAAGAATGTAGCTCTGTCTACACCATCCATATATAAGCTGTTCAACAGAAGGAGGGAGCTAATAGGTTCATAGGTTAGTACTAAGCTAACTGCCCTTGCGAGCCATTTTAAGCCTAACCAGTTATCCTTTGTGAGACTTGAATCCTGCACCTTGTGTTTGTAAGGCAAATACCTTAACCATTAGGCCACCCTCCCAACCCCAATACAGCCCCTGTAATACATTACAGAGCAATATCCCACAGAGGGAGGACATCTCTGAACAATATTGGCAAGACACTTCAGTCCCTCAAAATCATCACTTCAAAGTGTTGACAGTGAAATTGTCCAGACACTGCAGATAAGGCTCCCCTCAGTCTGTAATTGACGCCCAATTACTGTTATAACTCCTCGCCAACCCTCTTCCAGCAAACTTCAGCCACATGGATGTAACATTGAAAATTCAACCCCTGGGATCTCCACTGTGTCCCTGCTTGATGGAGGCACAGCACACTAGCCTTAAATGGTGCCTTCTGTGACCTACTTTACAAAGGCACAGTAGCCTACTGTACTGGGGAGGCAGACGCCAAATATACTCTGGCTAAGCTTATGTATTCCCTAAAGCAAACAGCCTAGTATTGACCTCTACACCCATATGTTTAATTTTCAGATGCACAATATTTGTTGCTGATAAACTGTTTGCAGGTCTTTATTGCCATAGCTTTCCCTGTTTCTATGAACAACTTGTGTATCTGTGGAAGATCAAACAATCCAACCTCCGTGCAGGAACGCAGCAGGCTGTACAAATGATATAACCACGATGTTACAGAATCAAGCAGTAGAATAAAAAACAATAGCTCCAACTCGAAATATAAACTCAGGAATGTTCTTTATTCACTACAGTAAGTGCTTTCACCCTGAAAAGGGCTTCCTCAGACTGTACAGTCAATAAGGGACTCTCTGGCTAACCTGTACTGGAAGTTTACTTAAGAGTGGAGGGAGCTTCTGGGTTATGGATCAATCACTACAGCATGTCCTATTTATGTCAGTGCTGGGGTTCAGGTCTCTCATGTGCATAGCTCACTAGCATTCAGATTTTACAAGGTACAGCAGGTTCATTGATTCCAGCTTGGACATGGCTTTATACATCAGGCACAGATCGCCTCTCGGCAGGCAGTACGGCACTGTATGGAGCTGCAGTTTGTTTAATCAGGCAACACATGGCATCTGTTAGTGCTCTTTGATCCTCCTGGTGAGGTACTTTTGTCGTCTTTCCAGTTGCTGGAGGTGTCTGCTAAGGTACATCCCACAAGGGCCATTGTACTCAATTGTGAGGCTGATGAAGGATGACTGAAGAGGCACGATGACCTCCCCTGATCTAGATGTGAATACCTTCATGATTAGGTGGGTATATGGTATGTTTCTGTAACCACTATGGCCTCATGGTTGTCAAATGCAAGATATCTAT
Source organism: Protopterus annectens (assembly GCF_019279795.1). NCBI lineage: Eukaryota > Metazoa > Chordata > Ceratodontiformes > Protopteridae > Protopterus > Protopterus annectens. The sequence continues at coordinate 1,716,753,028 of NC_056741.1, read as the reverse complement.
CAACTTGTGTCCCCAGGTCTCTTATTACTTCTAAAGTACTTAATGGGTTAACACCTATGTGGTAATTGGTGGGCACTTACTGTTTTTCCAAAGGGGATGACTATACACTTTTCTGCATTTAGCTTGATGACATGGCTCTGGCACCAGTTGTCTGTTTCTATGTGGCCCTTTTGTAGGATGCTTGTGTCAGCTGGAGGGTCAGATATGGTGCCCAGTTTGTAGTCATCTGCAAAGTTGTTCAGACATAGTCCTTCCATGTTGGCCTGTACCTATGGGAAATATATTCCAAACAAGGGAGGTCCTAGGACCAAACCTTGTGGGATGCCAGTTGTAGCTGGTTTGTAGTCTGACATGGCTGCAGCATTTCTGACCATGTCAGTTTTGTCTGTGAGCTGGTTTGCAACCGATATACTGACAAAGGAGTTTATATTTAAGCTGGTGAGCTTATCTATAATGAACAAGTGGGGTATTGTATGGAAGGCTTTTGCAAGGTCCAGATAGGCTGTGTGGACCACATTCCCCTCATCAATGGCCTTGATGACTGTTTCAAATGAGTCAAACATGTTTAAGGGGCAGGATTTGCCCTTTAAAAAGCCACACTGGGTAGGGTCCAGTGTCTGTATGTCCCCAATATCTTTATTTCTGAGGTCCATAATGATCCTTTCCATAGCTTTGCAGACCAAGCTTGTCAGGATTCTGGGGTGATAGTTTGCAGTATCCATTCAGGCACCACCTTTGTGGAGATGGACCACTGTTGCTGTACACTGCTCTTTGGGTACATATCCTATGGTAAGGCTGAGATTGAGCAGTAGTGGTGTTATTTGGTGTTCCATTCTTCTTGGAGTTCATGATGGACGCAGCCCAGGACACCATCTCATACCATTGATGCTGTGTGTTTTGCTTTGAAGATGCTGGCTGTTACCTCAGCATCTGCAATGTCAGGGGGGCAGCACTCTGCTGGGATAGATATTTGGCATTTTGGTGGGGGGGGGGGAGTTTGCACCGAATCTGTCAGGTTGGATGTTGGCAATGTGTGTGGGTTTGGTGTATTGTTTGCAATATTTGAGTAATTCAGAGCATATCTGTGAATTCCCACCAAGGTTCCTACCATCAGTTCAGAAAGCCTTGTGATTATCCTTAGTGTCCTGTACAATTTGTATCTTCATAGGTTCATAGGTTCATACTAGGCTATCTGCCCTAGGGCATTTATAAGCCTATCCAGAGTGTGTGTGGCTTTCGCCACCCCTTGCAATGTGAATATTATGCCCATTTAGGGTTTACTTTACTGTGCCTCTGTCTAGAAGTGACACAGAGATGACCCGTGGTGCAAATCTACGATCTCCCATCCATTCATGAAGATTTCTCTTGAAGAGAGTCAGTGAGGGGCTCTGCCTAACATGGACTGGGATTCTGTTCCAGAGTGTAGGGAGCCTCTGGGTTATGAATCTGTCCCTCCAGCACATCCTATTTATTTATGTGTTGAGGTTCAAATCTCTCGCTCTCGTGGCTCTGATGGATTTGGATTTTCTGAGGTGGAGCATGTCCATTAATTCTGGATTGGACATGGCCTTGTACGTCGGGCATACATCGCCTCTGAGTAGGCAGTATGCGACTGAATACAGCTGGGGTTTCTTCAGCTGGGCAGCATATGACAAATGTTTGAGACCCTTTATCCTCTTTGTGAGGTACTTTTGGGGTCTTTCTAACTGCTGCAGGTGTCGGGTAAGGTACATCCCAAATGGGGCATTGTACTCAATTATGGGCCTGATAAGAGAAGAGTATAGAGGCACAATGACCTCTCTTGATGTAGATGTGAATCCTTTCATGATAAGGTGGCCAATATAGAAGGTCTTCCTAGCCACCTTGGCAATGTGAGAGTCAAATGAGAGGTTACTGTCCACTTGTGTCCCTAGGTCCCTGATTACTTCTTCCGTACGTAATGGATTACCACCTATGTGGTAATTTGTGGGTACCTTGTTTGGTATTTGGAGAGACATTCATACTCTCCAGTGTCTTCAGGAAGGCTGAGTGGGGTTTCTGGGTTTGAGAGGGTGGTCTGTAGCATGCTACAAACTGTACGGCAGTTTTGCCTATGGTTAGTTGCACATGGATGGTCTCCGATGCTTCGTGCATTGTCAGTAACCTGGAGGTGTGGGTATCTTTGATGAATATCGATACTCCCCCTCCTTTTGTGGTTTGGTCCTGGTTTTGGGGCCGAAAAGCATGATATGAGGTATAACCTGGTAGTGCTGGGGTGCTCTCAGGAGCCTTGAAGCAGGTTTCCATCACTGCACAGACATCAATGTTCTCCATACTGAGGAGGGCCTCGAGAGCGTGCATCTTGAGGTTTAGACTTCTGGCGTTGAGCAGCATTACCCTTATTTTTTTTCCAATTATGTTTTCTAAGGGAGGTGGGTTTGTCTTTTGAGCCTTGCCTAAAAAAGGCAATATGGAGGGGGCAAGAGCCTTGGTCAATATCCAGAAGCCCAGGGGTGACAGGTGCAAGCCATCCCTGGCAAAGCAGCGTGGCTTGTCAAGCATGTCATCTCAAGCAGACAGACAATGGATCCCCTTGGAATGACAGCAGTAATTGAGCCAATTGTTAAAGTTGATCATTCTGTGTTTGTACTGTGGCATCATTCTTGGTGAGGGTAAGATGCTGCTCAGGGTCAGGGTCATACCGGCATGGGCTACATAATCAGAGAGCTCCTCTATGCCTCTTTTCATGTAGTCCAGGGAGGTACGTCTCAGGTCATTCACACCAGCATGGACAATGACTGAGTCATATTTGTACTTGCTTTGGAGTGACCTGAATGCTTGTGTTATGTGGCGGATTCTAGCGCCTAACAGGCAGCTTACTGTAACCTTTTCCTTGTTCAGTCTGGTGAGCGGGACATCAGTGTGTCTGACTGTGGAGTCATCTATTACAAGTGTATTAGGCATGTTGTTTGTCCTTAAGGGCTGTGACTGTTTGTCATACTGACTTTGTGAACTATGTGTTACATGTGCTAAGTTTTGAGGTAGTGGTTGCTTGGGTGTCTGCTTTGGAGGCCTCTGTTGATTTGGTAGATTTTTAATTAGAGCCTCCGGCAATGTTTTTGTGTTCATGTCTTTGGTTTACAGTTGTGATAGGTCTATGTGAGACTGGGTTTGTGGTGTGTGTGGTTACCTTCTCCTCCTGACTGGTTTTGCCAGTACTGAGTTGAGAGAGCTCGGCCTCCAGTTTGGATAAATAGTTGCATCTCTCACATATATTTGTATTTGTTGGGGGGAGGAGGGGGTTGTCTCTGTACATGGGGCAGGTGTAACTTTGCCTCAAGATTCCCAGATTCAACATGTTGTAGCTGGCCTTAGACGGTTTTATGTGTGGCCATAGTTTTTTGCCATAATACTGATCAGAGATTACTTCCCTTTTTGGGTTTTGCTCTATCATGTAGTAGCTTCCTCCTTCTCTTGCATGGTTTGGGAATGGCTGGGGTCCACCAGGCCAGATGCCTGCATGTATGGAATTAGGTCTTGGTTTTATTTGGGATTGCATAATCCATGCATTCCTGAAAGTGTTCATAGAATGCATTTATAAAGGGTTCTGAGGTCTGGCCCATATTTTCCACAGGCACAAGGCCTTTAATGGATTCCACATCAGTTTGGAGGAGTGCAACATTTGCTTTACACATGTTTTTCACTGTGGTTTTCTGCCCAAGGACTGGGGTCAGGATGTGAATATCCAGTGAGATTACTCTATGGTCTGATCTTACCAGTGAGGGATACACTTCTCATCTGGGCATAGAGTACCCATGTTGCTGATTATCACATCCAGTATGCTTACCCCTCTTGTGGGAGTGGTAAGTTGCTCCTGAGCATTTTGGTTTATGAATTCTAGGAACCTTTGGCTTAGGGTGTTGGAGCTAGAATAATGCTCCCAGTCTATGTTTGAGTATTTTCAGTCACCCAATATGATGTTGTTTGGAGAGACCTTGATATTTTCATGTGTTCCGAAGTAGGCCAAGTGTGGTTCCTGGCATTAGGAGGGTGGTCTGTAGCAGGCTACAAACTGGGAGGCAGTTTTAGCCACTGTTACTTGCCTGTGGATAGTCCATGCTGCTTCTTGCTGTGGTACCAACCTGGGGGTGTGGTTATCCTTGACAATTATTGATAGTCACCCTCCTTTTGTAGTTTGTTCCATGTTTTGGGGCTGTAAAGCATGGTATGAAGTGTAACCTGGTAGTGTTGGGGTGCTCTTGTGAGCCTTGACCCAGGTTTCTGTTACAGAACAGATAACATTCTCCATGCTGAGGAGAGTTTGGACTGCATGCATCTTGCAGTTTAGACTTCTGGCATTGGGTAGCATTACATCTAGGTTCTTATCCCTTGTGATACCTATGGAGGTGGGTTTGTGTTTTGAGCCTTATCTATTCAAGGCATGGTGGGGGTGACAAAAGGCCAGGAGTGATAGGTGCAAGCCATCCCTAGCAGGTAGAGCATCGTGTCTTTCTCAGCATGTCATCCCAGGCTGACATGCATTGGATCCCCTTTGACTAACAGCAATACTTAAGCCAATTATTGTAAGTGATCATCTTGTCTTCATATTGTGTCATCATGCTTGGTGAGGGTAGGATGTTAGTCAGGGTCATCAAGTTTGCATATACTACATGGTGTTACATTGCTTAACACATGGCAATCATGCCTCAGGTGGTGCTGCAGGGCTGTCTATGTTGGATGCATATACTACACTCCCTGTACATGTTTGAAACCAGGTTGTGTCAACTTAGGCATCCCTTTTACTATATGTGTGAGTCAGAGAGAGGTATAATTTCCAGGGTTCCTACTGAGCCAGTGTATGTGCTATGTGTTGCCTCCTTGCCAAGGCCAAGGCATACTGGGCACGCCTCCTTCTGCCTACTGGGGCAGGCTCAGGTTGTTCCTCCTCCGAGTCACGTTCTGCCTGTGATTGGCTTGGCAATGGTGGGGGGCTGTTTGGCCCAGCCCTATGCTGGTCCTGCTGCAGCTGTTTTCGCAGAATCATATTATGTAGCATAGCACATACCATGACAATTTGGGTACATGTAGTTGGCGAGTACTGCAAGGCTCCAACATATGTGTCCAGGCACCGGAACCGTGTCTTGAGCAGCCCAAACACACTCTCAATTACATTTCGTGTTTGTGCGTGTGCCTCATTATGGCATTCGTGTTCAGGTGTGTGTGCATTTCTAATGGGTGTCATCAGCCACGGTTCCAGTGCGTAGCCAGCATCCTCCACTAAGTGACCATGTGGGATGTCCCCATTGGCAAATGTCTGGTACAGCTGCGTCAAATGCCAGATATGGGAATCATTGAAGCTTCCAGGGCAGCCAGCACACACATTCATTATTATGCCGTGGGCATCACACACGATCTGGCAGTTGATGGAGGGGAAGCCCTTGCGGTTAATGTAGGCCCTACCCCACTCACCAGCTGGTGCTTTGATGCATATATGCGTGCAGTCTATTGCACCCACTACCTCAGGGTATTCTGCTATTTGCTGGAAGAGATGGATATTGCTGGCCAATACCTCATAGGAATTGTGGAAATATACATTATCACCGACATGTGCTGACATGGCATCCAGGAACTGGTGCAGTACCCTGGATGCTGATGCCTGTGATATCCCCATCATATCACCAGTTGGTCTCTGGAAGGTACCTGTTGCTAGTATTCTTAGGCCAACACATACCTTGGTTTCCACTGGGATGGGTTCCCCTCTGTTGGTTCTGTGTGTGAGGTGTGGCCTGCACAGCTCAACAATTTGCTGTAGGAGGTCTCTGTCCACTCTATAGTGCTCCACTATCTCCAGCTCATGTAACCCCTGGTAGGTGACCCTTGGCCTGTACACTCTTCTCCGTCTCCTCACTGTGGGTTGTCCGGCAGCATTTGCATAGTCACCATCCTCAGCAAGTTGCATATGTCTCCTTATAACAGCTATGGCAGCCCCTAGCATTTTTGGTCTGAGTGAAGCTTTTTCGGTTTTTACTTCTAATAGCTTACTCCTCTGTTGCAGTGTCTCTTGAGAGAAACATACTGCACTGTTGTTTGCAGAGTTTTAAGTGCTAGGCTGGGCTACTGTTCTGCCTGTGTAATTGCCTGCTTCTGATTGTTTTCACCTGCTAGCTCTGCCAGTATTCCCTGCTAGCTTCCTACTATTTCTCCTGCTTCCTTTTTCCCTTCTGTTTCCTCAGGGGGGAGCGATGCGCATACAAGTGAAAACACGCTCACAGCGGCTAACACGCACGCACACATGCTTAGACGGACTAGAAACTGCTTATTCAGGTTAAAACGCGCGCACATCAGCGCAAACAAGTTTACAGGTGTTTAAACAGGCTCCTACATGCTTACTCTGCCTTGAACGCGTGCACTCACGCTTACACGCACGCACTCTATTTTACTCGTGCCTACCAGCGCGCACACGTGCACGTGCACGCCCAGCAAGAAACTTTGGTGTTATCCATAGTGTGCACCTTCCATTTCTTGGCTTTCCCATGCCTACTTGTTGACACTCCTCTTTCCATGATGTGTGACTGACATCTTTCACATGCCACTGTGCTCCAATGAGCTTCATTTCTTTCATACATTCCCCCCTGTGATGTCACCTATCTCCTACTCATTTACATAGGATTGCCTACTAATGCTTAGTTACATGTCTTACACTCAGCTTCCCCCCTTAGCAACCCCTACTCGGTGGCCATGTTGTTTTCAGCCTGCTATTCCCTTATATTGTAAATTCATGCTTTGCATTAAAATGTTTATTTTTCTGGGGTTTTGTAGCGCAGCCTGTTTGCGCGGCGCTGCGCTACGTTTAAACATCGGCGATTGCCGAAAAAAAAAAAGCATTTTTATTTTATTTTTGCATCGGGGTATGTTGCCAGTGGCCACATATTTGGCCATTGGCATGCTGCCTGGAACATATGCAACCTTTATTTGGAACGGACAAGGCTTCATTGTGTTATTTGCAGAACGGTTCTCAGTTGTCAACTGAGTACATTTCTGCAGATAACACGGCTCTTACACAGGCAGGTTTCTGCTTCCTGGATCGCTAAATTACCTCATTTGCATGCCTTTCAGCTGCAAGTGAGGTAATTAGCATATCCATGCCCTGTCCGTGTAAGAGACGTTTTAGGTGCTCTCTTACACGCAAATACAGGCTGTTCCTGGATCGCTATGGCTGCATGGAGTCTTACACTACTCTTAGACTCCGTGCAAGCCATCATGAATCCTGCCCACTAATAAAAAGCAAGAATCATCATATCATGTTTTAAAATAGACATGTTTTAAACATTTTAAAATAACACTTTGTGTGCATAAGGTTACAGTTTGGCTACTCTCATTTTTAATACAGAGTTGATAGTGACATACAGTATTCATTTAAACCTGGTTTGTTCATTGCATCCAATCTAAATTGCCACAGTAGTTCCTTATATTCTGTCTTGGTTTCCCAAGCTCCTCCTCTGGCCTCTAGCGGAACTACTTGTAAAATGCCAAAAATGAACTTCTTGTGACCCTCACAGTTACAAGTGTGCTTAAACAGTGCATTATTCTGACTGAACTTTCTTGTCATATAAGTGTTAGTAAATTCTCTTAGAAAGTTTCCTCTCTGTTTTCTCCACATACAATGAGTAACAAAAGTCATAAATGGCTAAGTAAATCACACCACTTGTATTACAGTCTCCTCTATTGAAGGTAACTTTTGTGTGGAAATTGTTGTTCAAGGTAATTTCTCCTTTATTGACTATATATTGGCAGTTATTACACCTACCACACTTGATTGTTCCAGACTCATGGAGCTGAGGGTCCCTCTCTAACACTTGTTTAATGTTTCTGTCAACTTTGTATATAAATATAGGTGTTCCTCCTATGTGTTGGAACAACTCTTCATCAGTCTTCAAAATGGCCCAATTACTCAAAATTATGTTTTTTACATCCCTGTTATCCTCATTAAACTTAATAACAACAACATTTCGGAAACTATTAGTATCCATATTGTTGTTCTGTCCTATGCTTGCTAGTAGGTCAGGCTTCCCCAGTATGCACAGGTATCAGATTTCTCTATTGCTCTCCACTTCATCCCTAAGTCTTCTTAGCAAATCATGTGAGTACCCCCTTTCTAGGAACACAGATGTCATTTTATCAAGTTCCTCTTTAAAAAAAATTTCATTAGAGTTCATCCTGGCTGCTCGAATGAATTGTCCCTTTACCAAATTCCTTTTACAAAACCCAGGGTGCCCACTTTTAAAGTGGAGAAAACCATTGGAGTATGTGTCTTTTTTGTATATAGTAGTTGTGCAAACTCCATTAAGCATTCTGAGGTAGATGTCCAAATAATGTTTATTATTGCAATTCTTGGTGTGTGCAAACCTCAAAAAAGTTGATGTACCTTTTAAGTAACCCAGGAATACCTCAGTTTCACTGGGGCCCCCTTTCCATACAAAAAACAAGTCGTCCAAAAATTGAAAATAGTTTAACCATAAGGGGGAATAGATGGAATCTAATACAGCTTGTTTCTCCCATCCTAGGATCACTATGTTAGCAAAGGTGGGAGCACATGCTGCTCCCATTGCCACTCCACTAACCCGTTTAAAGTATTTACCTTCAAAGTACAGGAAATTGTTGGTTAGTAGAAGTTCCATCAGGTCTGCTAAAAAGAGTATGTCTTGAGCAGAAAACATTTTTGTTTCTAGGAGTGTGTCCTCAAATAGTTCCAAACACTTCTGGTGTGGTATGCATGAAAAAAGGTTGACAACATCGACCATCAGAAAACAAATTGAATCCTTGGAGCTACTAACATTTACTTTGACTAAGAAATCCCACAAATCTCTTAGGACATGTATGTATTTGCTACATACAGGTTTTACCTTCCTGTCTATATAAACAGCTAAGGGGTATGTCTTTGATCCTTGCACTGCTGCAATTAACCTGTATGGGGGACCCTCCAAACCTTTGTATATTTTGGGGATACCAAAAGCAGCAGGGATCAATGGATTTCTGAAAAAGTCCAGGAGGTCCAGCATGATTACTCCCTGCAAAAGAGCTTCTTCTAGGAATACGTCAATTTTTCTGTGAGCTATATTAATCTCGTTCCTCGATACTAAGGTGTACCTAGTTTCATCAAGGAACATATTCACCATTTTATCTACATAGTCAAAGTGTGATGCTATAGTCACCCCTCCTCCCTTGTCAGGTTTCATGACCCTGACTGACTTATCTCTAGATAACTCTTTGAGAAAACAATGTTCTTCTTTAGTTAAGTTTTGCAGATTTTTCTTGTTGTAACTATATACAGCGTAAAGGTCCCTTTCATAGGCTTTTTAAAAAGTCTGTAAAGCTTTAGAAAGTGGGGGAATTAAAGGTACTCTTTTTCTTAAATAAATTAATCATCATAGGGACTACATTCTCTCTATTTAATAAGGACAAATTCAACCTCCTAGTAAATAATTTCAACTCAATCATTGTTTCAGCTATATTACATTTAGATTTAGGAATGAATTTGAACCCTTTTTCAAATAATTTGAAGTATGTAATGTCAATTTCCCTTCCTGTGTAGTTAAAAATGTGGAAACCATTGTGAGTTAACATCTTTCCATCATAGCTGGTCACAATGTGAGTCCCTTTGTCATTTGCTGTCTGCTGTCCTATGTTCTGCTCACCTGTCCCCTCCTTCTGTAGTTCATTCTCCCTCTCTTTCCTGGTCTCATTTGGCCCTGGGGTAAAAAATGTTCCCTTCCCCTCATATTTTGTATCCTTTCTGACTGTTTAGGAAAAGGGGCAACTTGGAGTTGTTGATTCCAACCATTGTACCTACTTTCATCCATGTAACCCTCCTCTTCTAAGTGGTCTCCTCTTCAAGACCCTGTACAGTTTCTGCCAAAGTATTAAACTCTATGTTGTTTACAGTCATATCTGGCCCTGTATTATCATGCAAAGGATATATTTTCCCTTTCTTATATTCATTGCTGTCCCTAACTAGTTTTTATTCTTTTCTCTTCATCACCTGTTCCACATGTTTGTTAACATAAAAGAATATGTCAAAAGTGCTTTTGTATTAAAAAAAAACAGAAAGTCATTAGTAATTAACTGTTCTAAGCTGATAACCTCTTTCATGAGGACTTCCATACGCTCATTATTAAATTTTACTATAAATTCCAACAGTTCAATCCCATGTCTGTTGAACATATCAGTTAAACAGTAATATTCTTTAGAACCTTTTACCACACCAAATAGAAACATATACATTCTTGGATTCAAAGATGGCTGCCATTCTGTGAACACCGCTGAACTACATCTCTGCATATACCCTGAAGAAATCTAAACTTTAAATTGATACTAGGAACTTTTTAACACTAAATATTCGACAAAACAATTACAACTTCATCTAATTATCTTGCAGAAGGAGGAAAATCCGAAAATGAATACATTATTCAACAGGATTATAATAGATTAGCTGGCTCTGACAAGGAAAACAAACAAAGGCACCGTGTGCTCTATACACTTTAAAAATCTGTACTGTACAAGGATGTCGAAAGAGGAAAAAAATATGGACACAACCACTACTAAAACAAAACTTTCAGAACTGCGGTCACCGGAAAAAGATGTGATCTCTAAAAGGCAAAAAGTTACTAAACTACAAGAACAACAAAAGCTAGAAACCAGAACTAAATCAGATCAAACGCTGAATATGGAGGATATCAAAACTGCCTTACTACCCATTCAAGAAGCTCTGAAAGAATTAACTAGCCAGATATTAACGTTTGGAAACTCTTGCAACCAACTACTTGAAAGAATGGAAAAATCTGAAACTCGGATTTCGGAAAATGAAGACAAAATAAATCTACTATCAAAAACAACAAGTACACGTGATTTGGATATTCAGGCTATTCAAAGCAAAATCAATGACTTAGAAGCAAGATCCAGGAGAAATAACATAATTATTAGAGGAATTCTTGAATCTGTACAATACAATGACTTAATCCCATCTATAACACAAATATTTACAGTGCTCCTAAATGACTCTGACATGGCAAAGCAAATCATTATTGAAAGAGCACACAGAGCTCTGAGAGAACAACAAGCTTCAAATACTCCAAGACCTGTATATGCTAAAATTCTTAATTATCAGGATGTTACCAGAATACTTATAACTGCTAAAAAAAGTGGTGGGAATATCATGTGGAAAAACAACAAAATCTCTCTGGCTCAAGATTTACCTTTGCAAATCAGACAAGTAAGACAGTCTTTATCTCCTTAATGTAGATTTCTTATTGATAAACAGGTCAAATTTCAAATGAAATTTCCAAATACATTAACTTTCACAGTAGATGGGATTAAATATTCTGTTTCTGCGAAAAATGAAGCCAAAATTACGTTTCTGAAGATTTTTAAAAGTGTACCTGCTTCTGAGACTTGAACTGTATTCTCGTTGGGACTGCCAGGTTGCCTGAGGTTGGATCTGCTGATTACTGTGGCTTGGGGTCTGGGTAATCCTTTGTCTTCTTTTGAAATATTTTAGGCCTCTCCTGGATTAATAGGGTTGCTGTTTTTTGCTGTTTTCGATGACCTGCGATCATTTTCCGAAGTTTTATGGCTTCCACGAGCTGTCTGCATCAACATGAAGACAGGAAATGCCTTCAGGACTGTAGAGGGGACATATTTTGATGTGGCACTTCCGGAAGTCCATCTGTAATAGCGGTCCCCCATCGTGAGTATTCTGCATGGTTTCTAGGCTTAGAAACCTGACAGGACTTGTTTTTAACCCTGTAAGGACATTTTAACATCAAGTAATGTACTGGTTTGTTAATTTAAGCACATAGGAACATTTTTATACACTGGTTAGTTAGTTAATAATTTAAACCCTTTCCTATATGGCAAATTAAAAGGTGTTATGCAGTACTGTTAAATATAGGGATTTTAGTACATCTTGCAACTTTATAATATATAATATAACCTATATATTTTTACTCAGGGGTGATAGTTATATATTACATTATTTGCATATTAGTTTATATGAGTAGAAGATAGCAATAGTCTATAATGTCTAAATAAGAAAAATGTTTATATAAAGGTATGTGTGTTTTTATACAGGGTTATAACTCAGCTTCTTTCTATAATAGAAGGAAAACTTGTCCATTTGTTAAAATCGTATTTTTTTTCTCTTTCTCAAATGTTATTTTATGAGTATATAGGTGAGTTATAGTATCTATATATAGCATGCTAATCATAACTACTAAAAGCTTTGTACAGTAATGTTATATCTTTAATATGATTTTTTTTTTCTTTTCAATAACAACTAAGATGTAGATAACAGTGGTGTTTGTTAGGGAATGTTCAGAATAGACTTTGTAATAGTTAGGTTAGCTAATATAGGTCTTAACTATAGGATGTTTTTAAGGTTTTTTAATTTAAGATTTTTTTGTTTCTGTGTTTCTTTGACCCTTTTAGTCCTCTATGATATGCAAGACCTATGTATGTACTGGTCCGGGGTTAGAGTGGGTAGGCACTGGTATAGGACGGGATGTCAAGAATGCTTCCAAATTATGTACGTTTTTCAACTTATTTTACCTTTCCTTTTTGTTTTCCCTTCTAAACTTTTACGTTATAATAACTATTTGAATGTGGGAAGCTGACTCATGGAACGTTAAAGGGCTCCAGAACTTAAAGAAGAGAAAGTTAATTTTACACTTATTGTTGCAGGCTAAGGCGATGTTTATATTACTTCAAGAAACACATTTAACTAATGATCAATGGGTTGATATCCAAAAAAGAAAGTGGATTAGAGAAGTAATAGCTTCAGAAGGTAAAACTAATAGTGCTGGGGTAGCTATAATTATTAAAAACAAATATAAGGGAAAGATTTTAGACTCTAAGACAGATAAAGATGGAAGATGGTGTTTTGTTGTTCTCTTAGCTACCCAGTTTGATAAACCAATCTTATTGTTAAATGTTTACGCACCCTATAATGACCAGCATCTATTCATAACATCATTATATCCAATTTTGACACAATATGATAAGTACTATATAATTATTGGAGGAGACTGGAATTCCTATCAGAATCCAAAGTTGGATAGATCTTGTCCACAAAGAGCATTTAATAAACAAGTGGTATTAGTATTAAGTGATGTTAACAAAGACTTTCAACTATATAATCCTATTCAGTATTTAAATGCTGGAAATAGTATAAATAATTATACTTTTTATTCCCCGTGTCATAAAATGTGGTCCAGAATAGATTTCTTTTTGATTTCAAGAATAATGGTTAACCTGGGACCCTTAGTTGCTACACATGCACGATACGCGTCAGATCATTCAAAAATGTCATTACGTTTTGCTAAAGATCCAATGGAGGTCCAGCGGCAATGAGGTTTTAACTGGTCTCTTAACCCAAATTTGTTGAATAAGGAGGAAATAGTGCAGGAAATTACAGGTCATCTTAAAGAATTATTAGATAGATTAAAGAAACAACAAAGTGTACCTGACATTGATTGGGTGACAGTTAAAGCACAAATAAGAGGGATCTTTTTGCAAAAAGCTTCATACTATAAAAAAATACAAAATAGAGATATTCAAAAACTAGAGGCTAAAATTAAGACACTTGATCAAGAATTGATGCAAAACTTTAATACACAAACAGAGGTGGAACTACTTAAATGTCAAAAAGATCTCTTTCTAATACAAAATTGTAATTTGACGTTTCAGGAACATAAAATGTTAGTGAGGTATGCCAATCATGTTCAAACACCATCAAGGGCATTAGCTAGGATAATTAATCAATCGAGAACAGCAGTACAAATTTTTGAAATACATTTTAGAAACACAACTTATTTCAAAACTGAAGATATCATAAATGTCTTTGTGCAGATATACACTAATATATATGGTGAGCATAGTGACTTATCCCCCCATAGAACTAGCAAGGATTTTTTACAAACTATTAAATTTCCAAAAATAGAAGACAGTATTCAAAGTGATTTGATTAAACCGATATCTGAAGAAGAAGTGATATATACATTTCAATATATGAAATCACGCAAGTCACCAGGTCCGGACGGTATGATGGTAGAATTCTATAAGAAATTTGACAATACCTTTGGCAAAATACTCTCACGTGTCTTTAATTAAATAATTAAGAATAAAATTAATGATCCCCATCTTAATACTTCAAAAAACATTTTTATACTCAAACCTAACTCTGATTCTCAAAACCCAGATAATTATAGACCAATTTCATTAATAAATGTAGATATGAAAATTTTAACCTCTATTATAGCTAATAGATTAAAAAAAAGTAATGAATCATATCGTGTCTAGTGAACAGGCTGGCTTTATGGCAAATAGACAAACTAGTGATAATACACTTACACTACATACCTTAATAGCTTATGCTAAACAGAAGAACATTAACATGTATGCGCTTATGATTGATGCGCAGAAAGCTTTTGATAGGGTTGATATAAACTTTTTGTTTGAAATTCTACCATATTTTAATATATCTCCTGAGTTTGTTGAAGTGTTAAAAACTCTATATAGTAATCCATATACCATACTCTATATAAACAGCAATTCTTCTAAAAGAATACCAATCAGAAATGGAACACGTCAGGGTTGTCCTCTGTCTCCTTTATTATTTAATATATATGTTGAACCTTTATTCCTATACATTAAACAGAATATATACCACAATGCCCCACTAGTTTATGGAACAAAAATATCAATGGCAGCGTTTGCAGATGATCTGAATATTTATTGTATAACTCCAATCTCAGACACTAAAAAGGTACTAAAAGCAATAGAGAACTTTTCAGAAGTTTCCAACTATAAAATTAATCTAAAAAAACTAGCATTTTCCCATTGAGAACTCCCAAACCCTTTTCACTGTTGCCTCTGGTGGGACAAATAATGTGTAAAGATAACATTAAATACTTAGGTATTGACTTAGCTATGGATGATAAGGATTTTTATGTTACTAATATTAAAACAGTTTGGGATCAAATAGTATCTGATTTGGGGAGATGGAAGAATTTACGACTACCAGTATTATCAAAAGTATCAATTATCAAAATGAATGTACTACAACGATTATTATATATTTTCAGATCTGCTCAGGTAGTAATTTCAAAAACATTTTTAAACGAATTCACAAAGAATTAGCTAAATTTATCTGGGAGCCAAAGAAAACAAGGATTTCATATGAAAAATTAATGACCCCAAAACATAGAGGTGGATTGGAGTTACCAAATTTTGAAACTTACTATCTTATAGTAAACTCAAACAGGCTTCTTAGAATTGTTAATTATAACATAACTAGCACTAAATGGACCCCTACCTGGGTAGTTCTGAACTATAAATATATTTTACATTTAAATATTAATCCTAAAGCCATACCCTTTTTACCTAAAGAAACTTTGAAACTGTATGGGATAATGGATCACATTAAATTATATGTAACGTCTTTAAAAACCTTATTTCAATCATTAGATCTTGCTCAATATACGATGGCTTATCAACCCTTTCATAGAAACCCTAACCTGAGACTAAATAAAAAACTAATTGATCTTAAAGAATTCCCATTAATAATCAATCTAACTTTAATAGATATTTATACACTTCTCAAACTCTCGGCTAATCAGATAAGACACGAATTAAATTTACCCAAAAAGTATTTCATTATTGTAAGACAAATTAGGGAACTTTCTATAAGTTACTTTAAAAATGTTAAACCCCGAGAAGAGAATATAATTAAATGTTCAAATTTGTGACAAGCTCTCCAACAAGATATTAAATTTATAACAGCAGCAAATACTCTAATAAAGGAGCTTAAATTCCAAGATAAAATTCTTGTGTCAAAATATTGGAAAGAGAAAATGCCAGCGGTAGAAGACAGTCATATGATAAAAGTAATTGATTTGACTACAGAATCTATTTCTCTTCAAAAACTGGTGTATACCCAGTTGCTGATATGGAATAATGTGTATTATACACGTCTTAGCCTGCATAAATTTAATTCCAAAAATTCTCCAGTTTGTCCATACTGCAAGGATCATTCTGCTGATCTTCTTCATATGTTCTGGAGTTGCAAATGCATATACACACTTTGGAACTCACTAAAGATACAACTTGAAAAGATGGGTTACCAAAGTACAACATTGTCATGGAAATTTATGATTTTACATATTCCCCCAAAAGAACTTCCTAAATCTCAAAGTATTGTATTAATCAATATCTTTTTTATTAATGAAGCTAAACATAGCTACTAATTGGTTAGACCCATCCAAAACATCATGGAATAGTTTTAGAGTACTAGCAATAAGGCATATACTAGCTCACAAATTACTTTTGAACCAACATAATAAAAATATTAACAATCCAAAAATATGGGAACAATTATTTAATATTATATTAGCGTAACACCTCATATTTGAATTTAACAAGAATTATTTTTACACCTTTAAAAAACTCTGTAACACTAACTGTTTATTACTTGAATTGATCTTAACCATTTGTATATTTTTGGTGTATAATTCAATGTGTTACTTGGAAGCATTTATGTAAATATTGTATATATGTTTTGTATTTTTGTTAATTACTTTAGTTGGTAGTTTCTTTTTATTTTTTTTTGTTTTGTTTTAATTTTGTATGGCATATAAGAAAATAAAAAAAATTATTATTGAAAAAAAAAAGAAACATATACATTCTTAACCCTCTTGGGGTTTCAGCACATTTTAAACATTCTTTTAAATATACATTTTCTATTTGTAAAGACCTAGGGCAGGATTCATGATGGCTTGCACAGAGTCTAAGAGTAGTGTAAGACTCCATACAGCCATCGCGATCCAGGAACAGCCTGAATGTGCGTGTAAGAGAGCACCTAAAATGTCTCTTACACGGACAGGGTGTGGATATGCTAATTACCTCATTTGCAGCTGAAAGGCATGCAAATGAGGTAATTTCATGAGCCAGGAAGCAGAAACCTGCCCGTGTAAGAGCCGTATTATCTGCAGCAATGCACTCAGTTGATAACTGAGTACCATTCTGCAAATAACAGAATGGAGCCTTGTCAGCTCCAAATAAAGGTTGCAAATGTCCCAGGCAGCATGAAAATGGCCAAATATGTGGCCACTGGCAATGTACCCCGATGCAAACATAAAATACATTTTTTTTTCGGCAATCGCTGAAACGGGCTGCGCTATAAAAAAACAGAAAAATAAAAAAATCAAAAACACAAACGTGGGTTTATGCAAAGCATGAATTTACAATGGAAGGGAATAGCAGGCTAAAACAACATGGCCACTGTGTAGGGGTTGCTAAGGTGGGAAGCTGAGTGTAAGACATGTAACTAAGCATTAGTAGACAATCCTATGTAAATGAGTGGTAGGATAGTGAATCATGCTGTTACATTGGAAATGAGCACATTCTGTGCAGTGTAGGAGTAGGATAAGGGGGAGTAACAGAGTAGGAGATAGGTGACATCACAGGGGGAATGTATGAAAGGAATTCAGCTCTTTGGAGCACAGTGGCATGTGAAAGCTGTCAGTCACACATCATGAAAAGAGGAGTGTCAACAAGTAGGCATGGGAAAGCCAAGGAATGGAAGGTGTACACTATGGATAACACCAAAGTTTCTTGCAGGGCGTGCATGCTCGCGTGTGCGCACTGGTAGACACGAGTAAGCTAGAGTGCGCGCGTGTAAGTGTGAGTGCACGCGTTTAAGGCAGAATACGCTTGTAGGAGCCTGTTTAAACACCTCTAAGCTTGTTTGCGCTGGTGTGCACATGTTTTAACCCGAATAAGCAGATTCTAGTCCGTCTAAGCATGTGTGCGCGCGTTAGCCACTGTGAGCGTGTTTTCGCTGGTATGCGCGTCTCTCCCCCCTGAGGAAACACAAGGGAAAAAGGAAGCATGGGAAATAGTAGGAAGCTAGCAGAGATTACTGGCAGAGCTAGCAGGTGAAAACAATCTGAAGAAGGCAATTACACAGGCAGAATAGTAGCCCAGCCCAGCACTTAAAACTCTGCAAACAATAGTGCAGAATGTTTCTCTCAAGAGACACTGCAACAGAGGAGTAAGCTATTAAAAGTGAAAACTGAAAAAGCTTCACTCAGACCAAAAATGCTAGGGGCTGCCATAGCTGTTATAAGGAGACATATGCAACTTGCTGAGGGTGGTGACTATGCAAATGCTGCTGGACAACCCACAGTGAGGAGACGGAGAAGAGTGTACAGGCCCAGGGTCACCTATCAGGGGTTACATGAGCTGGAGATAGTGGAGCGCTATAGAGTGGACAGAGATCTCTTGCAGCAAATTGTTGAGCTGTGCAGGCCATGCCTCACACACAGAACCAACAGAGGGGAACCAATCCCAGTGGAAACCAAGGTATGTGATGGCCTAAGAATACTAGCAACAGGTACCTTCCAGAGACCAACTGGTGATATGATGGGGATATCACAGGCATCAGCATCCAGGGTACTGCACCAGTTCCTGGATGCCATGTCAGCACATGTCAGTGAGCATGTATATTTCCCCAATTCCTGTGAGGTATTGGCCAGCAATATGCGTCTCTTCCAGCAAATAGCGGAATAACCTGAGGTAGTGGGTGCAATAGACTGCACGCATATATGCATCAAAGCACCAGCCGGTGAGCGGGGTAGGGCCTACATTAGCCGCAAGGGCTTCCCCTCCATCAACTTCCAGGTTGTGTGTGATGCCCAGGGCATAATAATGAATGTGTGTGCTGGCTGCCCTGGAAGCTACCATGATTCCCATATCTGGCATCTGACGCAGCTGTAACAGACATTTGCCAATGGGGACATCCCACATGGTCACTTAGTGGGGGATGATGGCTATGCACTGGAGCCGTGGCTGATGACACCCATCAGAAATGCACACACACACCTGAACAAGAACGTCATAATGAGGCACATGCACAAACAAGAAATGTGAATGCAAAACAAACGTAACAAAAAAACAAAGGGTAGGTTCCACAAGTGTATCCGAGGTGGAGGACTTCGAAAATAGATGTAATAATCCACACAATATGTTCGTGAAAGTAAAATTATAGCAGATTAATCCACGTGAATCCTCGTAGGGTGAAGTTGTTTATTACACGTAAGGCTGAACAATGCAAATAACTAAAAACAAATAACGTGAAACACTCCAGCAAGCGTTTTTCGTTCGGTACACTGCCCGAACTTCTTCAGACAGGCTGTAGTTCTATTATGATGTTCAGTTTAAATACTTAAATACACGTAATTAATTGATTAGACCAGTATCCTAAATAATTAAATGTGTTAAACAAATAAACCATAATCAACTGAATCAACCTAACTGGATAAGGTGACCTAATTGGAAGTGCAGGGAACATCCAGTAACCAAAAATTAATTACACATACAAACACTTACAAACTAATATAACGTAATACATAATACAAACCGTTTTACTTTTATGAATAACTTATTTATACGTCTAAACGTTGAAGAATGAGCAGTTAACACATTTAAAACATTTAAGGTATTAAAACATTTAAAACATTTAAAACATAAGAAACTTTTAAAAAAATTTTTTCGACCCTCTAGTGAACTCTACCTTGGTAAAATAGATGTATATAAGTATGTGAAATAGTGTCTGATATATATACAATGTATTTTCAACTAACGTACTTTCTGCTGTTAAACTAGTGTAATTATGAATCAAATCTTATACTAAAAAGACTACTAAAGTGTAATGGCAGTAATAGAATCAGGGAAATTATCAGCTCCCTGCTTTAGAACATGTAATATTACATTACCTAGGAGACATAATTTTCAACATTTAAAAAGTTTCACATGAAATTCATGCATAAATTATAGTTTTATCTCCATAGACTGTTCAATTTTAACAAACACATAATCGAACAAGCCTCGTTGAGGCCAGGGGTTTTGTGTGCCACCAGACATAACTGCCAACTAAGTTCCTTCTTTTCCAGTTGGAGCCTAAACAAGTTGTCATTACATAAATTATAATTATCGGTCTGTACCTGGTCGATGGCCATAAAGTCAAATGAGTGGCCTTCATTCCTATTACAGTGCTTTGCCAGGGCATTGTCATCTTTGTTAGTACTGATTGCATAACAGTGTTCATATACCCTATCCTTCAGACGTCTATCTGTTTTACCCACATAAAATGCGGGGCATTTTTTACACTGCGCCAAGTAAACGACCCACCTACTGTTACAATTAAACTTTTTCCAAATCACAAAGGTGTCCATAGCTATTGTGAATGAGTCCACAGTGTTAATGTAGGCACAATGTCTACATGCCCCACACTTTCTAGTGCCCCCCTTAATCTTTTGTCTCGCTGGTTTCCTTTCGAGAAGTTGTTATCCCCCCATAGAACTAGCAAGGAATTTTTACAAACTATTAAATTTCCAAAAATAGAACACAGTATTCAAAGTGATTTGATTAAACCGATATCTGAAGAAGAAGTGATATATACATTTCAATATATGAAATCGCGCAAGTCACCAGGTCCGGACGGTATGATGGTAGAATTCTATAAGAAATTTGACAATACCTTTGGCAAAATACTCTCACGTGTCTTTAATTAAATAATTAAGAATAAAATTAATGATCCCCATCTTAATGCTTCAAAAAACATTTTTATACTCAAACCTAACTCTGATTCTCAAAACCCAGATAATTATAGACCAATTTCATTAATAAATGTAGATATGAAAATTTTAACCTCTATTATAGCTAATAGATTAAAAAAAGTAATGAATCATATCATGTCTAGTGAACAGGCTGGCTTTATGGCAAATAGACAAACTAGTGATAATACACTTACACTACATACCTTAATAGCTTATGCTAAACAGAAGAACATTAACATGTATGCGCTTATGATTGATGCGCAGAAAGCTTTTGATAGGGTTGATATAAACTTTTTGTTTGAAATTCTACCATATTTTAATATATCTCCTGAGTTTGTTGAAGTGTTAAAAACTCTATATAGTAATCCATATACCATACTCTATATAAACAGCAATTCTTCTAAAAGAATACCAATCAGAAATGGAACACGTCAGGGTTGTCCTCTGTCTCCTTTATTATTTAATATATATGTTGAACCTTTATTCCTATACATTAAACAGAATATATACCACAATGCCCCACTAGTTTATGGAACAAAAATATCAATGGCAGCGTTTGCAGATGATCTGAATATTTATTGTATAACTCCAATCTCAGACACTAAAAAAGTACTAAAAGCAATAGAGAACTTTTCAGAAGTTTCCAACTATAAAATTAATCTAAAAAAACTAGCATTTTCCCATTGAGAACTCCCAAATCCTTTTCACTGTTGCCTCTGGTGGGACAAATAATGTGTAAAGATAACATTAAATACTTAGGTATTGACTTAGCTATGGATGATAAGGATTTTTATGTTACTAATATTAAAACAGTTTGGGATCAAATAGTATCTGATTTGGGGAGATGGAAGAATTTACGACTACCAGTATTATCAAAAGTATCAATTATCAAAATGAATGTACTACCACGATTATTATATATTTTCAGATCTGCTCAGGTAGTAATTTCAAAAACATTTTTTAAACGAATTCACAAAGAATTAGCTAAATTTATCTGGGAGCCAAAGAAAACAAGGATTTCATATGAAAAATTAATGACCCCAAAACATAGAGGTGGATTGGAGTTACCAAATTTTGAAACTTACTATCTTATAGTAAACTCAAACAGGCTTCTTAGAATTGTTAATTATAACATAACTAGCACAAAATGGACCCCTACCTGGGTAGTTCTGAACTATAAATATATTTTACATTTAAATATTAATCCTAAAGCCATACCCTTTTTACCTAAAGAAACTTTGAAACTGTATGGGATAATGGATCACATTAAATTATATGTAACGTCTTTACAAACCTTATTTCAATCATTAGATCTTGCTCAATATACGATGGCTTATCAACCCTTTCATAGAAACCCTAACCTGAGACTAAATAAAAAACTAATTGATCTTAAAGAATTCCCATTAATAATCAATCTAACTTTAATAGATATTTATACGCTTCTCAAACTCTCGGCTAATCAGATAAGACACGAATTAAATTTACCCAAAAATTATCTCATTATTGTAAGACAAATTAGGGAACTTTCTATAAGTTACTTTAAAACTTTTAAACCCCGAGAAGAGAATATAATTAAATGTTCAAATTTGTGACAAGCTCTCCAACAAGATATTAAATTTATAACAGCAGCAAATACTCTAATAAAGGAGCTTAAATTCCAAGATAAAATTCTTGTGTCAAAATATTGGAAAGAGAAAATGCCAGCGATAGAAGACAGTCATATGATAAAAGTAATTGATTTGACTACAGAATCTATTTCTCTTCAAAAACTGATGTATACCCAGTTGCTGATATGGAATAATGTGTATTATACACGTCTTAGCCTGCATAAATTTAATTCCAAAAATTCTCCAGTTTGTCCATACTGCAAGGATCATTCTGCTGATCTTCTTCATATGTTCTGGAGTTGCAAATGCATATACACACTTTGGAACTCACTAAAGATGGGTTACCAAAGTACAACATTGTCATGGAAATTTATGATTTTACATATTCCCCCAAAAGAACTTCCTAAATCTCAAAGTATTGTATTAATCAATATCTTTTTTATTAATGAAGCTAAACATAGCTACTAATTGGTTAGACCCATCCAAAACATCATGGAATCATTTTAGAGTACTAGCAATAAGGCATATACTAGCTTACAAATTACTTTTGAACCAACATAATAAAAATATTAACAATCCAAAAATATGGGAACAATTATTTAATATTATATTAGCGTAACACCTCATATTTGAATTTAACAAGAGTTATTTTTACACCTTTAAAAAACTCTGTAACACTAACTGTTTATTACTTGAATTGATCTTAACCATTTGTATATTTTTGGTGTATAATTCAATGTGTTACTTGGAAGCATTTATGTAAATATTGTATATATGTTTTGTATTTTTGTTAATTACTTTAGTTGGTAGTTTCTTTTTATTTTTATTTTTGTTTTGTTTTAATTTTGTATGGCATATAAGAAAATAAAAAAAATTATTATTGAAAAAAAAAAAGAAACGTATACATTCTTAACCCTCTTGGGGTTTCAGCACATTTTAAACACTCTTTTAAATATACATTTTCTATTTGTAAAGACCCAGGGCAGGATTCATGATGGCTTGCATGGAGTCTAAGAGTAGTGTAAGACTCCATACAGCCATCGCGATCCAGAAACAGCCTGAATGTGCGTGTAAGAGAGCACCTAAAACGTCTCTTACACGGACAGGGTGTGGATATGCTAATTACCTCATTTGCAGTTGAAAGGCATGCAAATGAGGTAATTTCATGAGCCAGGAAGCAGAAACCTGCCCGTGTAAGAGCCGTATTATCTGCAGAAATGCACTCAGTTGATAACTGAGTACCATTCTGCAAATAACAGAATGGAGCCTTGTCAGCTCCAAATAAAGGTTGCAAATGTCCCAGGCAGCATGCCAATGGCCAAATATGTGGCCACTGGCAATGTACCCCGATGCAAACATAAAATACATTTTTTCGGCAATCGCTGAAACGGGCTGCGCTATAAAAAAAACAGAAAAATAAAAAAATCAAAAACACAAACGTGGGTTTATGCAAAGCATGAATTTACAATGGAAGGGAATAGCAGGCTAAAACAACATGGCCACTGTGTAGGGGTTGCTAAGGTGGGAAGCTGAGTGTAAGACATGTAACTAAGCATTAGTAGACAATCCTATGTAAATGAGTGGTAGGATAGTGAATCGTGCTGTTACATTGGAAATGAGCACATTCTGTGCAGTGTAGAAGTAGGATAAGGGGGAGTAACAGAGTAGGAGATAGGTGACATCACAGGGGGAATGTATGAAAGGAATTCAGCTCTTTGGAGCACAGTGGCATGTGAAAGCTGTCAGTCACACATCATGAAAAGAGGAGTGTCAACAAGTAGGCTTGGGAAAGCCAAGGAATGGAAGGTGTACACTATGGATAACACCAAAGTTTCTTGCAGGGCATGCATGCTCGCGTGTGCGCACTGGTAGACACGAGTAAGCTAGAGTGCGCGCGTGTAAGTGTGAGTGCACGCGTTTAAGGCAGAATACGCTTGTAGGAGCCTGTTTAAACACCTCTAAGCTTGTTTGCGCTGGTGTGCACATGTTTTAACCCGAATAAGCAGATTCTAGTCCGTCTAAGCATGTGTGCGCGCGTTAGCCACTGTGAGCATGTTTTCGCTGGTATGCGCGTCTCTCCCCCCTGAGGAAACACAAGGGAAAAAGGAAGCATGGGAAATAGTAGAAAGCTAGCAGAGATTACTGGCAGAGCTAGCAGGTGAAAACAATCTGAAGAAGGCAATTACACAGGCAGAATAGTAGCCCAGCCCAGCACTTAAAACTCTGCAAACAATAGTGCAGAATGTTTCTCTCAAGAGACACTGCAACAGAGGAGTAAGCTATTAAAAGTGAAAACTGAAAAAGCTTCACTCAGACCAAAAATGCTAGGGGCTGCCATAGCTGTTATAAGGAGACATATGCAACTTGCTGAGGGTGGTGACTATGCAAATGCTGCTGGACAACCCACAGTGAGGAGACGGAGAAGAGTGTACAGGCCCAGGGTCACCTATCAGGGGTTACATGAGCTGGAGATAGTGGAGCGCTATAGAGTGGACAGAGATCTCTTGCAGCAAATTGTTGAGCTGTGCAGGCCACGCCTCACACACAGAACCAACAGAGGGGAACCCATCCCAGTGGAAACCAAGGTATGTGATGGCCTAAGAATACTAGCAACAGGTACCTTCCAGAGACCAACTGGTGATATGATGGGGATATCACAGGCATCAGCATCCAGGGTACTGCACCAGTTCCTGGATGCCATGTCAGCACATGTCAGTGAGCATGTATATTTCCCCAATTCCTGTGAGGTATTGGCCAGCAATATGCGTCTCTTCCAGCAAATAGCGGAATAACCTGAGGTAGTGGGTGCAATAGACTGCACGCATATATGCATCAAAGCACCAGCCGGTGAGCGGGGTAGGGCCTACATTAGCCGCAAGGGCTTCCCCTCCATCAACTTCCAGGTTGTGTGTGATGCCCAGGGCATAATAATGAATGTGTGTGCTGGCTGCCCTGGAAGCTACCATGATTCCCATATCTGGCATCTGACGCAGCTGTAACAGACATTTGCCAATGGGGACATCCCACATGGTCACTTAGTGGGGGATGATGGCTATGCACTGGAGCCGTGGCTGATGACACCCATCAGAAATGCACACACACACCTGAACAAGAACGCCATAATGAGGCACATACACAAACACGAAATGTAATCGAGCATGTGTTTGGGCTGCTCAAGTCATGGTTCCAGTGCCTGGACACATCTGGTGGAGCCTTGCAGTACTCACCAACTGCATGTACCCAAATTGTCATGGTATGTGCTATGCTACATAATATGATTCTGCGAAAACAGCTGCAGCGGGACCAGCATAGGGCTGGGCCAAACAGCCCCCCACCATTGCCAAGCCAATCACAGGCAGAGCATGATTCGGAGGAGGAACAACCTGAGCCTGCCCCAGTAGGCAGAAGGAGGCATGCCCAGTATGCCTTGGCAAAGCGGCAATGCATAGCACATACACTGGCTCAGTAGGAACCCTGGAAATGATACCTCTCTCTGACTCACACATATAGTAAAAGGGATGCCTAAGTCGACACAACCTGTTTTCAAACATGTACAGGGAGTGTAGTATGTGCATCCAACATAGACAGCTCTGCAGCACCACCTGAGGCATGATTGCCATGTGTTAAGCAATGTAACACCATGTAGTATATGCAAACTTAATGACCCTGACTAACACCCTACCCTCACCAAGCATGATGCCATAATATGAAGACAAGATGATCAATTACAATAATTGGCTTAAGTATTGCTATTAGTCAATGGGGATCCAATGCGGGCCAGCCTGGGATGACATGCTGAGCAAGACACAATGCTCCACCTGCTAGGGATGGCATGCACCTATCAGTCCTGGCCTTTTGGATACTGGCAAAGGCTGTTGTCCCCCCCACAGTGCCTTGAATAGGTAAGGCTCAAAACACAAACCCACCTCCATAGGTAACACAAGGGATAAGAACCTAGACGTAATGTTACCCAATGCCAGAAGTCTAAACTGCAAGATGCATGCAGTCTAAACTCCCCTCATCATGGAGAATGTTGATATCTGTTCTGTAACAGAAAACTGGGTCAAGGCTCACAAGAGCCCCCTAACACTACCAGGCTACACCTCATACCCTGCTTTACAGCCCCAAAACATGGAACAAACTACAAAAGGAGGGTGACTAGCAATAATTGTCAAGAATAACCACACCCCCATGTTGGTATCACAATAAGAAGCAGCATGGACTATCCATGGTCAAGTAACAGTGGCTAAAACTGCCTCCCAGTTTGTAGCCAGGAACTGCACTTGGCCTATGTTGGAACACATGGAAATATCAAGCTCTCCAAACAACATTATATTGGGTGACTGAAAATACTCAAACATAGACTGGGAGCATTATTCCAGCTCCAACACCGTAGGCCAAAGGTTCCTAGAATCCATAAACCAAAATGCTCAGCACAATGTACCACTCCCACAAGAGGGGTAAGCATACTGGATGTGATAATCAGCAACATGGGTACTCTATGGCCAGATGAGAAGTGTATCACTCACTGGTAAGATCAGACCATAGAGTAATCACACTGGATATTCACATCCTGACCACAGTCCCTGGCCAGAAAACCACAGTGAAAAACATGTGTAAAGGAAATGTTGCACTCCTCCAAACTGATGTGGAATCCATTAAAGGCCCTGTGCCTGTGGAAAATATGGGCCACACCTCAGAACCCTTTATAAATGCATTCTATGAACACTTTCAGGAATGCATGGATTATGCAATCCCAAATAAAACCAAGGCCCAATTCCATACATGCAGGCATCTGGCATGGTGGACCCCAGCCATTCCCAAACCATGCAAGAGAATGAGGAAGCTACTACATGATAGAGCAAACCCAAAAAGGGAAGTAATCTCTGATCAGTATTTTGGCAATAAAATATGGCCACTCATAAAATCCACTAAGGCCAGCTACAACAAGTTGAATCTGTGAATCTTGGACAATGTTACACCTGCCCCATGTAGACAGACAACCCCTTCCTCCCCCCAAGAAATACAAATATATGTGAGAGATGCAACCATTTATCCAAACTGGAGGTTGATCTCTCTCAACTCAGTACTGTCAAAACTAGTCAGGAGGAGAAGGTAACCACACACACCACAAACCCAGTCTCACATAGACCTATCACAACTGCAAACCAAAGACATAAACACACAAAAACATTCTCGGAGGCTCTAATTAAAAATCCACCAAATCAACAGAGGCCTCCAAAGCAGACACCCAAGCAACCACTACCTCCAAACATAGCACATGCAACACATAGTACACAAAGTTGGTGTGTCAAACAGTCACAGCCCGTAAGGACAAACAACATGCCTGATACACTTGTAATAGGTGACTCCATAGTCAGACACACTGATGTCCCGCTCACCAGACTGAACAAGGAAAAGGGTACAGTAAGCTGCCTGTAGGCTGCTACAATCCGCCACATAACACAAACACGCAGGTCACTCCAAAGCAAGTACAAATATGACTCAGTCATTATCCATGCTGGTGTGAATGACCTGAGACATACCTCCCTGGACTTCATGAAAAGAGACATAGAGGAGCTCTCCGATTATGTAGGCCAGGCCGGTATGACACTGACCCTGAGCAGCATCCTACCCTCACCAAGAATGATGCCACAGTACAAACACAGAATGATCAGCTTTAACAATTGGCTCAATTACTGGTATCATTCCAAGGGGATCCAATGTCTGTCTGCTTGGGATGTCATGCTTGACAAGCCATGCTGCTTTGCCAGGGATGGCTTGCACCTGTCACCCCTGGGTGTCTGGATATTGGCTAAGGCTATTGCCACCTCCATAGTGCCTTTTGTAGGCAAGGCTGAAAAGACAAATCCACCTCCCTAGAAAACATAAGTGGAAAAAACATAAGGGTAATGCTGCTCAATGCCAGAAGTCTAAACCTCAAGTTGCATGCTCTCGAGGCCCTCCCCAGTATGGAGAACATTGATGTCTGTTCAGTGACGGAAACCTGCATCAAGGCTCCTGAGAGCACCCCAGCACTACCAGGTTATACCTTATATCATGCTTTTTGGCCCCAAAACCTGGACCAAACAACAAAAGGAGGGGGAGTATCCATATTCAGCAAAGATACCCACATGTCCAGGTTACTGACAATGCACTAAGCATCAGAGACCATCCATGTGCAACTAACCATAGGCAAAACTGCTGTATAGTTTGTAGCATGCTACAGACCACCCTCTCAAACCCAGGAACCCCACTCAGCCTTCTTGAAGACACTGGAGAATATGAATGTCTTTCCAAATACCAAACAAGGTACTCACAAATTACCACATAGGTGGTAATCCATTATATATGGAATTAGTAATCAGGGACCTAGGGACACAAGTGGACAGTAACCTCTCATGTGACACTCACATTGCCAATGTGGCTAGGAAGACCTTCTATATTGGCCACCTTATCATGAAAGGATTCACATCTACATCAAGAGAGGTCATTGTGCCCCTATACTCTTCTCTTATCAGGCCCATAATTGAGTACAATGCCCCATTTGGGATGTACCTTACCCGAAACCTGCAGCAGTTAAAAAGTCCTCAAAAGTACCTCACCAAGAGGATAAAGGGTCTCAAACATTTGTCATATGCTGCCTGGCTGAAGACACCCCAGTTGTATGCAGTCACATACTGCCTACTCAGAGGCGATGTATGCCCGATGTACAAGGCCATGTCCAATACAGAATTAATGGACATGCTCCACCTCAGAAAATCCAAATCCATCAGAGCCGCGAGAGCGAGATATGTCAACCTCAACACATAAATAAATAGGATGTGCTGGAGGGACAGATTCATAACCCAGAGGCTCCCAACACACTGGAACAGAATCCCACTTCATGTTAGGCAGAGCCCCTCACTGACTCTCTTCAACAGGAATCTTGCCAAGTGGATGGGAGATCGTAGATTTACACTGGGGGTCTTCGCTGTGTCATGTTTAGACAGAGGCACAGTAAAGTAAACCCTAAATGGGCATAATATTCACATAGCAAAGGGTGGCGAAAGCCACACACACTCTGGCTAGGCTTATAAATGCCCTAGGGCAGATAGCCTAGTATGAACCTATGAACCTATGAAGATACAAATTGTACAGGACACTAAGGATAATCACAAGGCTTTCTTAACTGATGGTAAACCTTGTTGGGAATTCACAGATATGCTCTGAATTACCAAATATTACAAACAATACACCAAACCCACACACATTGCCAACATTCAACCTGACAGGTTCAGTGCAAACTCCCTCCCCCAAAAAAAATGCAAAATATCTATCCCAGCAGAGTGCTGGCCCCCTGACATTGCAGATGCTGAGGTAACAGCCAGCATCTTCAAAGCAAAACACACAGCATCAGTGGTACGAGATGGTGTCCTGGGCTGTGTCCAACATGAACTCCAAGAAGAATGGAACGCCAAATAACACTACTGCTCAATTTCAGCCTTACCACAGGATATATACCCAAAGAGCAGTGTAGAGCAACAGTGGTCCCTCTCCACAAAGGTGGTGCCTGAATGGATACTGCAAACTATCACCCCAGAATCCTGACAAGCTTGGTCTGCAAAGCTATGGAAAGGATCATCATGGACCTCAGAAATAAATATATTGAGGACCTACAGACACTGGACCCTACCCAGCATGGATTTCTTAAGGGCAGATCCTGCCCCTTAAACATGTTTGACTGATTTGAAACAGTCATCAAGGCCATTGATGAGGGGAATGTGGTCCACACAGCCTATCTGGACCTTGCAAAAGCCTTCCATACAATACCCCGTGTGTTTATTATAGATAAGCTCACCAGCTTAAATATAAGCCCCTATGTCAGTAGATGGGTTGCAAACCAGCCCAAGGACAGAACTGACATGGTCAGAAATGCTGCAGCCATGTCAGACTACAAACCAGCTACAACTGGCATCCCACAAGGCTCGGTCCTGGTACCTCCCTTGTTTGGTATATATTTCCCATAGGTACAGGCCAACATGGAAGGACTGTGTCTGAACAAGTTTGTAGAGGACTACAAACTGGGCACCATATCTGACCCTCCAGCTGACACAAGTATCCTACAAAAGGGCCACATAGAAACAGACAACTGGTGCCAGAGCCATGTCATCAAGCTAATTGCAGAAAAGTGTATAGTCATCCCCTGTGGATAAACAGTAAGTGCCCACCAATTACCACATAGGTGTTAACCCATTAAGTACTTTAGAAGTAATAAGAGACCTGGGGACACAAGTTGATAGATATCTTGCATTTGGCAACCATGTGGCTGTAGTGGTTACAGAAACATACTAAATACCCATCTAATCATGAAGGTAGTCCGATCTAGATCAGGGGAGGTCATCGTGCCTCTTCAGTCATCCTTCATCAGCCTCACAATTGAGTAGAATGGCCCCTGTGGGATGTACCTCAGCAGACACCTCCATCAACTGGAAAGACCCCAAAAGTACCTCACCAGGAGGATCAAGGAGCTCGAACAGATGCCATGTGTTGCCTGATTAAACAAACTGCAGCTCCACACAGTGCCATACTGCCTGCACAGAGGCAATCTGTGCCTGATGTATAAAGCCATGTCCAAGCTGGAATCAATGAACATGCTGCACCTTGTACAATCTGAATGCCAGTGAGCTATGCACATGAGAGACCTGAACCCGAGCACTGACATACATAGGACATGCTGTAGTGATTAATTCATAACCCAGAAGCTCCCTCCACTCTTGAGTAAACACCCAGTACAGGTTAGCCAGAGAGTCCCTCATTGACTCTCCTCAAGAGGAATCTTTATGAGTGAATGGGAGATGGTAGGTTTACCCTGGGTATCACTGTTATGTCACGGGTAGACAGAGGCACAGTATACTAACCTTGAAATATGTCATGGAAAAATCCAGTTACAATGTGTGTTGAAGGACAAACACACTCTCTGACTAGCAGTAGAAATGGCCTAGGGCACATCCCTAGTGTTTGTCAATGTCCACCCAAGTTGCGGAATACACTACCAATGTTGGACAAGCCTGGTTTAAGTAGTCCATATCTGAACAAAATGCAACATGGTCATATGTGCACAACTGGCCCTTAACCAGTCTGGTGTGCTCACTATGAAAATTTAAAGCAGTGATAGGACTGAAACCCAGGATTCTGTGCACCACAGTGAAAGTACTGAACCAGTACACTATACAATATTACAGTGTTTGGTCAGTATGAAAGGATGTTGACAACTGTATGCAAACTATCCCATGGAAACCCTGCAGGCACAGTATAATCCCTGTTGGGTTCAGACACAAAGCAGTTGGGCAGTAAGTACACAACATGACTCCCAACACACAACTATAAATGTAAAATATTGTTGAAGTAAACACACAACCACAAATGTTGTGAACTGCAGATTTCAACATATGGAAAGCTCACACTGGGCATGCTTGCACACTTTGATAAATGAGACATATGTCAGGCAACAAGCCATGGAAAGCCTGAATTGGGCATGCTCACACACTTAGGCCATGTCTCAGTTTAGCAGTTGGCCACACATATCTGGTATTTGTATGTGTTAATCCAGGAACCAACCACAATACAGCAATCTGCCCAGTGCACACAGTTAAATGACTACAGAGACATAAGTTAAATAGTGGATCCCTCTCATATTCAAACATCTTCCACAGATACACAAGTTGTTCACAGAAACAGAGACAGCTATGGCAATAAGGACCTGCAAACAGTTTATCAGCAACAAATATTGTGCATCTGAAAATTAAACATATGGGTGTAGAGGTCAATACTAGGCTGTTTGCCCTAGGGAATACAAGCTTAGCTAGAGTGTGCTTGGTGTCTGCCTCCCCCAGTACAGTAGGCTACTTTGCCTCTGTAAAGTAGGTCACAGAAGGCACCGTTTAAGGCTAGTGTGCTGTGCCTCCATCAAGCAGGGACACAGTGGAGATCCCAGGGGTTGAATTTGCAATGTCACATCCATGTGGCTGGTGTTTGCTGGAAGAGGGTTGGTGAGGACTTATAACAGTAATTGGGTGTCAATTACAGACTGAGGGGAGCCTTATCTGCAGTGTCTGGACAATTTCACTGTCAACAGTTTGACGTGATGGGTTTGAGGGATTGAAGTGTCGTGCCAATACTCTTCAGAGACGTCCTCCCTCTGTGGGATATTGCTCTGTAAAGTATTAGCTCCCTCCTTCTGTTGTACAGCTTATATATGGCTGGTGTACACCAGACAGGTCTCCTGTTGTGAGGAGTCTTGGGTTTATTTGGGATAGCATGATCAATGCAAACCTTCCAGATGCTCATAGAATGCAATTGTCAAGGATTATGCAGAGTGGCCTGTATAATCCCCCACATGGGTCCTTTGAAGTCTTCCACCCCAGTCTTCACAAGTGCAAAGTCTGCTTTTGATAAATACTTTGTTTGCAGTGACTTCCTTGCCTGGGGGTGGGGATGGGATATGGATGTCCAGGGAAAGTTGGGTATGGTCAGATATTAACAATGGTGGTCTACCTCTGGTGTGGAACATAGAGTCCCCATGTTGCAGATGGTCAATTCCAATATTTATTCCCCCTTGTGGCTGTGGTGAGTGGTCCTGCCATAGCACATGAATTCACAAATTGTAGTGGTTGTAGGGTGATGTTGTTGAGGCCTGAGTAGTTCCCCCACACAATATACCTGTACCTGATGTTAACCACTGTAATGGTGTATGTGAACACCTTCATATCCTACACTGTTCCCAGGGAAGCAAAGTGTGTGTCCTGAATATGGGAGGGGTGGTCTGAACTGGTTGTGTTGTGTGTTACAGGTCCTGTGGTTGTGAAGCATGGTATAAAACATAACCTGGCAGTGCTGATGTGCATATCTGACCCTGAAGTAGGCGGCTGTTAATGCATATATATGCTATCCCCCTAACTGACAGATAGTAATAGATGTACATACTTCTTTATAAATAATGATGTCAGCACCCTATAAATACTGCAGGAGAAGAACAGATACCCAGTAATTCGAATAGCGTGCTCCACTAATGTCTCTCTCAAGTGTCATAATATAGTTAGGTAGGGGGTTAAATCCTGCAAATGCTGAATGTGTGTGTGTTTGGGTGAGGGGGATTAGTGTGTGTGCAATTCTGTGTGAAAGAAATGTCTCTTTTGGTAACTAGAAGAACACATTACATGATACACATTCCTCTTGCTAAACACTGATGATGTCAGCACCCTGTAAGTACAGCAGGAGAAGGGAAACCTCCCAGTAATGTAAATAGCGCGCTCTGCTAATGCATCTCTCTCAAGTGTCATAACATAATTAGATAGGGGTTTGAATTCTGTAAATGCTGAGTGTGTTTGGGTGAGGGGGTTAGTGTGTGTGCCATTCTGTGTGCAAGAAATGTCCCTTTTGACAACTAGAAGAACACGCTACATGATGCACATTCCTCTTTCTAAACACTGATGATGTCAGCACCCTCTAAGTAGCAGGAGAAGAAAAACTTCACAGTAATGTGAATAGCATACTCCGCTAATGAGTTTTTCTCAAGTGGTATAACATGGGTAGGGGTTTGAATCCTGCAAATGCTCAGGGGGTGTGTGTGTTAAGGTGAGGGGGGTTAGTTTGTGTGCAATTTTGTGTGAAAGAAATGTCCCTTTTGACAACTAGAAGAACACACTACATGATGCAAATTCCTCTTTCTAAACACTGATGATGTCAGCACCCTATAAGTATAGCAGGAGAAGGGAAACCTCACAGTTATGTGAATAGCGCGCTCTGCTAATTCGTCTCTTTCAAGTGTCATAACTTAGTTAGGTAGGGATTTAAATTTTGCA
Source organism: Protopterus annectens (assembly GCF_019279795.1). Classification (NCBI taxonomy): domain Eukaryota; kingdom Metazoa; phylum Chordata; order Ceratodontiformes; family Protopteridae; genus Protopterus; species Protopterus annectens. The sequence goes on along the minus strand of NC_056741.1, from coordinate 1,716,718,930 downwards.
AATGCTCAGTGTGTGTTTGGTTGAGGGGGGTTAGTGTGTGTGCAATTCTGTGCGAAAAAATGTCCCTTTTGGCAACTAGAAGAACACACTACATGATGCACATTCCTCTTTATAAACACTGATGATGTCAGAACCCTATAAGTACAGCAGGAGAAAAGAATCCACCTGCTAATGCAAATAGCATGCTCCGTTAATGCATCTTTCTTAAATGTCATAACATAGTTAGGTAGGGGTTTGAATCCTGCAAATGCTCAGTGTTTGGGTGAGAGGGGGTTAGTGTGTGTGAAAGGAATGTCCCTTTTGGCAAGTAGAAGAACACACTACATGATGCACATTCCTCTTTCTGAACACTGATGATGTCAGCACCCTATAAGTATAGCAGGAGAAGGGAAACCTCCCAGGAATGCAAGTAGCTCACTCTGCTAATGTGTCTCTCTCAAGTGTCATAACATAGTTAAGTAGGGGTTTGAATCCTACAAATGCCATGTGTGTTTTTTTCACACAGTTTGCCCATGTGTGTGGGGTGTTGCTCTTAATATTGTATGACATAGATTATATCAGTAATGTCAATGCACACATGAGGTATGTGTGTGCCACATAGACATATGTACCTGTGACCTTAAATAGTTCCCATGTCTGAAACCTGCCTCATGTGAATACATGGAATTTGCATTACACAACTTTCTGGCTGTGGTTTTCTGTGCAGGGGCTGAATTTGGTATGTGAATATACAGTGAGAGTAGTCTATGGTGTCATCTTACCAGAGAGGGATACACTTCTGGTCTGGAGCATATAGTCCACATGTTGGTGATGATCAGGTGCAGCATGTTTTCCCCTCTTGTGGGAGTGGTAACAAGTTGTTCCATAGCAATTGAGTGTATGGATTCTAGGAACCTTATACCTAGGGTGTTGGAGCTACAGTAATGCTCCCAGTCTATGTGTGGGTAAATGAAGCTGCCCAATATATTGTTGTTTGGAGACACCTGCAGATATTCATGTATTCTTAAGTAGGCCAAGTGGGTTACCTGGGTTTAGGAGGGTGGTCCGTAGCAGTCTATGAACTCAAATTCGGTTTAACCCACTGTTAGTTGCATGTGGATAGTCTGTGATGCGTCACACTGTGGCAACAACCTGGGGGTGTGGGTATAGGTTCATACTAGGCTATCTGCCCTAGGGCATTTATAATCCAAGCCAGAGTGTGTTTGGCTTTCGCCACCCATTTTAGATTAATGTTGCTATGCCCTTTTCTGAGGTTATTATACTGTGCCTCTGTCTAACATTGACACAGAAGTGATACCCGGAGTACACCTACAATCCCCCATCCACTCATCATGATTCCTCTTGAAGAGAGTCAATGAGGGACTCTGCCTAACCTGGACTGGGATTTTATTCCAGAGTGAAGTGAGCCTCTGGGTTATGAATCTGTCCCTCCAGCATGTCCTATTGATGTCAGTGCTGAGGTTCAAGTCTCTCAAGCACAAAGCTCGATGGGAGTTTGATTTTCTGAGGTGCAGCATGTCCATTACTTCCGGGTTGAACATGGCATTATACGTCTGGCACAGATCGCCTCTGAGCAGGCGGTATGCCACTGAGTATGGAGTTATGTAACCGGGCAGCATATGGCATCTGTTTGAGCCCTTTGATCCTCTTGGTGAGGTACTTTTGTGGTCTTTCCAGTTGCTGCAGGTGTCTGGTAAGGTAAATCCCAAAAGGGGCATTGTACGCAATTATGGTACTGATGAGGGATGAGTAAAGAGGCACGATGACCTCCCCTGATCTAGATGTGAATCCTGTCATGATTAGGTGGGCTATATAAAATGTTTTTCTAACCACTTTGGCCACGTGGTCATCAAATGAGAGATTGCTATCAACTTGGGCCCCATGTCCCTAATTACTTCTTCCATACGTAATGGATTACCACCTATGTGGTCATTTGTGGCCACTTTGTTTTTGCCAAAGGGGATGACTATACACTTTGTGGCATTTAGCTTGAGGCCATGGCTCTGGCACCATTTGTCTGTTTCTATGAGGCCCTTTTGGAGGATGGTTGTGTCAACTGGAGAGTCAATTATAGAGCCCAGTTTGCGGTCATCCGCAAACTTGGCCAGCCACAGTCCTTCTGTGTTGGCCTGTACCTCCGAGACATATATACTGAACAGGAGAGGTCCCAGGACTGAGCCTTGTGGGACACCACTTGTAACTGGTTTGGAGTCTGACATGGCTCCAGCAATTCTAACCATGTGGGTTCTGTCCTTGAGCCAGTTTGCAACCTATCTAGTGACATAGGGGTGTATATTTAAGCTGATGAGCTTATCTATAATGCCCGAGTGGGGTATTGTATCGCAGGCTTTTGCGAGGTCCAGGTAGGCTGTGTGGACGACCTTCCCCTTGTCAATGGCCTTGGTGACTGTTTCAAAGAAATCAACCAGGTGTAAGAGGCAGGATCTGCCCTTAAAGTCACACTGGGTAGGATCCAGTGTCTGTAAGTCCCCAATATCTGTATGTATGAGGTCCATGATGATCCTTTCCATAGCTTTGCAGACCAAGCTAGTCAGACTTATGGGGCGATAGTTTCCAGGATCCGTTCAGGCACCACCTTTGTGGAGAGGGACCACTGTTGCTGTATGCCACTCTTTTGGTACATAACCTGTGGTAAGGCTGAGATGGAACAGTAGTTTTATGTTTGGGTTTAGCTCATCTTGGAGTTCATGTAGGATGAAGCCCGGGACACCATCTGGTCCCATTGATGCTGTGTTATTTGCTTTGGAGAGGGTGGCTCTTACAAGAGCATCTGAGATGTCAGGGGTGGGCAGCACTCTGCTGGGATAGATATTTGCCCTTCTGGTGGGGAGGAGGGGGAGAAGTTTGCACTGAACCTGTCAGCTAGGATGTTGGCATTGTCTGTGGGTTCAATGTAGTCTTTTGTCATTTTGGACTAATTCTGAGCATATCTGGGAATTCCCACCCAGGTTCCTAACATAACTAAAGAAAGCCTTGTGATTATCCTTAGTGTCCTGTGCATTTCATCTCTCAAAGCTGTCCTTAGATGATTTTATGAGTGCCCGTAGTATTTTGCTAACACTGAACAGAGATGCCTCCCCTTTTTGGTGTTTTTCTCTATCATGCATTAGCTTCCTCCTTCTATTGTATAGTTTGGTTATGGCTGTGGTCCACCAGACAGGACGTCTGCCTTTGTAGGATTGGGTCTTGTTTTTATTTGGGATTGCATGATCCATGCATTCCTGAAGGTGTTCATAGAATGTGTTTATAAAGGCTTCTGTGGTCTGGGCATTATTTTCCACAGGCCCGGGGGCTTTGAAGGATTCCACCTCAGTTTTGAGGGGTGTGGAATTTGCTGTAGAGAAGTTTTACACTGTGGTTTTGTGGGCAGGGGGTGGGGTTGGGATGTGAATATCCAGTGAGATTAGATTATCGTCTGATCTTACCAGTGAGGGGTACACTTCTGGTCTGGAGCATAGAGTCCCCATGTTGGTGATGAACAGGTCCTGTATGTTTCCCCCTCTTGTGGGAGTGGTAACAAGTTGTTCCATAGCATTTGAGTGTATAAATGCTAGGAACCTTTGAGCTAGGGTGTTGGAGCTAGGGTAATGCTCCCAGTCTATGTTTGGGTAGTTGCAGTCCACCAATATAATGGTGTTTGGAGAGACCTTCATATTTCCAGTGTTCTCAGGAAGGCCAAGTGGGGTTCCTGGGTTTGGGAGGGTGATGTGTGCCAGGCGATGAACTGGAAGGCAGTTTTATCCACTGTTAGTTGCACATGGACAGTCTCTGATGCTTCATGCTGTGCCACCAACCTGGAGGTGTGTGTATCTTTGATGAATATTGATACTTGATTGATACTTGACACCGAAACTTAAGCCAATTGTTGAAATTGATCATCTTGTCTTCATATTGTGGCATCATTCTTGGTGAGGGTAAGATGCTACTCAAGGTCAGGGTCATACCAGCCTGGGCCACATGCTCAGAGAGCTCATCTATGTCTCTTATCATGTAGTCCAGGGAGGTACATCTCAGGTCATTCACACTGGCATGGACATTGACTGTGTCATATTTGTACATGCCTTGGAGTGACCTGTGTGCTTGTGTTATGTGGTGGATCATAGCGCCCGACAGGCATCTCACCATGACCTTCTCCTTGTTCAGCCTGGTGAGTGGGACGTCAGTGTACCTGATGATAGAGGCACCTATTACAAGTGTATCAGGTGTGTTGTCTAGCCCTAAGGTCTGTAACTGTTTGGCACACTGGCTTTGTGAGCTATGTGTTGCACATGTTCTGTTCTGGGGTAGCGGTTGCTTGTGTGTCTGCTTTGGAGGTGTTTGCTGCTTAGGCAGAATTTTATTTAGAGACTCTGAGTATGTTTTCGTGTGTTTATGTGTTTGGATTGCTGTCGTGGTAGGTCTATGTGAGACTGGAATTGTAGTGACTGTGGTTTCCTTCTTCTGACAGGTTTCACCAGTACTGAGTTGAGAGAACTTAGCCTCCAGTTTGGCTATATGGTTGCATCTCTCACATGTGTTGGAATTTGTTGGGAGGAGGAGAGGGTTGTCTGTGTACATGAGGCAGTTGAAACATTGCCTCTAGATTCCCAGATTCACCAGCTGGACTGGAGAGGAGATTGACAACTGACCTTTGGACATGCTAGAATAGTATTGGGAATTCCTTTATAATTAACAACAAAAAGGGCCAATGGGGAACAATGTACTCAAGGTGAGTTTGTGAGGGTGTAGTGCTTTTAATTTGTTAGTGCTGACATATATAAATGCTTTAGTGAGCAAGTGCCAGATAACTGAAATGCAACGTGTTACAGGTAACGTAAATGCAAAAATGACAAACAGTAACTTTCTGTCAAGTGAAACAAGGAAATAAGTACAGTAAGCAATGCAGATGTCACTAGGGATCCACAGAGGTGCTGAAAAGCTGTGTTTCAGGTGGAATTAGTGTTTCAGGGAAATAACAAGCAAGCAAGCATACAAAGAAAGTTACATTCAGCAGGCCTGGATCTAGTCTATGCTACAGCAAACAAGGTGTACCAATTTCAGTAAGAAACAGTTCAAATATGCAGGAACTATAAGCCTTTAGCCAGAAATTCCCAGCTCAGATGGGCAGAGTCCAGCCTCTCCTCCCACAAGAGTGCAGACCATGAACCTTCATAATGTAAAATAATTGGCCTGAAGCCCAAGTGCTTAAACCAGAACTAATACACATTTAGAATAACAGACACTGAGCCCTCAATCAGCAGTTCCCAACTTAGTAGGATGTATGCTACCTGTCCTGCCACCACAGTATCCTTGACATTTAATGAGACTCACCCTCCTGTCATAGTTAGTTCTGTGTTTTGGGGCTGTCAAGCATGGTATGAAGTGTAACCTGGTAGTGCTAGGGTGCTCTTGGGAGTCTTGAACCTGTTGTCTATTACTGCACAGATATCAACATTCTCCACACAGAGTAGAGTTTGGACTGCATGCATCTTGCAGTTTACATGTCCATCATTGATTATCATTACTTCCATTTTCTTATCCCCTGTGCTACCTAAGTAGGTGGCTGTCTGTTTACAGCCTTACCACCAGAATGCAAAGATGTGCAGACATTACACTATGGTAATTAATAGGGGTGTACCAAACAATACAATGACAATCATACTGTTAATGCATCAGGCATGCTGGGATATACCCACAATGATATCATTACACTGTACTGTTGATAATATGATAATATTACTACACTTCTATGTAGTCACCCTGTGCATCAGCACCATGTTAACCTGTTCCTGCATCAATATTACAGATTGCAGGAGGTGGCACAGTTTCATCATATGCACAGGGTGTGTACTTGGTATGCCTGAGTCTGCCATTGATACAACCAATCGACATGCATGTGTGTGTGGGTTAGTGAGGGACAACATTACAAGATGGGGCAATGTTGATGCAGTGTGTGCCTGTATGTGTTAGCCCTAGGCATTAGCATTATGCATGTGTGTATGCATGCACACAGTTCCACCTCATGGCTGCCATATACAGTGTTTGTGGACAGCCACAGACTGTACCTGCCATGTCATACAGATCATTGTCTCTGGCCACGGACACGGTACCTGTGCCTGGCAGGGGTGCTACGGACAGTATCAGGTACTAAGCCAGACTGGGTACTGTCATCAGAAGCAGTTGGTTGATGACTGGAGACATGTCCCTGCTGGGACTGTCCAGAGCCACGTGCACATGGTCTCCTAGGGCGGTCTGATGACAGCACAGAGCCAGCATTGTTGAGGCTGGTACTGGCACTATGGGAGCGGCCGCAGGTTTGTTGTCATCCGTGACGACTGCCAGCTTATGCTGTTGCTGGCATACATCCATGTCGATGCCTCAACTGTCCTGCATTGCCCTGGCTCATGGACATGTAGTTGTGGAACAGATCTAATGTGTCCCCCCCAACGTCTGTCAATGACCTCAGTGAAATTATGGATGGCAGCCACAATGTCACGCATAGTGTCATTCATAGCAGTGCGATGTGCTCTCAGCTCCCTCAGGCCCTGTCTGGTGTACCGTTCCATACGTGACTATGCCTGCATTACAGCCCAGAACATAGCTGCGGTTGAAAGACCTCTCTGGGCCTGTCTGACAGGGGCAGTACAACCACGGATGCTCCCACGAGAACCCCTGGACATCTGCCTGTGTGGTATCATGTCAGGACTCTGGCCATGGCTGCTGTGAGGGGATGCATGTGCCACTGATACCACATTACCCTGGTCAATGCCCACTGTATGCTGTCCATCACCTAGGGACATTGGTGACAATGGATGTATTGGCAGGATGACTGTGCGCATTGATGGGGTTGACAGCTGTGTACTGTTGATTGGCTGACCAACAATGGACCCTGGCACACCTCCCTGTGCCATTACACAAGTATCATCATTATCACTATCCCCAGCAGTGGATTCAGGTTCCCTGCTGCACACCACCAGAGCAACACCAGAACCTGTGAGAGGAAGACAGGAAACACAGTTTACAATGTGTACACAATGTTACCACAGATGCACACGGGCACATGCACACATGCACACATGCACACATGCACACATGCACACATGCACACATGGGCACATGCACACATGCACACATGAGCACATGTGCACATGGGCACATGCACACATGCACACTCCTCAGTACATGAGATACAAACACACAGACAAAAACACACCTGCAATCAAACACATAGCAATACCGTTTGAGGGTATTATTACTATTATTATCATTAGTATTGTTATTACACACTCACCAGCATGGATTGGCTGCCTTGCTGTTACACCAGAGGGACCTGCACAAATAAGACATTTATTGTCAGTGGGCACAACTGTGCCATTGATACTGTGAGTATGAGACAGTTCAGTAGTACAACAGTTGGCTTTCACGGGTCTACTGCTGATATTGAGAATATCACTCTTGCACAATAATTACCAGGATAACAGCTACAAACACAGTACACACCTCACACATGCATAAACTACCAGTGTAGAGAACAGTCAACTATAGATATGGCATGTTACCTGCACGCTCCAAGTCCTCATGCTGGGTGGCTCCAGCCTCCATCATTACACATGTGTGCGGATGTTGTTGTTGTTGGGCTGGAGCCACAACACTTAGGAGGAGCTCCTCCAGTCTGGTGAGGGGGGGGTGTATAGCCACCCCACCACCTGTGGCAAGCTGTTGCCTGTGGATATCAGATGCACGCTGATGGACATTTCTAATTAAATCACTGCAGTGATGGCCTACCTGCTCATATGTCTGGTTATGCATGCCTATGTCATTTACCCGACGGACAAGGTCTTGCTACAGTGCAGCCCTCTCCTGCTGGTTCTGGCTGGTGCGGGAAAAGAGTGTGGTAAAATCCTGCACCAGGCTCTGGTGTATCTCCTCTTCCTCTGCAGCAGAGTATGTGGGGTTGCGCTGGTGCACCATCGCCCTGGAAGGAAAAGAAAAGTAAGTGAGCAAGTGATATGGCACACATAATACTCTACTGTAGTGATATCACTGAACTGCCATATATAGCATCTGTCTGTCTGTTGAGGGATACATATGTAAATGACCACATATCAGTGCTCAGCCAACAACTGTGTAACAGTGCCTGGCATACTCCATACAACAAACTAGTATACTCCAGCAGTAGGCACACTGTTTGAGGTCCAATGCATAGCCTCACACTGGGGGTTTGTATCAAGGTAATGTATGGGGAACATTGTCAACCCATGCAATGCACAGTACATATTTCACTGGTAATGCACTGTAGTCTTTGTTGCCATAACCATACCTACACCGCAGTCACATACAGGGAACCACAGCACAACATATGGCAATGAAGTATGTTTGTATCCCAATACCTGACACATCTTTCTCTGGCCTCACACCAAGGACACACACTACCATGACAGACACAAAGTCATGCTGAGCAATCACACCATTAAAGACCTTGCACACAGTCAGTGGCACACTCATTCCACCTCACATAGTTGGTATTGTAATGAGTACATGTGTGTGTGCATTGTGTCATAGGCAGGTAGTATGCTATTGGTCCTGGGCCTACAGCAGCATACTGTTATGCTACCCTGCCCCTTGGGACACATGTAATGTGATTGTACTTGCTCCTGTCAAACAGTTACACAGGGTGACTCATATGGCATATTACCTATCTGCATAACATTCAACAGGGGTATGTCTGACATCTACTAATGGGGAGCCTTGCTTCTTAATGCTGGGTGGTTTACTCCAGGGTATGGCTTATTTGTGGGTAGGAACCTGTACCTCCACCATGTGCTCTTTACTGTGGTGCCAAGGATGACAGACATAGGTCATATAGGCTTGGGATATTGTGAGGTGTTACCATGGTTGTTCGACAACTGTTATGGGTGTGACTTAACTATGTATATCCAGCAGTGGTAACCTCTGTGTAGGTAGTATGGGAGGCACTCTATCTGTGGTTTTGTCAGTCACTCTGCATAGGTAATGTGTTTGAGGGCATTATCACTGTTTGTTAGGTATGACTGCGTCCTTCTCTCTTTCTGTAGTTGCCATGGGAGGTACATACCGCGTAGGACATTGTGAGGTGTAGAGGGGTACAGTGACCTACATTTCCCTAGCTGACACACCATTTCTGCTGACACGTACCACGTACAGGTATTATAAGACTAGTGTGTCACTGTGAATATCAAAGGGGAGGCTATTGTACACTTGTTTCCCATGTACCCTCCTGACACATCCAGTAGTAGGCAGGTAACCACATATGTGGTGCTTAGTGGTGTAAGTGTTTTGGAATGGGGTATGGTACTCCAGTATCCACACTGGTGTTCAGTCCATGCCTTTATCACCAGGCACCTATATATATATATATATATATATATATATATATATATATATATATATATAAGAGAAACAGAGAGAGAGAGAGAGGGGGAGAGAGAGGGAGAGAGAGATATTCATATACATACATATCTGTAGACAGCCATATCGGGCTGTTTATGTGTATGTATCTATATATATCTATATATGTATGTGTCTATTGCATGTATATGTATATACGGGAACACTTCACATAATCGAATTACTGAAATCTCGAATTTCATATGGTCGAGACCATATGATCGAGATTTCAGTAAATCGAATATGTGTAGTATTTAAAAATAAGAGTTTACTTACCTTAATACATTGCATGCACACAGAGGCAAGGATTCTTGTATGTTCTGTGTGTACATAATGTTTTATTTTGTTTGCGGTGTTCACAGGAAATGAGAAATCTCATGTTTTGCGCTTCCGCATACAGCGCAAGACGGGAGATTTCCCATTTCCCCACTGTAGCGCGATCTTGGAGTTGGTATATTTAAGTAGGGGGGTGTGGGGGTCACAGCAAAGTTTGTCTTTTTTTTTTTTTTTTGGTTTCGCTTCAGAAGTTTGAATTTACGAAACTCGATCTTTTGGTTTCGGTTATTTGCAGTTCGAGATTTTGTAAATTCGAGCTTCTGAAGTGAATCTGTGTATACATATTCTATCTATCTATCTGTATATGTCTATCTATTTCTACATCCCTCTCTATGTATACATATATGCATATTATATATATATATATATATATATATATACATATATAAATATACATACATATACATATATATATATATATATATATATATATATATATATATATATATATATGTATATATATATATATATATACCTTTTTATTTACACATACGAATACACACTCTAACATACTGCTAAACATCCATTACTGTACAACCTACATTGTACGTTGCACTACAACCTACATTGATATGTGCACATAGCAACCTTTACATACATATGTATGTCCAGCCTTCACTAACAGTTGCAGTATGTCCACTGCCCTATGCACATCTTCATATATATATAGATACAGACTGCTAACACATATGGAGGGTTCACAGTATGTAGACTATTAGATTATTAGTTTACATTACCTTTGTTTGTCACTGCTGTTTGTGGTGGCTTTCTGCTTGGTGGCCTGCTGCTGGTTAGCTTGCTGTTTTTTATTGTTTTATTTTTGGTGGCTCTCTCTGTGTCTCTTTTTCTGTTTTTCTGTTTTTTTTTTATTTTCTCTCTCTCTCTCTCTCTCTCTCTCTCTGTCTCTCTGTCTCTCCCACCGGATGTTGTAATGAAAGTATTGCATGTGTGGACTGGGAGTACAGGCTGCTTTTGTAGGTATATGCACATGTGCATGTGATGGGCTCTGCACCAATTATTAGCCAGCATTTACTAAATGCATGCAGCCTGCTGTGCGGTAATTGCAGTTCTCACTGTGATTTCAGGACAGTGCTATAAAATGTTAGGTTAGGTAGGCGTAGGCCTTTCAGATTTTCAAGTTGGGGACCATGCTGGTATGCTGTGGACACTGTTCTGTGAGTGGAAATGTTGGTATGTCTCTCATATTTCAGGCTGTGTTGTAGGCACTGAAATGCATGTTGTACTGACACCTGACTATTGCTTCCTCCAGTTTATTCTTCTCATTGTGTATGTTAACTGACGCCTAATAATACTAATACTGTTTAAATGGGAGTATGTGCTTTCCTGTGGGACTTGTGGAGTAACTGGTATACAGCAGTGACTCTTGCAATTTGTTGCTATGGCTTCACTATTTGGCCTTTACATTCACTCATTGAATGCCTGCTAGGTGTCTTTACTGGAATGTGTTGCTATGGCTTTCCTATTTTCCATTTACATTCACTCCTTGTAATGCTTGCTATATTTCTTTCAGCAGGATTCCTTATATGTTTGTTGTGGTTTGGTGGTACTGCATGCAGTCTGGTCTGGCCAAGGTGTGTGGCTTGACACCTACAAGGGTATTTTATTTTGCTGCTGATCAGTAGTGGGGCCTTGTACTTTGTACTAACAGTTATGGATAGCAGGCACATGCAGCACTTGTAAACTGCTATACTGTCCTTATTTTATTAGTTGGATACATCCTTTGATATTTGTGGGTTGTACACCTACATGTGGGTGTGCTTGTGGAAGCTATTCTACAGCTATTCACAGAGTGTGTGACAGCAGACAGAATGATATGCCTGTAAGTTTGTGACACTTGCAGGCCTCAGATACTCTCAGGTGTATCTTTTATCAGCCTCAGGGAATGGTACATATCAGTGGGATATACCTGTGATATATTTCAGATATTCTACAGTTGTGACTGTGGAGTATTTTGAGCATATGTATTACTTCACCATTTCTGACATGCAAGCAGTGCATACTTTCAGTAATTGATAGTTACCATTATGTGGGATAAAACAACTTTCTGCCTACTGTTAGTACATTTCACAGGGAGTCAGTGGGGCACAGTTAAAATTTGTTTTCAAATCATGGACATCCCTGTAAATCAGTCACAGTTGCGAGGTCTGGCCTCTTACCTATTCAAATATGGCAGTGTTTATCCTGTTCTGATAGTGTGTGTGGTTTGCAAGGTGCTACTGTCACATTATTACCTACTAGCTACCGACTAGCATGGCTGTTTCTCTTCTCACACTAATGTTATACAAATCCACAAGAATTGCCAGTAAAGATACAAGAAAAGCTTTGTGTAATAGCCTTCCTATATTCCCTTTACATTCAGTCCTACTATTTCATGATATATTGCTTTCAGCACAAAATTCTTGTATATCAGTCATGGCTTAGTGGTGAGTCATGCAGACTAGTGTTTCCAAGGTCCTGGGTTCGAGACTGACAGAGGAATTTTATTTTGCTGCTGAGCAGACTACAGGCCTTGTCATTCAGAGTGACTAAGGCACTTTTAAGCAGTTGTAAGCGGGTTAGCGCTGGATTGCGCGGAGCTCACGCATGCGCAGTGCCGCTTAGCTTCACACACACTCAATTAGCTAAGCGCACACAAGCGCACACCCACTTACAACTGCTTAAAAGTGCTTACTCTCGCACACACCTGCACTAATTTCTTTGAAAGAAAAGAAAATGGAGAGATAGGAAAGTGGTGAAAAAGGGGGCAGAAAGAGGGTAGGACAGTAGGAAAACAAGCTCGGGATTTGCAGGAAGAATGTAGGAAAGGTCCATAGCTGCCTATTTCTTTATCAGAAACAGCTGTGCATATGTGTGTAATTTGATGTGAAATTTGAAACCTTCCACCCCTGAGAGAGGGGTGAGGACAACAAAATATGTTGTACAGCCAATTGTAATTACCAGTTCACATGTCCAGCAGACATGTCTGCAAAATGGGCAGCTATGAATGGGGCGTAATTTTTTGCGGGAACAGAGTGTCCTTTTTTATGTTTTTTTCAGGTGAGAGTGGAATGTGAGGTACAGGAAGTAGGTATATTTGGGGAGGTAGTTAGGGGAGGTTAACAGACAAGACAAACAAGACGCATACAGGGGCGGAGTATGACACATGTGGGGGGGGGAAACACAATTGACGGGGACGGATATTTGGATATTGCGAGCCCATGAGCCCACAGATGGCAACAGTGGAACTGAGATCCCCACCCATGGGCAGTTGCCACTGTGCCTTCACAGCCCAGGATGGGGCTGTGCTGGGGGCTGTGTAGACAGGCAGTGGGCACACCTGTGAGTTGCACCACCCGAGCCTCAAGCTGGTGTAGGGGGTCGAGAACAGAATGCCTGATCTTGCTACGCACCACAGACCGGACACTATGGAGGGTGAGTGGACGGTCTCCTCCGGCCACACTTGCAGAGGGGGGACAAGCCCCATCCCCTGCAGTGCTTCCACCTGAAGGTGGCACAGGGCCACCGGAGGAGGTTCCGGCCTGGGCACTAGTGCCAGGTGCACTCGCCAGCTGAGGTGGGAGAGGTGGGTCCGCTGGAACCCGCCTTCTCTGTTGTCCTATGTTTAGCAATATTTTATGACATTTTGGGTTAGTAACAAACAATACCATTCAAAATTAGTTGTAACAGCATGCATCAGTATTCCCATTAACCAAACACCTATGAATTTCAAACACTGATCAGCAAGCATAACACATGCATATTTTGAACAACAGTACACAATCCAACAGCATGCAGGGTTGATTGATGGCAACAGGCCATCAGGTTTGGATATGTGAACAGGGCACCTGGAGCTGTAATTTAAATGAAGTAATATTGGAACATACATCTCCATAATATCAGGTAGGATAATTCCTTACATACATAATTACATGGATACTTACTCAGTAGTGGGGCGTTGGGCATTTGCTGGGCCTCCTGGATCCAACGGTTCAGTTGGTCCTGCTTTCATCTCTTCAGGTCCGCATGGTGGTGATGGACCTGTTCACCAGTCCTTGGTATGCCTGTGGCACTGGCGAGATCATGTGCCAACCGGTTCCACGCCTCTGCCTTGTACGCTCCCCACAGAACCTGGCCCTGCATGAGTTGAGCCTCATGATCGTGGACTAGGAGCCAAACCATGTATTTGGACTCCTCAACACCCCACCTCTGTGCTCGGAAGCAACTACCCTCTCCTACACCTGCCATCCTGACCGCAAATAGGTTCCACAATCAGTTATGTTGTGTATTCCCACCTATGGGGCTTATATATGCCATTTTTCCCGCACTTATCTGTGATTAGCAATTTTGGAATTGTATCAGCTTAAAAAAAACTGCTTTGTCATGCTTCTATTTCCATTCATTTCTATATATATGCTAATACTGCATTTTTCAGTACAGCTGCCATGGTTTAGTGATTCAATACTTTGACTATGATGCACCATATCCTGGGTTCGAGCTTGGGCATTGCTTTTTTTTTATTTTACTACTGTCTAGACAGGCTAGGAGGTGTGTCTGTTTAAAGGCAGCTTTGATACAGGTTGCTCAACGTTGCCCGCCGGTAAGCCGGTTGGCACGCTGCGCAGCTACGCGCAAACGGGTTAGGCTGGTTAAGGCTTTATTTGGCTATGAGCAAGCATATTACGCTGTGAGAAATGTTGCACAACTATGGGCAAACAGTTTCAGTGTGTTAAAGCGCTGCTCAACTCCGGGCACTCATATTACACCTGTTAAACCACTGGTCACCTATGGGCAAACATACTCAGCTTGTTAGAGCGCTGCTCAGCTATGGGCACTTATAACATTTTTTTTTAATTGTGTCAGATTTCTTCATAAAAACATGGTGCATTTCATTACATTTTACTTAAATTATAGTTTTATATATATATATATATATATATATATATATATATATATATATATATATATACGTATATGTCAGGGGATTGTTCCTTGCTTATTTCACTAAAAATAAAAAAATGATGTTGTTGGGGCTCGAACCATGACTACCTCCTCTTTGGCTGACGTCTCTACCGCTACGCTATTGCTACTTGGCTTATTTTGCATATTTAGATCTTATATGCTTTTTCAATGACTGCTAACTGTGGCTGAGCAAAGGGCACACCCACGCAAACGAGCGCAATTGCAGGCAAACATTTTTGAAATTATAAAAAAAAATTAAACTGTTCATTTTTACGTTTTACATTTCAGTTGGGTTTATAGTCTGTGGGGGCATGTGTGGTGTTGTGTTTCTTGACATTTCCACGGACTCGCTTGTGTGAGTTTCCTTTCGGGACTGTGATTCTTCTGGGGCGTGTCCCTTTGCAGGACTCGCCGTGCGGACACGCCCCCTACTTTGCTACATGGACCGTGTTATCCTAGGGTGTGATTCAGCATGCCCTTATGAATATGCATGTCATGCTGACATCACCTCGTTTAACTGCATCCTCCGTGTAAGACTTGCTAACTCTTACACGGAGGCTTCGTGAATCCTGCCCTTAAACTTTTTCAATTTAGTTTCAAAACTTTTAAGTCTTTCTTTCAGACTGACCTGCTTGTCATTCAACTGTGTTTGTTCGGTAGGTGCAGACTTAGCAAACTTCTAGTCATAGTTCAACCAGGTTTTAAAATCCCTTCCACTTTTATTTGTTTTATTGTGTGCATTCGTATTATCTCTTGAGTTCACAATTATATTGCCCTCACATACCCCTCTGCTCCATATATTGCTATGCCCTCTTCTGTTGTTGTTCATTAATTCCTCTGCTATGTTCCTGGAATTAACCAATGGAAAATAGTACTTGCTGTCAGTTGTTTCCCTATTTTCTGTACTGCTACTTGAAATGTTAATGGGCAAGGAGTTGAGTGGTATTTATTTATTTATTTTATTTTATGTTATTTTCAGTTTGATTACCGGCGAAGTCCACTGGTCCTAAAAGTGCCTGTTTACGGTGGAGTCCCAGGGAGAAAAGCTCCGTAAGCTATACAAATACATTAAAGGTTACAAAATGTTAAAGAAAAATACAAAAATAAAATTCATGCAATCAGTAATGCAAATGCATAAGATGTAAATCAAACAATGCAGCTAATAGGTAATAGAGAACACCTTTTACAGGAGTTCAAAGCAACATCATACTAATGTCTGTAGCAATAGGATTTTTTTTTTTTAACATTGGTGGTACAGATATATACAGTATTTACAATATATAGTATTGTGGAAGAAATTCCATAATCAGAGAAAGACTGTTAAGTCTATTTTAGTAGAATAGTAGAGAAATGCAAGCGATGTAGAACAGTCGGTGGGGTATTCACTAGAATTTATGTAGGGTGGAAGCAGGAGCAGTTCCATTTGGATGATAGATATAGGAATAGTTGGGTCTTGAAGGATTGTGAGTTGGGTGTAGTCCTGAGAAAAGGAGGAAGAGAGTTCCATTTCTTACCTAGTGAGAAGGAGAGAAGTAGTTGGCCAGCGGGACGTTTTGGTTTGTGAATGGAGACTAAGTTTTGGTGTTTGGATCTCAGAGATCTATTTGGGATGTATGGAGGAAGGATATTTGTTAAGGCTGGGCATTTTTCAGGGTAGAATATTAATTTATAAGCTGTAGTTAGTTGGAGGTAGTCTAGGTGGTTAGAGAGTTCTAGCCAGTTCAGAGATTGTAGGGAAAGGCAGTGGTGAGTTGAGGTTTTAGAATTAGTGGCAAATTTAGAGATCTTATTATAGCAAGTTTCAAGTTTAGAGATGTTAGAAGAGGACAGATTAGTTAAGAGAGGGGCACCATAAAGTAGTGTAGGTAGAAGGTAGGTAGTTGCCAGTGTATGTCTAGAGGAGTTGGTGAGAAAGCGGTTATTCCTATAGAGCATACCTAACTTTTGGTGGGTTTTCTTTATGTTTTGGTGAATGTGGATGTCAAATTTAAGATTTTCGTCTCTAATAATGCCAAGAAGTTTTGCGGAGGGGACGACTTCTATAGCAGTGTTGGTTTGACTTTGGACCATGAAAGCGTTTTAGTCAAAGGAGAAAGCCCTAGTGGGGGGGAGAGCAGAATGTTAGATTTCTTATAGTTGAGGGAGAGATGATTTTGTTGCATCCAGTTCTCTGTAGTGGAGAATGCTATTTGGGTTTTGGTTAGTAGTTCCGGTAGGTTAGAGGCGGCACAGACTAGGGAAGAGTCATCAGCGTATTGGATGACTATTGTATTGGGGATGGCAGAGTGGAGATTATTAATAAAGATGTTGAAAAGTAAGGGTCCAAGGATAGACCCCTGGGGAATGCCAGTTGGTGTTGGCAAGAAGGAGGAGATAGAGTTCTTCCATTTGACGGCTTGAGATCTGTCAGATAGGTAACTGGAGAACCAGTCTAGAGTAGTGGGGGAGAGATTAAAGTTGGTGAGATGTGAGAGAAGGTGTTTATGGGAGATGGTGTCAAAAGCTTTAGATAGATCTAGCAGTAGTGTAGATACTAGTAATCCAGAATCTTGAGCTCGATTGACAGTTTCTAAGAAGGATATTAAGGCAGTTATGGTGCTATGGCCAGGGCAAAAGCCATGTTGGGCGCACATTTGGGGAAGGAGGAGGGTATATTGTCAGGGGCATTGGAGCAAGGCTTTAGTTTAGATAAGAGCCTTTTTATAAAGATTGTTGAAACTGGTTTGATCTGGAAGTTAAGGGGGCAGTTGTTAGTGTTATTGGGAAAAAGGGAGGGAGAGTTGGGAGGATTGTTTTTAGGGAAAGTTTAAGTGAGCTTAGCTATACATTCAGTAAAGAAAGTGTTAAAGTGAGAGCTCATGTCCAAGTCTGTTAAACTAGGGTCGGGGCAAGGGTTATTCCTGGACCCTGGATGCAGAAGGGAATTGACTGAATTCCAGAATGGTTTTGGGTTTTTCCTGTTGTTGGTTTGTAGTTTATTATAAAAGTTTTTTTTGTCTATGAAGATTAATTTCTTTACTTAGTTGCGGAGTTGGGTACACTGAAGTAATGTGGAAGACATTTTATTTTTTTGGTAAAGCTTCCAGGATTTGTCACTGTGGTGCATGCTCTGTTTTGTCTCTTTGGAGAGCCAAGGAGCAGGATTGGCTTTGACACATTTGTTTCTTAGAGGGGCTAGGGAGTTGAGAGTATTTAGGAAGACAGAGTTAAAGTGTTCTACGGCGTCGTCAAGGGGGAGAGAGTTTAGAATTTGCCAATTTATTTGTTTAAGAATGTTTGAGAACATTGTGGGGTTGAAGTTGCTAAGATTACGGGTTTGAATGTAGTGGTGTTGATACTGAGTGGAGTTGGCTGAGCGGTGAATGAAGGCAGGGAGATGGTCGCTGAAGGAGTCGGGGACAGTGCCAGAAAGAGTTATTTTCTTTGGGTGAGAGACTAAGATCCAGTCTATGATGGAACCAGAGGGGTGTTTTTTGTTAGGATG
Organism: Protopterus annectens; assembly: GCF_019279795.1. NCBI lineage: Eukaryota > Metazoa > Chordata > Ceratodontiformes > Protopteridae > Protopterus > Protopterus annectens. Next base: position 1,716,700,725 of record NC_056741.1, on the reverse strand, counting down.
AGGTGTTGAGTGGATTACTTGGGAGAAGTTGTAGAGATTAATGGATAGGGAGGGAGAAGGTGTATTGATTTTATTCCAGTCAATGTTAATGTAACCAAGAATGTAGATTTATTTGGTTTACTTGCTGAGTCAGTTGTTCAATTAGCTGTGTAAGTAAACCAATAGAGTCTGATTGTGTAGCAATTTTGAATTCCGCCTCCATTTTAGTTCGCAGTGGAACAGTCCATTGGTGAATCGGAAAAAGACTTAAAGTAAGAAGCTCTAGCTCACTCTCAGTCAGCATGTTGAAAATAAGGACAGAGTAATCGGCAATTGTTTACAAAAACAAGAGGACAGTTGAATATCTATGTACTTCGTGGATAAGGCTCATTCGTAATTACATGCCTTGCAAAATACACTGTCAGCCCAATTGTATGTATCACATCAAGTCCGTTTAAAGCTAATCTCTGAAAATGCAGTTAAAAAACAAAACACAGGGTGCCACTATAACTCCACAAATGGAAAAACCGACTGACACTTGTTTAGTGAGGTCAAATTCAGTCAGTTCATACACATGGCAGAGAGTAAGCCCTGAAAAAAGTACTTGTCTAGTGAACCATGCCAGCAAGATAGTGTCCCTTAGTAGTGTAGATCCGGACTTCCTCATAGACCAGTTAGGCACTGAGCAAGTCCTTTGATAAATACATTTGTCAACTAATTCGTGAATACTTCAAAACTGGCAGCAAGGAGACTAGAGTCATTTACACTTGCCTAGAACACTGCACTCCCAAAGAACCAAATAACCACTGTTGTGTGCAATCTGTGCAGTAAAGTACCAGCAACCAGCAAAAGAAATACATGCTGTCCAGGTCAAGAGTTTGCTTCATCCATTTATTGGTAAAACTTTAAAAGTTAAGCACTTTCTTCCACTCCAGAACTTCATAAGAACCTAATGCAAGTTAACATCACATGACTTCTGTACTACTTATAACTTAATTCATGTAATCACCTTACACCCATAGTACAAATTTGTTTTAACTCCTGAACATCCATCATTTATAACAGACAATAATAAGGTAAAAGTCAGTAACAAAGGTGAAAAACACTAATAAAAAGCAAGAATCATCATATATTATCTTTAAATAGACATGTTTTAAAATAAACATATTTTAAAATAACACTTTGTGTGCATAATGTTAGTTTGGCTGCCCTCATTTTAATACACGATTAATAGTGACATATTCCTTTAAATCTGGTTTGTGCATATACCAAGTTTAAATGAATATGTCACTATCAACCCTGTACTAAAAATGAGAGCAGCCAAGTCATGTGATGCTAACTTGCACTAGGTTCTAATGAAGTTCTGGAGTGGATGAAAGTGCTTAACTTTTAAAGTTTTACCAATAAATGGATGAAGCAAACTCTTGACCTGGACGGAGTGTAGTTCATTTGCTGGTTACTGGTACTTGATTGCACACAACAGAGATTATACTTTTGCCTTGTGGAAGTTTCTTATGGATTAAATTTTGATTAGTATACTTTGTTTAAGAGGAAAGTCATAGAAGTATAGTTGGTTTAGTAATTGGTTTACTAGACTATTATATCTATAGGAATCAAAAAACTGTCATAGGAAAGAAATACTATATGTGTTAACATTTCAGGTAAGAAACATTCAATAAAGGTTTTTACAAAAATCTATTTTGTGTGTAACTTCATTTCCAAGATTGCACTGCAGAATTTCTCTCATGAACAGAAGGTTCACCATCAGTAAGAGCTGGTGACCTCAGTTCCTGAATATTAGGTGATATTCTTTCACATCCATATAATCACTGGACTTGGTAATAAGCAATATTAACTTAAGTAATATGGACCACATCTGCATTTCTTTACAAAACGGGTCTATATTATATAAGCGAATGCACTAAATTGTGAACACTATATAATCAACCCACTAACACCAAAAAAAAAATGTTGAACAGATCAGCGATTTTTTTTGCCCAGGGACAAAAATCGCTGATTCATTAAAAAAAAAAAAAACACAAAATAAAGTGTGGGGCTTTGCCTCCACACCCACCCCCCCGATGTGGGGGGCTGTGCCCCCCCACACCCCTACTTAAATATACCAACTCCGAGATCGCACCACAGTGGAAAATTTTCCCTAGGAAAAAAAAAATCGCTGTTCCGTGCTTTTGAGATTTTGCCATTTCGGGTAAGTCTGTTCTATTAAGCAGCGTTCGAAATTTAGTGCATTCACTGACTTAATAGGGACCCTTACAAAACTACCTAGAACTATAATAAAGTAGAAATCATTAGTGTTTTAGAATGAAAATCATTTAAATAAATAATGACAGGATTATGAGTAATCTAAAGGAAAGCAACTGGAATAAACATGTAACATTTTGATATTAATGACTGTCGGAACTGTAGTGTTTCAACAAACTTTATTGCCAGCATATAATGATACAAAACATATACTATGCAATTTTATCACAAAACTTTCTTTTTCACCCTCTCCTGTAGTTCATAGCCTACTCATTTCTGAAATGATTTTCCTTTCTTGTCTCATATTACTAACAGCTAATCTCTTTCAGTCCTAACTCTCTTCTGCTTTACCTACCTTATTCTGTATTCTCCTATTCCAATATCTGCCACTACTGACTGATAATAATCCTGAGTGACTTACCAGAAGATCAAAAAACAACCAGGAAGGACATGAAGAATTTGAAAAAAAATCAAGGATGTTCTGTAGAATTAGGGGCAGTTGAGAGGCATGTGCAGTAGGCAGACACAAAGGGAACTCTGCAGAAATAACAGCTTGAAAAGCTGCTAGACGTTTAAAAGCTATTTTCCCCTTCTGCCATTTTTCTTCTTCCAGCTGGAGCTGTATACTCAGTCCCTAACAGGAGACCTTGTTGTATCCTACCCCATAGGTGACATCTCTGCTCATATTATGTTCTGTGTGCAATGACAGGTGGAGCATATTCCATTTAAGGGATCTGCATTCATGTCTATATCCTTTATACAGTCATTCAGAGTCATTTTTGTAAGTTTGTTTCTATGTATATGTGTATATATATATATATATATATATATATATATATGTACACACGGATCTACCTTAGTAGATCAACATGTTAAAAGAGCGAACACGAATTAACCGACGCCAGAAGATCGCAAGTCACTTTACCGACGCCAGAAGATCGACAAGGCAGAAGACCGACGGAGAAAGACACCGACGCTGAGAACACTGCGATGGGGAAAGGATGTGTAAATATGCGGTAGTGACGGACGATAGGGTGCGAGTAAGGTAAGTGTGCGATGTTGGTGGTCTGCAGGGGTAGGGGTGGGATAAGTGAGTCAGGGTTACGGTACGAGTAAGGTAAGTGTGCGATGTTGGTGATCTGTAGGGGTAGGGGTGGGATAAGTGAGTTAGGGTTAGGGTGCGAGTAATAAATGTTGGTGGTCTGTAGGGGTAGGGGTGGGATAAGTGAGTTAGGGTTAGGGCGCGGGTTAGGTGAGTGTGCGATAGTGACGGACCTTAGGGTAAGGGTTTGGGTTAGGGTTGTAGATAGTTGTGTATGTATGGGTTAGTGTTTGTTTGTAAGGATTTTGGTGTGCTTGTGTTGTGTGTGTGGGTTTTGGATAGGGGATTTGTTTTGTTTGTTGGTATGATGTGTCAGGTGTATGCGATGTTGTGTTTGTGCACTATCGACCTTCTGGCGTCGGTGAAGTGACTTGCGATCTTTTGGCGTTGGTTAATTCGTGTTTGCTCTTTTAACATGTCGATCTACTAAGGTAAATCCGTACACACACACATATAGATATCTATATATATATATATATATACAGATATATATATGTATAGATATATATATATATATATATATATATATATATATATATATATATATATATATATATATTTATTTATAGGTCTAGGACACATGCTCGACTAGCATATGTCCGAATCACAAAACAGCGAACACACATACGCTTTCGTGTATGTGTAGTTAAAAACAAATCTACGCTTCTGCAGGGGGGCTTTGCCCCCCCTGCACCCCCACCCCCCCTACTTTATTATTCTCACTCCGAGATCGCACTACAGTGGGGAAAACTGAATTTTCCCTTACCCGCACTGTAGTCCAATCTACGAAACAGGCACACATACACGGAAGCGCTTGTTGATGTTAAGCGCTTTTGTGTATGTGTGTTCGATATTTTGTGATTCGGACATATGCTAGTCGAGCATGTGCCTGGATCCCATATATATATATATATATATATATATATATATATATATATATATATATATATATACTCACATTCTTCAGCCAGCTGGCTGTGTACTGCACTTTCTCTCTATTCATTTCATTCAGGGATGGAGTCAATCCCAGCACTGCATCATGCAGGCAGCTATCAAGACTTGCTCCTATGTAGTTCCAAGCTTTTGATGTGGCATATATTTTCAGGGGGAGGTGCATGCAGTTGGTGTAACTTGGAGCCGTCACTTATTTCCACAAGTGATATAGCCCCTCAAGCAACTCTGACCCTGATGTTGAGCAGGCATTCCCTGCTTATTCCCTAGTCTGCAGCAGAGATGCATTGGTAGAGAACTGGACTTTTGATACTCCCCTCAACCTTCCAGTGGGAGAGGGGAGTCAGCATAACCTATTCAGACATGGTTCTCATCAACCATCTCATACATAGTGCTGGATCACATTCTGAGCTTAATCGCCCTGCACCACAGAGCTCAGTATGATGATATAAGGACAATGTATGGTCCAACTAAAGGATAATGAATTTATCCACTTGTGCCTAACATATAAGGTTTGCACAGAGTACATGATTAGTAGAGTGGGTATATTCTTTACCTTCTCTGATTTGAAAGTCAGAATACTCTGTTTGTTTTGGCTAGTTGTTAAACTATAGCTGAATACTCAGTTCCATCCCAATTAAAGTAACAACAAAAATGGGGAGCATGCTGCCACAGGTGGTTAAGATGTCTCCTTCATAACTCCAGAGTCTGGGGTTAATCATTACCTCTTGCCCTATTTTTGTTGTCTTTGCAGCTTCTTCCCATGTATGCATGTGTGTATGTTTTTTTTTTTGGTTGGGTACACCAGTTTCTGTACCAACTAAAAATATGCTAAACTTGCTATATATATCTTTATTCATATATCTCTATATTTATATGTCTATCTTACCCATTCATTTTTGATTTGTACCATTACTATAAGTGGCTCATAATAATCCATTCACTTACCCAGTTACAGAATGAATAGGAAAATAAAAAAAAGACTTTGAACATTTTTGACAAGTGGACCTTGCCGTTCTGTTTTAAGGATTAGGAAATGGCCAGCATACATAATTTTCACCTGAGATGGATCTAATTCATGGTCAGTACTACAGACTGAAAAATCTCTGCTTTGTATTTCCAGCATTAAACTGTCAAAGGTTGTTGAAACCAACCACACTGCTAATGTCTTCTGCTGACAGCTGTATAAAGAAAAGGCAACTGTATGTTTTTTTAATTATTGTTGCATCTCTTTCCCACTGCTAGATCTCTGAATATACTAGTTCTAAGACTGTTCCACCCTGTAGACAAGGGAATCACTGGATATTCCTTATTCCTTTTCTTCAGGTAATGCAGTCTTGGTAGTATTATATATAGAGGTCAGAAGTCTGGAGTCAGAGCTTCCACATCAAGGGTGAAAGGAATTTCATCCCTGAAAAAAAAAAAAACATTTCTTTTACAATACAACATCATGGTGCATACCTTGCTTGCATATGTTAGGTTGGGACACTGATCTACAGCATGGTGTACTGAACATTACAGATTCAGATACAGTGAGAACAATACTGCTTCTAAACACAGGGATCACAGTCAGTCTGAAGATGGTTTCTCCATCTTTCTCCAGATCCCCAATAAGACTCCCCACTGGCACAGCTATAGGGTTAAGATCTCAGCTGAGCAGTCAAGCAAAAACCTCCAGCACCCTCCCTGTCCAACCAGTGCTTCGTGTCCCTGCCCAAGTACCTGACACACACACACTTTGAGATTTGATTTATATGCAAGCACACACTTACTATTAGCAAGGCAGAAGTGCTGAAGATGGAAGTGTCCAGGTCCAAATACAAATACAAAACATTGCTGCTGGGTCAGCTGGATGACATTACTATTTGTCACCTGCCTTTAGTTCCCAGGCTAACAGATACCAACAGAATTTTTAGCATCTCCGTGTAAGAAGTACATATCTCTCAGTAGTTTGCCTAGAACTGGAAGTTGTAAAACAGCTAATCATTTTTACATTTTAAACCTAGCAATTATTTCTGTTTCAAGACAATAGAAAGAAACTCCTACCTCTAGACACCCTGGCTCCTTGCTGCCTTGAAACTAACTTTTATAGCACATTGCAAAACACTTTTAACTTCTTTTCTTGACGTTTTGCAAGTTAACTCTGTATGTTCCAACTTCTATCATTAACACAGTTCATATATATTTCTGTTCTTTTCCAGTAGAATACACTGTGGCTACATTCTTGAAGCTCGGTACATAACATACAGTTCAACACACACTTCTGCACCAGTAGATTAATATCCACATATCATATAGTTCTCTTACATTTGTAAGACAAGCCTATGGATCATATTAATATTCACAAATGACATATGATTATTTACAAAATTCCAGATAGCTGGGCTTGCAGTGTCACATTTCTATTTAAATCATATTAATATTTTCAAGTGACATATAATTATTTATAAATTTCCAGCTAGCTGGGCTGGCAGCATTTTGGCTTGTCACATCCCCCCCCCCAATGAGAACTCAAGCTAGTTTTTCAAGTGACCCTTGAGAAATGTTGCTTGAGATGGTTGAGTCTATCTGGGAATACCTTACCCCCTTCCCTGTCTTGAGATTCCAACTGCCTTGGTATTGCTGACTCCAATACCACGCTGCATCACCCCATCATATGACTGTAACCCTATGCTCTTCCATTGAAATTTGGAATTTTCCTGTCTGGCTCCCTTTAGCCATAGACCCCCCCCTCAGGCTCCTGCCTAGCAGTTCTGCCATGTAGTTTACATCTCTGACCTTCCTTATCACCTTGTAAGGGCCCTCCCAAGCTGCCTGCAGCTTGTTGTGTCTGACAGGACTGAGAAACATTACGTGCTGCCCTACAGCATACTCTCTAGCTCAAGCATTCCTGTCATACCAGACCTTTTTCTGCTGTTGGACTTCTGCCAGGTTCTCCTGGGCCAAGCCCATGAGTTCCCTGAACCTTGTCCTGAGGTTTAGGACATATGCCACAACAGACTTCTTGTGGGATTTACGCTCACCCTCCCACTCATCTAGAATCAAACCTAGAGGTCCTCTCAGTCGATGCCCATACAGCAACTCAAAGGGTGAAAAACCTGTGAATTCCTGGGGAACCTCTCTGTAAGTAAACAACAGATGGGGCAAATATTTGTCCCACTCCCTCTTAAACTGTTTTAAAAATGCTCAGAGCATCATCTTGCGTGTAGAGTTTAAAATCTACACAAGACCATTAGTATGGGGATGGTAGGTGGTGATCTAGACAAGCTAACAGGTCTGACATAAAATTGGAATGTCTGTCAGTTAGTATTTCTCTTGGGAAACCTACCCTGCTGAAAATCTCTAACAAAGCATTTGCAACCTTTTCTGCCTCAATGGAGAAAGCTGAGTGGTCAAGCCAAAACCTCCAGCCCCCTTGCCCAAGTAGCTGACACACACACACACACACACACACACACACACACACACACACACACACACACACACACACACACACACACACACACTTTGAAATTTGATTTATATACAAACACACACTCCTGGGAAAGGCTGGCACAGGTTTACTAGCTAGGTAGTCATCACTGTCACCAACCAGCTCTTTATCGGCTACTATAAGACCCTTCCCAAAGGGTGACCAATCCTACTGTGTGATGTTACTATTATCCAAATGGTAAGTCTGACCAAGGCCAAGGCTATTTAGGAGTGGCCTATACAGTGTCACCAAATACATATGCACATACTGTTAGAGCATAAATAGCTCTAAACAAACCAGCCACAATTTAAAGGTTTAAATATATTTAATAAATAATAAAAGCACAAGACAATACTCAATAACTCAGCACAGTGACTACAGAGTTCAGAATCACAGGAAATATTTTAAAACAACAATGCAGGATAGTCTCAAATAAATGCAGAGAACATCTAAACTAATCTTACAATATTCCTATCTATCTCTAACAGAGATTACTGTAATCTAGCTACTTACTATTAGCAAGGCAGAAATGCTGAAGATAGATGTTTCCAGGTCCAAAGACAAATACAAAAGGCACAGTCTCTGAGAGAGTTCCCAAATTAATATCAAAACATTACTGCTGGGTCAGCTGGATGACATCACTTTTTGTCACCTGCCTTCATCTCCCAGGCTAACAGATGCCAAAAGAATTTTTAGCATCTCTGTGTGAGAAGTACATATCTCTCAGAAGTTTGCCTAGAACTGAAAATCATAAAACAGTTAAACACTTTTACATTTAAACCTAGTAATTATTTATGTTTTAAGACAATAGAAAGAAACTCCTACCTCTAGACATCCTGTCTCTTTGCTGCCTTGAAACAAACTTTTATAGCACATCATAAAACACTTTTAACTTCTTTTCTTGAAGTGTTGCAAGTTAACGCTGTATGTTCCAACGTCTACCATTACTATAGTTTATATACATTTCTGTTCTTTTCCAGTAGGGTACACTGTGGTTACATTCTTGAAGGTCAGTACATAACATAGAGTTTAACGCACACTTCTGCACTAATAGTTTAATATCTACATAACATATAGTTTTCTTACATTTGTAAGACAAGCCTATGGATCATGTTAATATAGACAAATGACATATGATTATTTACAAAATTTGAGATAGCTGGGCAGGAAGGGTCACATTTCTATATAAATCATATTAATATTTTCAAGTGACATATAATTATTTACAAAATTCCAGCTAGGTGGGCTGGCAGTATTTAAGTTTGTCACATCCCTATTCAATACACACACTTCCCCTTAGTTTTTATTTTACATGGCAGTCCATGTATCCTTGCAGATCATTTACACAACTTCATTACAGAATCCCAGGAATTGGATTTCACAATAATCTGCAATGTATACACTGTCCTGCACTGTGTTTGGACCATATGCATAACTACCATACCTCTCAACTGTCCATATTTTCATGGAACTGTCCAGATTTTTGCCTTATATATCTTTTGGTGTTTTCCTTATCAGATTTGTGGATTTCTGCCATATCACTGGGATGATTTCAGAACTGATGTGACTATAATTGCATACATTTTAGTTTCAGACATCAAATCGTTCAGAAAATGTATCTTAACACAAAGCTCTTGCTATTGTAGCACATTTCTAAAGAGCAAATATGTCACATCTGTCCCTATTTCTGAGTCATTGTCCCCCCATTATGTTGGGCTTTGTCCAGAAGTCTTGCAGTAAGAGATCGACAGATATGGCAAATATTATTTGATAAGCCTTGGTGATCATTGTGGCATTCCACGCAAAACTGTGGACCTTCTTTGCTCTGACTTAAACAGGATTGCTATGTATGTTGGTTTACATGGTTTTCTGGCAGACAACACTGCTGCCAGCCATGAAACTGCACTTATTTATGTTTAAACTCAGTGTGCGGCATGAATATGCAACGAGCACTGCTGCTCACCACGTATCACCGCGCACATATATAATCTCCATGTAAGCTTTGCACAAAGTCTACACAGAGTTTATTGAATCCCAGGGTTTGTCTTTTTGAAAAAATCATGGACTTTGTTTTTATTGGTATTTAGTATAAGTTTGTTTTTGTGAACCATTGTAGTAGTAAACTGAAGTCATTGTTTAAATCATTTTTATGATAGAATAGTAGGTACTGGTTTTGCAAACGATCATATAATCTGCATATATGATAAAAATAAGTTTGAGGTAGGTCTGCTAGAAGAGTTTTGGTGAACAGGGAGAAGTGTAGGAGAGGATAATGCTGATCTTTTTGGGATGCATTTGGGGAGAGCTGAAAAAATGGAAGAAGTATTTTTCTCTCTGAACGTTAAAGTGTTTATTGGTAAGAAAGTATTTGGACAACAGAAAGGAGTCAAGACTTATTTTTGCCATAATTAGTGAGATAAGTATGATTTCATAGTCAACTAAGTCAAAGGCATTGGTAAAGTCAGTGAATGCAGAATCTTTTAGTAGGCCTACAAGGGAGGCATATGGTAATGACTGTAAGAAAATCATATTTTATTTGTTTTATTAAAATAGCCATCTTCCAAATTCAGGGGTTTGGGATTATTTGTATGCTATTGCACTGTGACGCTTGGTTGAAAAAAGGAAAATAAACCATTTAACTAATTGAGCTGTTTTCTTAAATAGTACATAGTTAGACCTACTCAAAATTTAATTGATGTGGTATATAATATAGTGTTTTTTCTGATTCAACAGGGGCAAAAAACAGTTTAATAGTAGGCTAACTGGTAGGATTTGTCCAAGATATCCTAAATTAATATAAAAGAAGAATTATACAAGTGCAGGGAAATGTTTTTTAATTATTTTTAATATTATTAAATAAGTATGCTCTCTATCATGTTCTTCTGTTGGATGATGATGCTACCAGCCAGCATGCAGGGCAACTTGGCAGTTTATATTTTTTCCATTGTTAATTTAATCTTTCACCTGTGTGTAGGGAGTTGCAATGAGTAACACAGAATGGATCTGACAGTAAAAAGTTGAAATATATTTATGTGGCTGTTATTTGTGGATTTATTCATTCAATTGATCAGTCAGACATTAGAATTGAAAAAATATATTTTTTACTGGTGCACATATGTGTGTGTGTGTGTGTGTGTGTGTGTGTGTGTGTGTGTGTGTGTGTGTGTGTGTGTGTGTGTGTGTGTGTGTGTGTGTAAAAGGGGTTGCAATTTATGGGCTGGACAGCAATATGTTGAACTATGAGCTACTAATTACTACAGCACTCAACCTTCCTCATTACCTAGAGAAAAACAGTTTAGGTACTTATTTTCCTCACCTGCTTAGAGAAAAACAGCTCTTGTACTCACTTTCCTCACTTATCTAGAGGAAAATAGTTTTTTATTCAGGCATGTCCAAGGGTCAGCTCCCAGTGTTCTTTCCTGTCTATCTGATGAATCTGGGCATCTTGGGGCAATGTAGAAATTGCCTGATGTACACAGGCAACCCTCTCCTTCTACCACCCAACACTACAACCTGTGAGAGATGCACTTATCTAGCCAAACTGGAGATAAAGCTCTCTCCAATCAAGACTGAACTTGACAGTCAAGAGGAGAAGGTAAACACTTGCACCACACCACACTCATCACAGTCTCACTAAATCTACACCACCAAAATCCACACATAGAAACACAAAAACATTCGAGGAGGCTCTCAATAATAATCTGGTCAAGCAACAGAGACCTCCAAAGCAGAAATGCAAGCAACCACCACCCCTCAACACAACCCAAATGACACATAGCCTGCAGACTCAGTGTGCTACTCAGCCACAGCCAATAAGGCAAAACAATGTACCCAACACCTTAGTCATAGGTGACTCTATAGTCAGGCACACTGATGTCCCACTCACCGGGCTAAACAAGGAGAAGGTTACTGTCAGCTGCCTGTCGGGTGCCAGGATCTGCCACATAACCCACGCACTCAGGTCACTCCACAACAAGTACAAATATGACTCTGTCATTGTCCATGTTGGTGTGAACGACCTGAGACATACCTCTCTGGACTACATGAAAAGAGACATGGAAGAGCTTTCCGATCTTGTAGCCGAGGCAGGTATGATCCTAGCCCTGAGTAGCATTCTGCCATCACCCAGAATGATGCCGCAGTACAAGGACAAAATTATTGACTTCGACAATTGGCTAAGCTTCTGGTGCCATTCTAAACAGATCCAGTATCTGTCTGCCTGGGATGACATGGTCAACAGACCACAATGCTTTGCCAGAGATGGCCTGCACCTGTCACCCCTGGGATTCTGGATACTGGCTAAGGTTCTTGCCACCCCTATAGTGCCTTTTTTAGGCAAGATTCAATTGACAAATTCACCACTGTAACAGGTACAGGCAAGCAAAAACTGAGGGTGATGCTACTCAATGATAGAAGACTAAATCTCAAAATGCACTCACTCGAGGCACTCCTTAAAATGGAGAACATTGATATCTGTGCAGTGACTGAGACCTGGTTCAAGGTTCCAGACAGCACCACTGCACTACCAGGCTATAACTCATACCACACTTTTTGGCCATGTAACCTGGACACCAAAGACGGAGGCGTGTCCATATTCATTAAGGATATCCACACCTCCAGGCTTGTTGCTCAGCATAATGCAGCAGAGGTTATCCAAGTGTAACTAACTCTGGGCAAAACTGCAATCCAAATTGTAGCTTGCTACAGATCACCCACCATGCCCCAGGATTCCCACTCCTCTTTTCTTGATGTACTGGAAAATATTAGGGTTCAACCAAACACCCTAATAATGAGTGATTTCAACTACCCCACCATTAACTGGGAAAACTACTCATGTACCAACTCCTTCATTCAATGCTTTCTGGTATTCATAAACTCCAATGTCCTAGATCAACTTATCCACACCCACACCAGGGGCAACAATATCCTAGATCTAGTCATTACCAACATGAGTGACCGGTGTCCTACACCTGAATTCAACGCCTCATTGGTCCGATCTGACCATAAGCTAATTACCCTAGATATCCACATCCTGCCCCCACCCCCCATTAAAGAAACCATCGTAAAAAACTTCATGCTTCTTAAGACAGAAGTGGTGAACTTCATGACACCCATGCAGATGGACAATACAGTTACGACTACTGAATCCTACACAATTGCACTTTATAAGCACTTACATGAGTGCATGGATCATGCTATCCCAAACAGAACCAAGATGGTATCCTCCAAAAAAGGAAGCCAATCTGGTGGTCCCCTGCCATAAACAAACTGTACAACAGAAGGAAGAAACTGTTACAAAAGAGAGTAAAATCCCATGAGTGGAGGAGCTTCCTGGTCAGCCTCAGTAAGAAGCTGTGATCCCTGATAAAATCCTCCAAAGCTAGTTACAAAAACAAAGTCGCCACTGATTCTAAAGACAACCACAAAGCATTCTATATCTATGTCAAGAATGTCAATGGCAACACTCAGATCTGCTCTGAGTTACAGCACAATGACACTAAATATACAGACCCAACTGATATTGCCAACATCTGGCATATAGGTTCAGTGCTAACTTTACTCCCCCTCTCACCCCCTAAAGAGCCCATCTCTATACCGGAAGAATGCAAAGTTCCTGTAATCATGGCTGCACAGGTAAAAACCACACTCTCCAAAGCCAAGAATACAGCATCCATGGGACCAGACAATATTCCAGGCTGCATTCTACATGAACTACAGAACGAACTGGCACCCCACCTAAGTACCATGTTCAATCATAGCCTCACCTCAGGCTTTGTGCCTGCTGAATGGCACACAGTGACAGTTATCCCACTCCACAAGGGGGGAGCCACCACAGACCCCGGGAACTACTGCCCCATTAGCCTGACGCACCTGGTCTGCAAGGCCATGGAACATATCATTATGGAACTTATATACAAAGACATTGGTAATCTCCAAACTCTGGACCCCACCCAGTTCGAGTTTGTAAAAGGCAGACCATGTCTCCTAAACCTGATAGACTTCTTTGAAGCAGCCACCAAAGCCGTAGAAAAGTGTAAGGTGGTTCACACAGCCTATCTAGATCTTGCCAAGGCTTTTGACATCATCCCACACTCTGGAATTATAGATAAACTCACTAGGTATAAATCCCTATGTCACAAGATGGGTTGCCAACTGGCTCACTGACAGAACCCACAATGTGAAAGTAGCAGACTCCAAATCCAACTTCAGACAAGTGACAAGTGGAGTACCACAGGGTTTAGTCCTGGATCCTCTCCTGTTTGGCATCTACTTCTCTGAAGTACAGGCTAACACAGAAGGTCTTTGGCTAATGAAGTTCGCAGATGACTTCAAACTAGAAGCCATAATCAAAACTCCTAATGATGTGGACATCCTACAAAAGGGCCTCACTGAGACAGATGCCTGGTGTCAAAGCCATGGCCTCAAGCTCAATGCCAAAAAGTGCATTGTCATCCCCTTTAGTAAAAACTCTGTACCCGTGAACTACAACATAGGCGGTAGTATACTTAACACCAAAAGTGTGATAAGAGATCTTAGGACACAGGTGGGCAGTAGTCTCTCCTTTGATAATCACATCGCCACAGTAGTCAGGAAATCCTTCTACATAGCACACCTCATCACAAAAGGTTTCTCATCCAGAAAAAAAGAGGACATTGTTCCCCTCTACTCATCGCTCATTAGACCCATTATAGAGTACAATGCCCCTTTTGGTATGTACCTCACAAGACATCTAGAACAACTGGAAAGGCCACAGAGATATCTCACAAAGAGGATTACTGGCCTCAAACAGATGCCCTACGCAGACCGTCTCAAAAAACTCCAGCTTTACTCCGTCGCATATTGCCTACTCATAGGTGATCTCTGCCTAACATACAAAGCTATGTCAAACCCAGAGCTGTTGGACATGCTCCACTTAAAGAAATCCAAATCCCTTTGAGCTACATGCTCTTGGAACCTAAACCCTGTCACCACAATAAACAGAACATGCCGGAGGGATAGATTCCTGTCCCAGAGACTTAATAATTAATACTTATTTATTCATTTGATTGTGGTCAGACATATGAGATGGACACAGTAATACAAGCTGCTGCAATTGGCAGCTACATATGTGTGGATATGTGTGGGAGGGTACTGGGGGTATAGTGGATTAACTGTATGCTTATGTTAGCAGTAAGATGAAATACATTACTGTGTTCATTTTGTTATATATTCATTTGGTCTCATTCAGATATTGCAGTGCATTCAGTCAATAAAGTAGTTGTAATTTGTGAGCACATAAATATGCCTGTGTGAGTTTGTATGTGTAGTGGGTTGAAATGATTTATTGTGGCCAATTATTGTTATTTTTGTTTTATGGAATCTAACATTTGAGGTGTACACAGTCAAAAAGTGGCTATAATTCCTATATATCAATTCTGTTTAAAAGAGCCCAGGTTTCTGTGCTATAATTTGTTCAAGTTAAGCTGTCATTATTCTGGCTTTGCAGGGATACTGTTCATTTGTGTGAAGTTAGAATACATTACTTTGGCTATACTTTATGGGAAATAAAGTTGAAATACTTTACTGTAACCAATGCTTTTTATGACAGCCAAAGAGCTGATGTTTACACTATCAACTATAATTGCTGGCTATAGGAGCTGTTTACTGACAAAATGTACTGACCATGCTGTATTTGCTCAAGTTAAACAGCCATTATTTTGGTTTTGCATTGCTAATTTGTATTTTTGTGAATCAAGTTGGAATACTTTCCTCTGGCTTGTCTATGTGCAACATTCTTAAACAACATTACCATATATTATCACAATCAGATATATGAGGAAAGGTCAGTCAACAAAATTGCTGTAAATGTTGAGTGCAGGGTTGCCTGTGGAAGAAAACAACTGATCCTTCTGTCATTTGCTCAAGTTAATTCAAGATCTGCAGAACTAATGTGCATTTTTGTGATGTCATTTACAATATTTTATGGTAGCCACTATTTAAAAAACAGACATCTGGGATATACACAGTATATAAAAATGCTGTTATTGATGGGTATATGGGCTGTCTATGAATGAAAATGACTATGTGTGAGGAATGTTTCACTGGCCATAATTTCTTTCAGTTTCCATCACAGTCAAACATCAGCATTGTGTACTATAAGTGTAGTCTAGGCATTCTGAGCAGAATCTGAAAAAAATATTTATACACTAACAGCGTATTATTGGCTCAGTGGTGGAGTGAGTAGCATTGCCATCTCGCAGCATATGGTTGCTTGGTTGAATTCTTGACTGTGATTCTGTTTGTTGTCTGTATATCCTTCCCGTCTCTGCATGAGTTTTATCAAGATGCTTTGGTTTCTTGTACTAGGCCAGCAACTGTGTAGTGGGCTTATATTACATGTCTGAGATGAAGACCCATCATCATCCTCTGCCTTGGACAACTAAGTATAAAATCCATCCCTGCTCAGTGATGAGCACAAATGCCTACCATAGCTTGTGCAGCAGTGTGGTTATCATTTATTTATTTTTTCTCACAATCAAAACTCAGAGGTTTCTTACTCGTGACTTTTGTTCAAGAAAAAAAATTGGATCAAAAGTTTGGAGATGAATATTACAAATACACCTTAGGTTGCATATAACCTAATGATGTATGGGACCTACAATGTGGTTTTGAACAGTTAGAGTATGTTAAAACGGATAGAGGGAGAAACTGAAGATTAAGACAGAAAGGTAAAAAAAAAACAGGAAAGTATAATCTCAGCGATGGCGTGGGGCCAGGACATGTGGTAAATGACTGGCATTGGAAAGCGAAGTGCAGAGGGAGGGGGACATTGTGCAACAGTGTGTTGCCATAGAGGTCTTTTTCGAGGGTTCCATTTCACCTAAGGCCAGCCTTGTTCATTGCAGTTGAACATCTGAAAGCTATAGCCAATTTGACTAGAATTAATGCGTACTGAGGTAGTCTGTTGATTAAAGTAACTAACCACAATTGCAATTGGAACATAGTTAAATGGTTGTAGACCTGTTATAATACAGCCCCACAACCTTCCAGTTAGCACCAATCATTCAATTGCTTCCTGCAGCTTTGAAGTTAGCCACTGCCACTGGTACAATACCTAAATGCTCAGCAAGGTATGTTTTAATATTCAGGTCTAATACTCTTTAATAACTGCAATATATTCAGCCCTCAGAAATTTATGACCATATTGAGAGAATGAGTCTACAGTTTACTGAATGTGCTAAAAATGCTGTATCTAATTCCTACACAGGTGTCCTTCCACTTCATTTTCCTATTGTCATAGATTTACATCAAGCAACCTTATAACCCTTTTGCTCATTTAATATCAGTCACTATGTGCAGTAAATACAGATGGCTGCTTTGAAGCTGTAACTCATCATTGGACGATTAATTTAATTTCCATGATGTGCATTGGCTGTAAGTTTAAATCTCCTAATTCATCTGGAGCAAAGGTCTGCAGTCTGCGACCTGAGGGTCAAATGTGTCAATTTTAAACAAAAACAGTGGCTTACAAGCCCACCACCCCAAAGCACATTGCACCAGTTGTGAAGTCACTGGTACATTTTACACCCTCAGTACAAACAGTGTAAAGCAAGCTACTGTGAACATGAACTTTAGTTAATATATTTCAGCTGTTAAAGAAAAATTACTACTAAGGAACATTTGTGGGCTACCTGCTAATAATTTATGCATGCCTGTACAATGTGCTGCTTAGTTTATAAACATTGGGGGTCAAGTAGATGATGTTTTGCCACATAGCTATGCAGCATCTCTTCTACTGACTGGTGGCATGTCACAGACATGAGAGTGACTTAAGAGATCAAAGAATTAAGTCTAAGAAGAGTGCCATGCTTAAATATGGAACCAGTTCACCAAAGATTACTATTTCTATCTACAGAAACATTAAAAAAATACCTACAAGGGGAGTCATGCTTCTGGATGAAACTGCAGATTGGAGTAACACTGGAAAGTCACTTTGGCTGTTGATCCCCCCCAACAGACACACACACGCGCGCGCGCACACACACACACACACACACACACACACACACACACACACACACACTTGGCATAGTGGTGCTGCTTGTAGAAACTCTAAAATACTGGGTTGTCATCCTCAG
This sequence comes from Protopterus annectens, assembly GCF_019279795.1. Lineage (NCBI taxonomy): Eukaryota > Metazoa > Chordata > Ceratodontiformes > Protopteridae > Protopterus > Protopterus annectens. The sequence continues at coordinate 1,716,682,841 of NC_056741.1, read as the reverse complement.
CATCTCATTGTCACTCACCTTCCTGGAAAAAAAATATTTCACTTTTCTGCTTCTCCTGTGCTTGGTGCTTTAATGGACATCTGAGAAAGAAAAAAATGGCCTGCTATAAACAAACTGAAAAAAATGTGATTGTGAGTTTTCCTATTTATGAGGTGATGTAATTTTTCCTCTAAAGGTTATATTTCTGTCTGACTTTACATAATAAGGTTTTCATGTGGCAATTATAACTACCTGAGTGCATTAAAATATGCTTTACGTGTGCATTTAAGTATTTTTTTTTTTTAGTGTTGGAGCATTTTTTTTAAATTTGCTTTCTCCTCACTTCCACCTTTTTGCACATAACACATCTATTTATTTGAGTTACTTACCCTATGTATTGTTCAGAAGCAAACTCTGATTGATAGACTTTAAGTGGACAATAGTATTTAGAAATTAGACTTTGCATTGACTTGATTTTTTTTTATCAAATGAGTTGATTTTTTTTAAACTTTGACATTAAAAATGCATCTGAACAATTTTAGGAGGCACCATTGGGATGTCTCATATGGTCTAGCAGTTAGGATTCCAGGTTTTCATCCAGGCAGCTCTGGTTTGACTCCCAGTATGGTACTTGGCTGTTCTGTATGGGGAGGGGTTGGCATAATGTTAAAGGACTTTACCTGACAGATATAAAGTACAAGATTAGATTCTGACTTCTGGTTGTTGGCTAGGCTTGTAATAGTCTACAGACTGACAGCCTAGCATTTACCTATCAACACTGAATCATCTGTCTGGACACATTGGTCATTTGTACATGGTACTTTAGTGCATGAAAGGAAAACTAATGTGCATAGCAGTACTATGAACAGTATACCCTGCTAACATAGTGCATCCATGCAGTTTTATTTTATAAATCGCCCTTTATGAATCACGACTGTTCTTTTTTGTCCTAAAGTGATATAAATGCTTTATATAAATGCATATTGTATGCATACATTGACTTTTTCAATAAAATATGCCTTATAGTGGTCTGTTTTAACATTAAATAGCACAAATGTGTTGTTTACATACAGACTGTACACATTTGCATTTTTATTTTCAATAAATTGCTCTTTCTGAACTATATAAAAGTCTGCCTTTTCCATATTTTCATTAAAGTATTACATGCATACATAATGTATGCAGGTATGTGTCTGCATTGTCATGTGGCTGTTTTGTAGATGACTATTGGTGGGATCTTTCATTGTCTGATTCCCAGTCTGTGAAAGGATGCAGTGCTCTGATCTAAACAGTTGCTTTAATTTGTTTTACAAGACTGCTTTGTGCTGTAAAAGGAGACATTGGCTTTGCTTTTAGAAATATCAGCAGGCTCAGCTACTTATTACCATCTTTCATGGCTACGTATCAGGTATCATAACACATGTAATCTAGAGCTTTCTTAAGTAAACCATCACATCATTCATTAACAGCCAGTTACTATAGCCCAGTTATTAAAATATATACAATAATACCTTCACAGAAATCATCAGACACATTGTACCAGTGGACATCTGTTAGCTGATGAAGGGGGTTTAAGGTTAGATCACTAGTAAGCCAACAATGCATGCTCTAGGGTTATTTAAACAAAGGAATGCCAAAATGAAAATCTTGTCAGAACTTCCAATTTTTTATTATCTAAAACACAGTATTAAAATTAAAAGTATAATATGCAAGGTCGTGTGGGCTTATTTATGTTTTACATATGTAGCGATTATCTTTTGAAATCAATTTTCCTACTCTAAATGTGTAGCTTGAAAGACAGAGTTCTGCAAATATTTAAACATCTGAAATGCACATCTACATTATCAGTATTGCTTGTGCTTTATAAATTATAAAATAGAACAATGGAAAGATTTTTTTGTTTACTATTACTTATTAGGATTATTCAGCATTATGAGTCCTTGACAGAATCTTAAAATATTAAATACATATGCTGGAATCACTGTGTGTTTAATGATTTTTCAATGCAGTACTATGGCAGAGACATTTACTTTCTAGTTTTTGTTCTATAAGTTTATAGAATATAGTCTTATTCTATGTGAATCTTCAATGTTTCCACTGAGAGAGTAGGGGGGGGGGTGTTGAATGATTGATTAAATTGCTGAAAAACTGGGCCAGGGTAATAAAACACTTTAATGTGTTGAGTTCTTTGCAATTAATCTGGTTATATAATAAACACTCCTATCACTAGGATGAGAGAACGTATGTCATTTGAGTCTAACTAGTTTTAAAACAAACATACTGATACAAGCACATATTTCAACAGTAAGTAAAATGAAAACATTTGACTGCATATAGACTAGAAGAGGGACAAGTCATTACAATAAAATGTAGATCTGCTTTCCAGTTTAACTGATTAGTTTGGGGATTATGCACTTACTGTGTGTAAAGTGTTGTTTCTTTCTGTAATCTGTTATATGATTCTGCTTTAAGGAGATGTTTTTAATTTGAATTAGTAAAATATGGGATAATACTTACACCCCTGAGTATAATGATTTGTTTGTAAAAAGAAGGCATAACAGTGCCATATAATTTATTTATAAAGCACATTTGACAGTACAGAAACAATTAACAATCTTGCTGTGTTAAAAACACATTTACCTAATCTCCTTCTGTCTCTCTCTCATAATTTTTTTTCAAATGCCCCATGGCTTCCTGAATGCATGTTTGAATTTCTTCTGTACCACTTATTCTGGGAGTCCATTCTATGGGTCCACAAGCCAAACTGTAAAATATATTTTCTGAGATCCACTGAGTAACTGAACCACTAGTATAGACCAAAGATCACTCTGTGGTGGTACAGAGGGCAGGTTTTGGTTGCATAACATGCGGAGAGATGAGTTATATAATACATGTCCATTGCATGCTTCCCTCAGATGCTAAATGGGCACATATAGTGATGGCAGGGAATATGCTAAAAATTCATTCCATTTCTACACAGATGACAGGTACTACTGTCAGTACACCTGGATCCTGCTCAAGAGAATCAACTTTCACTGGGGTGTTGATTCAGGGAATGAATTGTCTCATTAGTTGGGATCAGAATAGTTTACCTTAATGGTCAAGTACAGCAACTAGACCAATAAACAAATTGATAATTAATATAAATAAACAGTAAACTATAAATTAGAATTAAATAATGTGACACCTTAGAATGGAATTTTCATGGAGGCAACAGTGAGACAATTTACTTTTCACCACAGTTTTATCAGGTACTTCTCAAACAGAGCAAATACCATGAAATGGAAAAATTTCTCCACCCTGTTGCCAGTACATTTTGGTGATATACAAGGATCTATCCTAGACCTCCTCACAGCTACAAAAAATGCTACAATAGTTCAATATGCTGATATGTTGACAATAATCTGCTCTGCCAAAACTCTCTCAAAACTCCAAAGTATTACACATCTATCTTTCTAATCAACTTAAACATGGCTAAATAATTTACATCTACTTCTAAACCCTAAAAATACAAACAAATAAATTACTGTTCTTTCTCAAAACACATCCCCACCAAAATAACACTATTCACTATCACACATCTGCACCAAAATAACACTATTCACTATCATCTCTATCAACACCGTGGCAGAACAAGTAAACTACATGAAATTATAGGATATTATCATAGTTGACCAATTGAAATGAAATTTGACCACCATGTACTCATCAAAAACTAGGTACATTATAAAGAGTAAAAACATCTTTCACTGAAATAAGCCAGAAGCTGTACAGCCTCTACTTTCTTACTGCCATCTCTCCTCCATACTGTTCCAGTCCCCACTAACCTTCAAATCTCACAACTTTCAAAACTTGAGCCATGTTATAACAGAACAGCCAAATTTGTAGTGAACTATAATAATATTGCACACCAATGTGTAGCACTCAGATAATTAAACTGGTTAGAACTACCACATCACTTATCGCTTTCTCAACTAACTGCAATACATAGACTTCTCTAATAGCAGGAAAATTGCCCAGCCTTTAACAGCTTAATATTTGTAACATTAACCCCCAATAAGATTTTATACTCTGCAGAAGAATCATTAATCATAATAACCAAATAATCAAAGTCTACAGATGACACCAAATAGTGTAGCTAAACTATTGAACCACATCCTATTACCACTGAAGTCCACTCAGTATGCAAACTCATATAAACACAACTAAAACAGCAACTATCATATCAATTGATGTGCTCAGTATGCCTTTAGCATAAATGCCATTGCTGGCTTCAGCTTGCCATGTCATCAGACCATTATTCTTCATTCAGAACTGTATGCCCTACAACCAGTCTTCACCAGTACCTGTATAGTTTTTCTAGCATCTCTCAGTCATATACATAGTTTGTGACACTGATCACTTCCCATCTCTATACTTCTAATATAACCTTGTAATAGACAAATATACAATGGTTTCTGAACATGCTTTATACCTTGCCACTTTCTCATTTGGACAAATGGATTAACAAAAGTAAAATAAAATAAACAAAGTAAACGTAATACATCAGATACATATTGGAAGACTATTATCCCATTACCATCACCTGTAAATCAGCAATGTAGGGATGTCGATATCCCTCCCCATTATTTATATTACCTGTAGACCTCCTGCCAAGATGTCTTTAACAGCTGCTGATAGAAGAAGAGATAATCTCAATTCTGTGTCCAGTTGTTCATAGATAATGTTGCTGTAGTTCTGTAAGATTCCCTTTAATCTGTCCTATATTAGATAAACCTCTTGCACCTCAAAAATCCAAGAATAAACATGCACATTTTAAGCTTAAAATCAACTCCTTGTGGGATTCCTTCCATGCCATTCTGCAAAGTTGGGCAAAGCACATTGGTTTCCTAATCTTGTCTGGTATGTGTGTCTCAATTTGACATAATTACAATTACTGTATCAATCAATTTAAAAATCTGTATAGGACAGGTACTAAATTAAATGTATCTCTCCTGGTGCACTGTATCACAATAAAATGATAAAGGTATTATGTAATCTGCATTATATCGTCTTTTCCCAGTTTACTCAGTGAACCTCAGCTGAATCCTTACATTGCAATATTTCTAAAAGCAACAAGACATGGGTAAATAAGGCCTGGTGGGCACAACAGTCAGGAAATCCTTCTATGTGGCACACCTCATCATGAAGGGCTTTTCATCCAGAAAAAAGGAGGTCATTGTCACATCACTCATCTCATTTATTAGACCCATTATAGAATAGCCCCATTTGGTATATATACTCTCAAGACAACTGCAACAACACAGGAAAGGCCCTCACAGAAGTAATCCTCACTAAGTCAAAGCAGATAGCTAAGATGCCCCCCCAAAAAACTCCAGCTAAACTCTCTGTATGCTATACTCTCCCATGATCTCTCTAGACTCTATCTCTTACAAGGCCATGAGGCCAGGCCATAGCTACATAAAAACTGTATCCCTCTGAGCAATCCCTCCAGGGATCTAAAGAGCTACGGCTAAACAAATCACAACCAAAACAACAAACAGAACACATCCTGTTGGAGGTTCTGGAGACTCCCAGAGACTCATACATGTCCAAGCAAGTTACCTCTTACAGAGTGCCTCTTTGGACCTCTTCAAGAGGAAGGGAGGCGTTTGGATGGAGAAGTCGCCGTCGCCCTGCTGAACCAGGGGTGAAAGAATTGCCAGTGGGAAACGAAAGTAAATAATGGTAAGAAGAAATAGCCAGGAAATGCTGAGGCTTGCTTAAATGCTAGGGCCAATGAGCCTAGTAGAACCTGTCAATTCACTGACAGCAGTTTTAGCAAAGGAGAAGAGATAGAGGTAGAGAAACATTCGCTGAAACTACTTTCATTGATAGTAGAGTTTTCATCTTTCTCCACTGTTGCATGAGTTGGTGTGTATTATATATATATATATATATATATATATATATATATATATATATATATATATATATATATATATATATATATATATATATATATATATATATATAAAGAGAGAGAGAGAGTTGGTATATATGTGTGTGTTTATGTGTGTATACATAGATCTATTTCTATTTCCTGAATGGCCACTTCATTGAACGACAAAACATCGAGATGCAGTTGCCAAAAAGTCACCATAATTTTACGCCAAGAAATTAACCACTTGCCCATCATGGTGAACTTTGTCATTTTCTCCACTACAGTGCAATCTTGGAGTTGGTATATTTAGTTGGGGGGTGTGGGGTGCAAAGCCCCCCTCTTGTGTCGGTTTGATTTGCCTTCATTTCATTTTAAGGTGTTGGTAGCCAAGCGGTTATTTTCCCGGTGTTAAATTATGGTGATTCAGATGTTCATAAAATTAACTTTCGGCAACTTTGTCTTGATGTTTTGTCATTCAATATATATATATATATATATATATATATATATATATATATATATATATATATATATATATCCAGAGAGAGAGATAGAGATGTGTGTGTGTGTGTGTGTGTGTGTGTGTGTGTGTGTGTGTGTGTGTGTGTGTGTGTGTGTGTGTGTGTATGTGTGTGTGTGTGTGTGTGTGTGTGTGTGTGTGATTGGACTGTAGGGGTATTTCCTCCATGAGGGGTGCAGGGGAGCTTGCCTCCTTCAAAGAAAATGACTTTCCTGGAGGTTCACTGAGTGAAGTGTTGGCAAATTATTTAATTTGCTGAAGATGTGTTTGATGAGCCAACATTTATCTGTACAAGGTTATTTCAGAGTACAGAAGTGAGGCTGGAAAATCCTCTGTTTGCATAATTAAACATTGACCTCTTACTTTGATATTGCTTTGCAATGCTTTGAGTTCTACAGTCTTTTCTAGGTAAAAGTACTGATGAAGGAGGAATGTGTCAGAATATTCAGAGTTGGTTCCTCCACACATCATCCATAAACAAAGTGTATTGCCTCTGTGTTCTAGTATACACCAGTGTATTTCTCAATGAATGGTGTAAACAATCTGAGAATGGAGGGCTCAGAATTCACTTTGACATACACTGGTGATGCTGCAAATCAGATAGAGAAGGAATACTGAATTTATGCATTTTTCAAGTCAAGATGTACTTCTGACTAATATCTAGAAACTTGAAGACCTTCACACTCTATGAAAAATATTTTCTAAGTTCCAATTTAAAAGGATGCAGTTTTTTTTTTGGCTAACAATGAAACAGACTCCATTTTTAATCAGAGAAGATTGGCATCCAATGACGTAATTTCTTTTTGGATAAATAAACCTGGGGACCAGGGTGGTAACAGTTACAGGTTAAGTAGTAAGAAACTACACTTATCTGAACTCATCTTTACTGGTGGTTGAGACAAAGATGCATAGTTTCCATTAAGGTCTCCCAACACCTATTGCTTTTTTTATTGTTGTGAGATGTGAGCAGTTTGATCACAAGTTACATCATTACCCACTGGAGATGGGGAGAGGCAGATGCCAATCATGTTGATGTGTGTTGGGACTGCTAATCTGTGTTTCAAATGTAAGTACGTTTGCCAAAATTATTAATGAATTGACAGAGGAGAAGGTCTTAACATCTCTATATCTATTTCTTTTAGGATTTTCTTTAAGGCACTTAACATAATCCTTTGATCTCTATTTAAATTTAGTTTGTAATGCTTACTGTTCATGCACCCAAACTATCCTGATTGAAAATTAGAAAAGGTACACTAGAATGGCCTTTGTTGGGAAAATAGCTTTTCTACAAAAACAGATAAAGACTGACCTGGGAATTCAATAAACTCCACATAGGCTTAGAGCAAAGCCTACATGGAGTTTACATGTTTGCATGGTGAGCAACAGTGCTAATTACATATGCATGCCATGCATCATGTTCAAACTTAAACAAGTACAATGCCCCTTTTGGTATGTACCTTACAAGACATCTACAGCAACTAGAAAGGCCACAGAAATAACTCACAAAGAGGATTACTGGCCTCAAACAGATGCCTTACACAGACGCTCTCAAAAAACTCCAGCTTTACTCCGTCACATATCACTTACTTGGAGGTGATCTCTGCCTAACATACAAAGCTATGTCAAACCCAGAGCTGTTGGACATGCTCCACTTAAAGAAATCACAATCCCGCTGAGCTACATGCTCTAGGGACCTAAACCTTGTCACCACAATAAACAGAACATGCCGGAGGGATAGATTCCTGTCCCAGAGACTTCCCATTCTCTGGAACAAATTACCTATATATATCAAAGAAAGCTCCTCATTAGCACTCCTCAAGAAAAATCTTGATGATTGGACGGGAGATAGGAAATTCACCCTGGGGATCACTTCTGTGGCTCTGCTCAACAGGGGCACAGGAAAATAATTTTCTTGGGTGCGAAAGCCAGGGTACCTTTTTGGCTATGCTTATATAGGCCCTATGGCCAATAGCCTAGTACCTACCTATGAACCTATAAACCTATGAAGTGTAGCTTCATGGCCAGTAACATTGCTGCCAGCCAGGAAACCATGTAAAGCAACATGGACAGCAGCAGACATGTAAATCTGTTTACCTGTGAGCAAACTAGGTCTGCAGGAGTATGCTGAAAGCCACAGTGATTACCAGGGTTATTAATAAAGCAATGTCTATAGTTCCAACCTATTACATGAAAGTGTATACAGTGCAGAGTACTGTGGAAACCTGTTTTGGGGATACTGAATAAAAGTGGTATAAATGATTAGTAAGGGTACATTGACTGCATTGTACATAAATAGAGAACAGGTAAAATATGGTAATGTAAAACAGATGAGGGCATGTCAATGAAGACAGTTGTAGCATGAACACTAATCACATATCGACATGATACAGTACGGAATGTACAGTATTGTATATTATGTGACTGTTGCACAAGGCACAAGGTGCCATATCAATGGAGAAGATTCTTTGTGATATAAGCATCCTGACATGAACAATGGAGAGGACCTATATCAGGGCTGGTATATACAATAGGGGTTAGGTGTATATTGTGAAGCTGTGCAAAATGAGTTGCCTGAATATGAATGTAATGTCACCATAGGTCTCAACCAAGTGGGACACATAGTAGCAGGCTAATGGACAGCAGTACACAGGAGCAAGCACAGTCATGGACAATATCAGAAAAATACCACCAGTAATCCCATATGTGATAGTGAGTGATCATAGATAGTTCTGCAAGAATGCACTTGTACAGCTGTTATAATTTGTCCTCTAATTTTAATACCTGCTGGAGGTGTTGAAAGGACACTGCTATACCTGTATGTGAGATTATGACAGGTGTGCATGGCATATATATATATATATATATATATATATATATATATATATATATATATATATATATATATATATATATATATATATATATATATGGCAAAATCCACACTGTCATGAGTGTAACTCATGCCATCAGTTTTGTCAATCAGCTATGTATGTACTGTATGCATCAGAGGAACATGTATCACACATGCATCTTGTATAACACCTCGATCGGCGTTTCACTCCATGAAACACTAATGCTCATGCAACAAAAAGAATACTTAAGTATGGACAATAACATGTGTGGGAGCTCAATGTGGCAAATATGGTATACCTGAGTAACTCCTGTCTGGAAGATGTGTTATGAGGTACCTGAAAAAGGGTGCATTTAACTCAGTTATTAGTGTGATGAGGGCTGAGAACTATGGAACTATAATGCCCTTTGATGTGGATGTCCCACAAGTATACTCAGGAGTTGTGTTACATAGAAGGGAGCAGTCACCTCTGTGCACACATACTGGTGGATGTTCCGTATACCATCTACCTGAGTACACAGATCACATACCGCTGTCTGCTCACAGGGGTGTGTTGTCTATATTATAATTAGGTTGTGTATTTGCTTTTATCACAAAGCAAATCCCTCCATGACTTTTGTTCATCTCATGTGTCTCCATGACTTTGGTAGCAACACTTTGTGTGTGTTGCTATCGTTTGTATTCTTTTGTTATCACACCTGGATTCAGTGATTGCCCACAGTCTGCAGTCCTCCACAAAGCTGTTTGGACAAAGGATGTGTAAATCATTCTTGATATCTGAGACTTAAATAATTAACAGGAAAGGGCCTAACACAGAGCCCTGAGGTACTGACCTGATCACTGGACTCTAGATATAGGTCACTTTACACACTTCAACGTATTTATCTGTCATGTATGTGATCCAGTGGTCTACCCAGTTGGTGATATAGGTGTTTATGGCTACTTGTGAGAGTGTCTCAGTAATAACTCAGAGTGGATTTGGGTCAAATGCCTTGGTCAGGTCAAGCTACACAGGATGCATGCCCTTGCTGACCTTCTTGAGGACATCTAACATATGCAACAGACATGATGTAACCTGAACAAATTACACATGTCTTTCATACACAGTCAGGATATTACCTGTGTCCTTTTAGTAAAAGTTCAATGATGACATGTTGGTCTACCACACAGATGAGAAGAGTCAGGATGGGTCTATACATGTGTGCATCAGGTGATGCCTCCCCAGTCAGATGGATGCATGTTGATGTACACCCTTCTATGGGAACATATTCTGTCTAGAGGGTGTGTTGAAGTATGGATCCAATCGTGTCTGGTAGGTCCATGTTTTGAGCCACACTATAGGCAACCTGTGATGTTGTCGGGGCCCATTGATTATGTGTTATTAGCGGTACCGAGTGCACAGATGAGCTGCCCTCCTTAGAATAGAAACTGAGCAATGTTTGCATTGTATATGTTGGTTGATGGCCAGTGGCAACAGGGGGTGATGTGTGAGATAAGCTGTCAGCTACCAGATTGTCTATTTCCTCCAGTCGGGTATGTCTGGTGGCATCCACATGCAGATCTGTGCTTTGTTGTGTATTCCACTTGACATTTCAAATTTATTGGAATAAATAATTTATGAAAAGACCTACAAATTGAACCTTGGTCACTCATCACATTCCACACACCGGTACTATGCACACAGTTGTAGAACTGCATCAATGTCATGTACTTACATTAATTGTGCAGCATATGCCTGTATGTGTTTCATGGGCAATATGTGTTTGAGTAGTCTGGTGCCATATCAGGACCCAATACATATAAGTTGCTTGTGGTTCATGCAGAACATTTCCTGACATAAATACTAATAGTTACACAATGGTGCTGCTGACCACCTCAATAAATCTTGGGTACAGCAAAGCAACTGCGCATAAAATGAATTCCTCAAGGTTGCAATTTTATCAAAATATGTGATACATTGGTTGTGTATATCACAGCATAACAACATACCAACCAATGCCTACTTCTAAACCCCAATAAAACTAAACTTCTACTCTTCTCTCCCACTAGTAGATCCACCACACTTTCATTATCTGTCACATCTAATAATGATACCACTATTTCCCCAGATAATCACACCAAACTGCTAGGGGTTATTATAGACAATAATCTCAAATTTGAACTGCAGGTCAACAAAACCATACAGACCATCAATAAGAAGCTTGGATCACTGTATAGAAACAAGACATTTTTAACCCCACTGGCTAGGACTGCAATCACTCGATCACACCTACTCTCTACTCTTTTATATGCCTCGCCTGTACTCTCAAACCTCAACAAATCTGAACTAGGTAAGCTGTCCCATAGCTACAATCACATTGCCAGATTCGCCACTGGCTCCACCTATAGAACCTGCCACTGCCAGAACTTTAAACAACTAGAGTGGCTAGAACTGCCCAGCTTAATTCAATTCAATCAACTCTTAATAGCACACAAAATTTTGCACCACCCTGAGGATACCCCCTCACCTAAGATCCCTACGGTCAGCCGATAAACTACTGGTCCAAACCCACAAAGCTAATAACTCTGCTGGTGAATCCCTGATTGACAACTTCATTGGCAAAACCTGGAATTCGTTGCCAAACTATAAAACCCTACCATCCTCCAAAAGTCTCTTAAAAAAACCTCAAACAGTATCTCAAAGTGAATTGGCTATGCCCATGTACCAACCCTGATTAATTTATAAACTAAAAGCATATTCTGCAATTATCATAACTTGTAACTGCATCACCAAGCTCTGCTTCCAATCGGATGTCTCTTACTTTTAATTGTCTTTCCATGAGAATTGTAAGTCTCTACTAGGGAACATGACTAACCCATTGTATATAATCACTTTGTTTTTATAATTGTTTGCTAACTTCTGTGTAATCTGTGTAAGTTTGTCTATGTGGAACTTTTCTCCCCAGGGATCCATTTAAAATGAACATGTTTCCAGTCAGACTATCCCAGTAAACAAATGTAAAATAAATAATAAATAAATAATACATGTTAATTAGACAAGATTTACATGACTATGTAATCAATATGAATTTATATTGATGTATGTCGCAGAGCATTTAATGATGGTATGTAGACACATGAACATCTGTGCCATATATCATGCAAGTATCACTGATGGTGGAATGTGAACTGTGTAGAAGGTTGATCTGCCACACTACAACAGCATATGTCCTAATAAGGCTACAACATACATAAAAGTGTAGCATACCATGTCAACAGTTCTCAGGGGACATATTAATACAGCTGTTTTAGAAGGAGCATGTAATGCATTAGCAGCAATGGCCATCAATACATTAGCTCAAATCATAGATCACAATCACAATACCTCTTGTAGCCATGCTGTGCAGTTACACTGCAATATAGCACATTTCAATGACAGCAACATTGACATGTCAACTATTCATAGGTTCATAGGCATTATTAGGCTAATGGCCAACATAACATGAAATCCTAGCCATTAATATACCATGTAAATAAAAATCCCTATATCTATATTATGGAAGATAGTAAGACTACTGTATGTATGTGTATATTTGTTTGATTACATTACATTCTGCCACAGTCTATATGGGGCATGTGCACCATACCATGACAGCATTAGCAATCACACATACAGTGGTCTGAAGATGTCTTGCAGAGACTCATGGAAGTACTGTGCTTCATGATGTGGTATCCATATTTGACATGAAGACAACTTCCCCTGCTTTGCAGGAAAGATGTCATGTGGCCAGAGGAAAGAGGAGGATGCATCGGGCTATGTGAAAGGTACCCCAAGTGGAAGAAAAATGAAGAGCTATTCCAAAGATCATACAATGACCATAATGTACCACCAACCACACACACAGCAGTAGACTGGGCCTGATTTGAACATTATACCCGAGTAGGCATAGAATATGAATGCCATTTAGTGTCACAGTAGCAACACCACATATACCTGACTAAAACACTGTCATGTTGCACTTTATGGAGTATGATAGCATCACTGCATGCTGAGGAGAACATGTTGGAAGGAGCATAGGGCATGGATGTGGAGTCACACCCCTGTATAACATTGTTTCAAAAGTGATAGTTGCATGTATATACACACAAGCAGCTTGCTATCAGATTAGAACACCTATATGTGGAGTTAAAGTAGATTGCAAACACAGTAGCTAATGTTACTGGCACAGTACATGTTTGTCTTGAATATTGTCAGAGTACATGTTACACAGTATGACATAATCATTGTATGCTACAACAAGATATTTGGAGGAGTGTTGTACATAGCTGTGGACTCGCATATTGTTCTAAAATTGTCTTCATAGTGATTGTTGAATGCACACACAGTTGACTGCAGTTAGAATAGAACCCCCACCTATTTACAGAGTGCAGTACTAAACACTAGCCTCATTGCACAATTCTGGCTTTTATTGTGTCGGGGAATACTTTATAGCTGATGATCTCAGCAGAGCCTGGTGAGAAGAAGATGGTAATAGCAATGTCCCACATGCAGGTATGAAATCGCCTAATAAATGTCAAATAAATGAACACAGACACACACACCAGCTGACTGTAAATTAAAAAAAAAAATATATATATATATATATATATATATATATATATATATATATATATATATATATACAATATCCTGTGTATGATCAAAGCACCTACAATAGGCACTTATTTCTATGTTAGATTATTGTTTTCAGCAGTGTAGCTAGGGAACCTGAAGGTGAGGAGAGTTGTGTATGTGGATAACACAGAAAAAGATGGATTTATCTGCACAGAAAACTACTGATCTTGATAAGGTATGACTTAATTTTTTCAATTACGTACTGGATTTGCTCACATGTAACTAAGAAAAATATTTATTTATACACACACACACACAAATATATATATATATATATATATATATATATATATATATATATATATATATATATATCCATATATGGGATCACTACTATATCCCGAATGTTCAAAGTACCGACGCCCAAAATTGCGAGACGAAAGTACCTAAAGTGCAGATTTCCGAAATTACCGAATACCGAGTTTCAAACTCACGAAAGACCAAAATACCGAATGAAACAACTCTGACATCAGCCATAGTGTAAGACACCCTGTGAAACATTTCAACTGAAAAGAAAAACCCTTAACCATAAAATAGCACACGCAACACTATATAGCACCTCTTCACACGTATAAATATCAAGAAATCCCTTCCACAATCCATTCCACGTGGCAACACACCAAGTGTTCAATAAACACAAAAAGTATTAGTCAGCCCATATCAACCAGTACATCAGGTAGTGTGTGAAGGTACGACAAAGTACATGTCTCGCATCTTTAATAAACGAGCTATTGCTCTTACGAATTCTGTAGATGAGTAGCTATTTTCATTGTCCAGAATACGCTGAAATTGGCTATGCCGCTGAACCAATTTCTTTCATTTAGGAGAACAAGGACAACCTGCTAACAAACGTTCACGTAATCCATCAACTCAGTTTTGCTCTTTTGCCAAAGAACTGATTAATACAGACAAATCACTTGTTTTACTTCCAATTAAACATTTCAGTCGGCGATGCCAAGCTTCCACCGAGTTCTGTGTACGTGGAAGGAATAGCCTATTTAACTCATACACATTCCAAAATTTGATAGGAAACAGAGGTGGAAAACGTGTTATAGTATTTGATCAAGTAGCAAATTTTCTAATTTTGCCAAACATGTACCAATCAGAAAAGTAACGTACAATTTCCTTTCCCTCATCTGGAAATGTCTTTTAAGGCAGTAAATGTTGGTATGACCTCTATTTCAGGCAGATATGCTAGCCCAACTAAACACTTCACTGCCAACTGAAATGAATGATTTGAATTGTAAAGTGAGCCCAGCCCAAGTTGCTGCACTTTTCTCCAAACGTTACGTCCGAAGTGAAACAAGCAACCCTTTGATGTAATATCTGAAAAGTTCAATGTAATGCTTTTCAAAGCAGCCACTTCAAAATCACATCGGATGTACTGTACAGTTAATCGAAATTCATGTACAGAGAATAAGTATAGTACACAGTGCCACATCATATTATATGCCCTTAATGACTTTTTCGACATTAAACAATAGAACAACGGCACAGACTTACTGTAGCCGGCATATTTGACTATGCCATGAATACTGTACAATTGTCTGCAAAGCGCACCTTTAGAAAAATACGTTCCATCCATTAACCATATACTTGCTACACTTAAATCATGTAAATTAGTAACAGTGCTAAACACTACAACATTGTTGCGAGATGCTTCATCTACCAAGCGCTTCTCAATAAAACTACCGCTCTGAAAGGGAAACATGGTGAGATCTAAATCTAATGTCAAACTAGGCATGTACAGATCATTCCCAACTTTATTTCTTACTCGTCTAATTTGCTGTAAAAGCGCTTTTTTGTTCGGTAGACTTGCCACACATTCTAAAGATATTGATGCCATAGCATCTTTCAGTAACATGCAAGGCGCATCTCTAGATATGCTTGCTTTCTGTTTAAGTGTACCACAGAGTTTATATTTCTCTACTTCAAATGGATCTCCAAAGTGATCGTGAGGCGTACTCTTTAACAACTGTTCACCCTCTGATAAAGACAATGTTACCATTCTACCTTTACAGCTTTCAGTACGTTTCAGCTTACAGCACCAGTAACACCGGGGATACGTTTTCTTTTCTAGGTGATATACATATCCGTCAACAACCAGTAAATCCTTCATTTGCTGAGACTGAACTCGAGTGTAGAGTTTGCCAATATCTCCGGGTGCACTATAGCTGTTGTCAAACATTGTATCCTCATTTATTGCCATACACCATCTGCAACGTATACTATACCTTTTATACGCTACTTTCCAACACACTAATAGGTTGTTTATTTCGAGATAGTCAGCTTTCGGAATTTACTACTTTAGGTAATCTGCACTTTCAGTACTTCCGTCTCGTGATTTTGGGCGTCGGTACTTTGAACATTCGGGATATAGTAGTGATCCCATATATATATGGTTTACTATCAAAATGTCGCTGTGCAATTGCATGGCTATGAAGTATTCGAACAACATATGTTTGAATACTTCATAGTTCGGCAGGTTATGTGAGTGAACGTTATTATTGCGAATGGACTGTGCATTCGCAATTATAACGTCTGCTCATGTAAGAGGATCGCGGTACAGTGCAGTTAGGGAAATACATCCCTTTCCTCACTGTACTGCAATCTTGGAGTTGGAATATTAAGTTGGGGGGTGTGGGGGGCTAGTTAGGTAGGGAGTTAAGGGAAGGGTGGGAGTGCTGTTGATTGTCAAAAATGTCACGAGCGACATTTTTGACGATTAACAGCTGTTGTCGACATTAGGTACATACGGAAATGTGTACATTCGGCGAAACACTTCACTAATACGTACACATTTTATTTTAACTTTCGACGTATTGATAGTAAACCATATAAGATAGCTATAGATATAGATATATAAATATATACACACACACACACACACACACACACACACACACACACACACACACACACACACACACATTAGCAACTTTTGTCTGTATCCACTTCTTAAAGTTTACAGATCTCACAGGCATTTTTATCAAGGCATTTTACTTTCTCATATACACAGCCTTATTAACTTTCATCACAAGTGCTTTTGTTACAACTGTTTCTCCTTACACTCTTGTTATTTTAGTGAAATGTAAATGGCATATATTGTCAATTGGCACAGGGGTGTTAGCATTCTAGGATGGCCCATAGTTACCTCTATGTTAGTGCTGGCCACAGGTAGAGATAACTGGCAGCTGCATAAAAAATGACTGTTCTGTGGTAAATGTGTACACATTTTTTTTTGAGGGGGGGCAGTTTGTTGAAAGCACTTACAACTACTGACTGATGTGTTATTCCTTGTTTGGTACAAAATGTCATTTGCCTGTTGTTTTGGGGGTGAGGGTGTTTTAAATGTTTTTTAAATGTTTTTACAGAGGTTTGCTTTCCTATTATTAAAACCTTGGTTTGTGTGTGACTGTGATATGTTACAACCACATAACCCTTTTTTATATTTGAGTGACTGAAGTTTTTTTGTTTCTCCAGTGGGTGATACTGAAAAACAAATAATATGTGTTATATCTAAGCAGGACTTTTATTTATGTGATATTTTTGTGTAGTATCCTTCTTTTGTGTTTTATGTCACCTAGGACTATGGTACCCAAGCATCACAATCCCTGCAATCAGTGACTCTGAGAATTAGTTGATTTTCTAAAATTTTCATCAACACACTGTCATTCTGCTTGAGAGAGGACTTGGCGATATGTCAGGAAGAATGCAAATCTGGAACCAGATAGTGAATGACATCGATGCCATTGGGGGGTGCAACAGGACATATGATCAGATGTGTCATAGGGCCAACTGATATGATTTCATCGGCCTGGAGGAGAGCAGCTGCAATGGCCAGTGGACAGCTGGCTACAGAGGGGAAAGCCTGCTATAGAACCACCACTGACACCAAATGAAGATTTTCTGTCCACTGTCAGGGATGCAGAGAGCTCAGTGGAAAGTGCACAACAGCATGTGATTGATGTTGGTGCTGCTGTTTCAGGGAGGACAAGAATGTCCCAGGAGGAACTTAGCTTACATATGTCAATTTTTAACAATATCTTGCATAGTAAAATATTGAAAGCAATAGTTAAGTTGATTTATTTTTTTTTTATTTAGTTTTTTTTTAGGGAGAACCTATTTATAGAGTGATACAGTTAACAACACATTCTGGTTCATTACAAATGGACAAACTAAATAATTCAACAAACTAATAAAAAATAAAACATGGAAAAAGTACCACGCTAGGAAACAAAAACTGTATGTTAGCACTTTCGTTTACTAAAAATATGTAAACTTCTTCAGACAATTCACAAACAAAAAATCAACCCTTAAATACTTTAAAAAAATGACATCATTTCCTGAAACATTATTTCCTTACAAATGGACACGGGATGGACATGTCATCCAAGTTTCAGTTAAATGTACTGTGAGTGGATATATAATGACAATAAATTGTCCCCCTGTGTTAATGTTATTGTGATGATGGTGTCCTTACATTTTGCTTAGCTTCTTCCAAGAATATCTTCCCTAGCAAGAGTGGAGTCATCTGCACATGGTAAGCCAAACATTTTTAGTTCAGTACTGATGTGCATTTGACAGAAATATCCATTTATCCGTATGTGTGAGGTGGGTCTCAGGACTGTGTGTGTATTGCTGTATCATTTGTGACTGTGGCACTAGTGTTAGTTTGCTAGCATATATTAAATTATAGTAGTGTAGGTATTAGTTTTTATTCTGTGTTTGTTGCTTATTATCACAGGCGATCCTAACAGTGGGAGTGTAGGACTCTTACTACCTGATATCAGCGTACCGGCAGACTCTGATGATGATGGTGGCCAAACAGAGGCACAGTTGGGGGGTAGAGAAGTTGAATCTGAACTGAGGTAGACATTCAGTCATCCCCTGTAATCCCATCGGATACAGCCAGTAGTATCACACAAACCATTCCAGTGAGCCCTCTGATATTGGACATGTAGAGGGCAAAACACTTGATCAGGGTAGTATGGTTAATTCGGCTTCAGTGCCTTTTGACTCTCACCATAGCCAAAGAGTGGGTGAGGTGCCATGCAGAAAGGTTGTTAGGTGTGCTCACAGGAAGCCTGTTGTCTATCCATCACCTGATTCTGGTGTGCCTTTCCGTGCCACTCAACATATGTCTAGGGCCATCATGGAGATGCAGGCACATTGCAAAATGGCCTCCAAGGAAATACTTAGGGTGGTAGATGTGGCATAGGCTAATATGCGTGACTGCCTCCACTGTGTTTCCAGTTCAATGGATTGAATGTCTGTGCCAGTTCAATGGATCAGAGGTGTCTGTGATGGAGAATGGCATCCACTTAGATGTAGGTCAGCCACATGACTTGTTGTTAGCTGTTGTGGCCATGCCTGATCATGCTCCCATAGTGGCACTACTTCCACTGCTCCATCAGTGGTTGAGTTGTCCACACCCAGATATGGAGAGCCATGGAGTTATAGTCCTGAGCATACCTATCAGGACAGATGGTCCAGCAGACATCAGTGATGTTCAGATAGCAGCAGTGCATCTGACTGTGGGCATGATCATGCCAGTGCAACTCCTGGAAGAGCCGGTTCTCAGGGATGACAACAATGAACTTTCACCTCTACCATGCACGGCTCACACCTGTCTGACATACCAGGATGTAGAGCTAGCAGACAGGCAATCAAACAACAGTTTCACCTGGAGGGCCCATACAGGCACACACCTAATAGTTTTGTACTCATACAGACAGACACACACACACACACACACACACACACACACACACACACACACACACACACACACACACACACACAATAGTTACATTGTGAGACTTACAGCTTATTCTGTCTCAGTAGCCAATTGATACTTTATCCAAATGCCTGCCTGTTTCTCTTTCTTACTCACATGCACTCACTACCTTTTGTGTCATTCTAGGCTTCCTTCCACCCACCCCCCAGCCCCAAAAAAAACCCCACACACAACACCCTATGTAAAGGATAACCATGCCATATCCTTGTTTTCTGTCTTTTGGATACAGTGACACATAAGTCTTTTGTCTTATGCTCTGTGTGCATAGCTGACATAGTGCTTAGTATATCTGTGTTTGTGATGCTGTTTTGCAAATTGTACTGCTTTCTTACAGGTTTTTTGTAATGTGTGCATCCCTTCTAATCTCTTAGACAAACAAAGCTGGACCAAGTGGGATAAAGGCTCAACAATAGGTGGAGTTTTTAAAAAAAATGGTGTTACAAACTTGGACAGTTGAAAGAATAACAGGTTTTGCATTACTATTTTTATGATTTTTTTCTGAGGGATATGAGGTCTGAAACTGCAATGTGTGTCATTATTTTCTAAGTTCACTCTAATGATTTACCAGTACAAAGTATGAGGCTAAACTGTGGACAGTCTGTGAAAATCTGTACATTTGAGAAGTATAAATGTGTGAGTCTTTGATGCTTGAGGCCTATTAGTTGGTAGAGGACACGTATTCACATAAGTCACTGCTGTCACATCTTAATGTAATAGCTGTACAAATCACCCACTTTATACTTACTTGCATTAGCAAGTAACAGTAGCAAGGAAATGCCATTCATTTGTATTCTTAGACATTTATTTTTCTATTACAGGTTCAACACTTACCTTGGAAATCTGGCACTTGCAATAGTTTTAGTTTGGGGTTGACTCTGTCTGATGCTAGCAGTACACAGCCATTTTATGGGTAAGTAATGGTTGTGAGCATTGCCTGGCATCAATGTTACTGTAGGTATGTGCGTAGGATGAAGGTTTTATCCCTTTAGGTGGTGAGTGTGTGTGCTTTCTATTGCCTCTTGGGCAGTGCGAGGGCATATTGTGCATGCCTACATCTGTCTACACCCACAGCAACTGCTGGTCCCCCTTCTGACTCCTCACCTGTATGTGGCTGTGGTGACCATGCCAGTGTTTGTGGGATGTGTGGCCCTTCCCCTTGGTGCTCCTGCTGAAGCGTTTCTCAGGATAATGTTGTGAAGCATGATATAGACAGTGAATAGTTCAGCACATGTGCAGAAATTGCACTGCAGGGCTCCCCCACATGTATTTAAGCACCAGAACTGTGACTTCAGCAGCCCAAACACATACTTTATGATATTTTTTGTTTGAATATGTGGCACATTACAACATTCTTCAGTTGGTGTGTGTGCATTTCTGATGGGTGTCATCAGCAATGGTTCCAGTGCATGACCTCCATCCCCCAGTAAATTACACTGTGGGATATCCCCCTTAGAAAACATCTCATACAGTTGGGAATTGTGCCACATATGTGAGTTATGGTAACCACCTGGGATGCCAGCACACATGTTCAGGATGTTAGCATTACACACAACCTGGCAGTTAAGAAGTGTAATCCCTTTCTATTTATGTACACCCTTCCCTGTTCCCCAGGTGGTGCTTTGATTTCTATATACATATAGTCTATGGCACCCAGGACTTCAGGGTAGTCTGCTACAGGGTAGATCTCCTGCATAGTTCTGTCTTTGTCCTCTGGTGTACAGGGAAAATATGGTTTACTATTAAAATGTCGAAAGGAAAAATTATTTCCATTCGACACACTGAAAAAAAATGAACATCAATATGTATTACATGACACAGTATCAAATCAGCTGAAAGATTACATGATGTCCATATAGGAGCTCGGGTAAAGGGAACTCCTATACCCAACATCAAGTTTTTGCAGGGGGGACAAGCCCCCTGCACCCCCTGCTAACTATATATTCCAACTCTGAGATCGCACTACAGTGAAGAAAGGGATGAATTTCCCAAATCGCTCTGTACCGGGATCTCTGTACAGTACTTTGAATTTGTATTAGGCAATGCACAGTGCATTCACTGATATAAACTTTCGTATATGGAGATGTTCAGCAAGATGGAAAATCGAACATCCAGTGTATAAGTTTTCCATCTGTGGAAAATCTCTATTCATGATTTTAATAGTACACCAGAAATTATATGTAGCCACTGGCTTATTGTAGCATAGCATTCAGGAATTGATGGATGGTCCTGGATGCTGATGCCTGTGACACTGTCCCATCTTGGTCGCTGGAAGGTTCCTGTAGCTAAAATTCTAAGTGCTATACATACCTTAGTCTCCACTGGTATTCGTTCCCCTTGGTTTGCCCTTGCTCTCAGGTAAGGATGACAATGTTTGCACAGTTCCTGTAGCATATCTCTCTCCACCGCATAGTGCACTATAATTACCACCTCATTCAGATTGTGAAAAGTTAAATGGGGTCTAAAAGCCCTTTTCATTCTTAGTCATGGTCTATTAGGAGCAGCAGCAGCATAGGCTTGCTTCACATACAAATGAATATGAGAAACAATAGCCTCTTACATTATTTCTGTGCTGACTAACTTCCATGGCTGTATTCCAATAGTTTTTTGGAATTCACAGGGAAAACCTGCACTGAGTCTACACGGTAGCTTTATAGTTTGTTGAATAGCTCCTCCATCTTGGATTGGTTAATTAGTATACAATTCAGCTGCATATGCTGTAATTAGCATGTCATAGTGTTACCATGTTTGTGTGGCTCTACATGCCATGTAGAGACACTTACTGAATACAAAACTGTGACCTGTTGTGTGCGTATCACACTGCAATACAGACATAGTTTTAGCGGACTATGTAGGCTTTATTGAATCTGCACCTGAAAAATTAACAGAGAATTATCACCCAGTAGCTTTGATAAATACAGTTTGTAAAATCTAACCATAATAAAAATGTTCTAAACTGCTTGTTTACACTGGTAGCTTAGTAGGGTAAGTCAGACTTCTATAGCCAGAAAAGCATTTTCCATATCACCCTATGGTATCCCCAGGCATCACCAATCAAGCTGAAAGATGCATCCCTTACAATGTGTCCTGGTTCCACTCTAGGGCCTCCTCTCAGTGACCTTGCCAGATACATGTCACATGTGTGGTACCCAGTGTAGATCAGAATGTCTGATATACCTTTAAAAAGCATTCTAGCCAGTGGGTATGTGCGTATAAGTACTAAGCATGGGCAGGCAAGAGTGGCATTTTAAGTGAGCAGCTAGAGGGAGAGCATGCATGTATGTAGTCAGTCAGTTAGTTAGATAGTTCATTTAAGTTCAATGTTCTTGCCACCCATCCTGATGTGTTTGTATGCCATAAGTTACTTAAACAAGCACCCAAACCTCAATTTCTTCTTAATGCACACTAGAAGAGTGACATGGTGTCACAACGGGATCCAGATTCACAGTCACAAGGCAACCAGCTAGAAATGGAGGAATATATAGGAGTGGATCATCTTAACTGCTCAAACAACTCAAAAAACAAGTCAGAAACAAATTCCCGGTATTAAAACTCACTTAAATTATCTCTTTGCTACAAATATAAAACAAAGCATTCAAAATGCTCAAAATGAACTCCTTATTAAATGACATATTGATAAAAAATATTTAAAATAATTATGAAAATATTTGAAACAATATCTGAATCACATAAAATGTACAAAACAGGGGAAAACAACCATATTTTTTGCTATGTACCACTTTTTTGCATTAACTGGATGTACTCCAAGTATCCAAAGTGTGCAAAATGTTTGCAAGTGTGTGCAGTATTACAGTGTAGTTATTTTACAATGTATGGCTATTTCAAAGAATATTTTGTGGAGTTCAATATTTTGAAGAGCTTATTGTGCATTTGAATATTATTACAAGTACCTGGAGTATGTATATTTGTACATAACTACAAGGGCCAAGATTGCATTGTATTTTACTATAATCTGTGGGCATGGCAGAAGGATTTTTGTAGACTTGCACCACAAAATTGGATAGTGCTTGAGCAGGAATATGATATTTTTATACAGGCCAATTTTTCTGACAAAGACACACATACAAAAACATTCATTCTGCTTTGTTTAGCTGTTTTAGAGGCCATTGAAAAAGAGCATTCATTTGTGTATGCACCTGCCTTGTTTGCAGGGGAAGGGGAAGACCATCATTATGTGGTACCGGCTGAAATGTGAGAGAACTCTCACTACTTAAATGTAAATTTAGACAAATGTGTAGCCCCCTAATGAATATTAAATGGAAAGGCATTTATTTTACAATTGCAACATATATGACTGACTATTTAAATCAGGCTAAAACATGCAGATTTGGTGATTTCATAGATGAGTTGATAAAAGACAGGCTTGTGTGTGGTGTTAACAGTGACACAGTGAAAAAGATTTTGCTTCAAGACAGTTATTTGACATTAAATAAGGCCACTGAGATTTGTCAGATATACAAGCTTATGGAAAGGCATAAGAGTATGCTTACAAATGAGAAAGCAAGCCTTCCAGTACCTTCCACAGCTCATGTAAATAGCATGCAGCACAAGGTTAAAAGATACAGGCCCAAGGGTGTGGCAACTTCAGTAAAACCCAGAGCTACTTCAGTGTGGCCTAAGGTGCACACAGCAAAGCACAGGGGTGACTCAGCAAAACCTATAGCAAATCTCATAGTCACCAGTCGTAATTGTGGTGGTAATCATGAACCCAATCAAGAAAAGTCCTTAGCTTTTGGTCAGCAGTGTCATTCTTGCAATAAGTGGAATCATTTCAAGAGGTTTTGTAAATTAAATAAGGCACATACTTTTATTAAAAGAAGACATTCCAATAAGCAAGTTGATCAATTAGAAAGTTGCAACTCTAGTTTTTATGTTGATGGTGTATCTGTGCTTGGTGAAACAGTCAATGCAGTAGATTTGTGAGCAAAGAATGAAATATTTTGTACTGTTTGGATTAATGGGAGTCCCGCAAAGCTCAAAGTTGATACTGGCTCAAAGTGCAATGTTATGTCTGCAGAAATGTTTGTTAGAGTAAAAGCTACAGAACAACTTGATTTGACAAAGTGAGCGAAGCTTGTTGCTTATGGTGGTGAAGTGATTCAAACTGAGGGCTCAGTAATGATTTCATGTTAGTCTGCTGGGAACAGCTATGACTTGCAGTTTTAAGTACTCAGGAGACACGTTCAGTCATTATTAGGCCTCAGAGACAGTTTGAAAATGGGACTGTTTCATTTAATAAAGAAGTCCACCATGTAAGCCTGAATGACAGCAGCTCAAATTTCGCCCAAAACATTTTTTCTGAGTATAGTGATATTTTTGCAGACAAACTATGTAAACTACCAGTTGTGTACTTTGTGAAGTTAGACCCTGAGGTCAGGCCAGTTATCAGACCAGCACAGAAAGTTCCAGTATCTATGCAGAACAAAGTCAAAACTAAGTTAGACAGAATGGTGCAACTAGGAATAATTTGTCCAGTAGAAGAACCAACTGAATGGGTATCCTCCATGGTAGTAGCTCATAAGGAAAGCTCAGATGATATCAGAATATGTATTGATCTGAGAGATCTGAACAAAGCATTAGAAAGGCCTCATCATCCAATGCACACAGTAGAAGAGGTTGCTGCCCGCATGCTAAATGCCGCTGTTTTTTTTCTGTCTTAGATGTAAAGAGTTAATTTTGGCAAATTTTGCTTATCTGAAAATCTTCATTGTGAATCACATTCGGTACATCATTTAGAAGATACAGATTTCAGAGAATGCCACTTGGACTAAGTTCTGCCTGTGAAGTCTTTCAGTGTGAAATGGAGCAAATTTTTTTTGGCAATCCATGTGCTATTATAATAGATGATATTCTACTAGGAGGCAATGGTAAAGTCGAACATGACAGAAACCTCAAGAAAGTTCTGGATTGAGCACATAAAGTGAATCTTAAGCTGAATCCTCAGAGGTGCAAATTCAGGGGCAATGAGAAGTCGCGTATGTTGGTCACTTCTTTACCAGTTCAGGCTTATGACCAGATCCTTCCAAGCAAACAGCAATTCTCGAGATGCCAGCTCCAGACAATGTTGCCTACATCTGTCTACACCCACAGCAACTGCTAGTCCCCCTTCTGACTCCTCACCTGTATGTGGCTGTGGTGACCATGCCAGTGTTGGTGGGATGTGTGGCCCTTCCCCTTGGTGCTCCTGCTGAAGCTGTTTCTCAGGATAATGTTGTGAAGCATGTTATAGACAGTGAATAGTTCAGCACATGTGCAGAAATTGCACTGCAGGGCTCCCCCACATGTATTTAAGCACCAGAACTGTGACTTCAGCAGCCCAAACACATACTTTATGATATTTTTTGTTTGAATATGTGCCACATTACAACATTCTTCAGTTGGTGTGTGTGCATTTCTGATGGGTGTCATCAGCAATGGTTCCAGTTCATGACCTCCATCCCCCAGTAAATCACCCTGTGGGATATCCCCCTTAGAAAACATCTCATACAGTTGGGAATTGTGCCACATATGTAAGTTATGGTAACCACCTGGGATGCCAGCACACATGTTCAGGATGTTAGCATTACACACAACCTGGCAGCTAAGAAGTGTAATCCCTTTCTATTTATGTACACCCTTCCCTGTTCCCCAGGTGGTGGTTTGATTTCTATATACATATAGTCTATGGCACCCAGGACTTCAGGGTAGTCTGCTACAGGGCAGATCTCCTGCATAGTTCTGTCTTTGTCCTCTGGTGTACAGGGAAAATATGGTTTCCTATTAAAATGTCGAAAGGAAAAATTATTTCCATTCAACACACTGAAAAAAAATGAACATCAATACGTATTACATGGCACAGTATCGAATCAGCTGAATGATTACATGATGTCCATATAGGAGCTCGGGTAAAGGGAACTCCTATACCCAACATCAAGTTTTTGCAGGGGGGACAAGCCCCCTGCACCCCCTGCTAACTATATATTCCAACTCTGAGATCGCACTACAGTGAAGAAAGGGATGAATTTCCCAAATTGCTCTGTACCGGGATCTCTGTACAGTACTTTGAATTTGTATTAGGCAATGCACAGTGCATTCACTGATATAAACTTTCGAACATGGAGATGTTCAGCAAGATGGAAAATCGAACATCCAGGGTATAAGTTTTCCATCTGTGGAAAATTTCTATTCATGATTTTAATAGTAAACCAGAAATTATATGTAGCCACTGGCTTATTGTAGCATAGCATTCAGGAATTGATGGATGGTCCTGGATGCTGATGCCTGTGACACTGTCCCATCTTGGTCGCTGGAAGGTTCCTGTAGCTAAAATTCTAAGTGCTATACATACCTTAGTCTCCACTGGTATTCGTTCCCCTTGGTTTGCCCTTGCTCTCAGGTAAGGATGACAAAGTTTGCACAGTTCCTGTAGCATATCTCTCTCCACCGCATAGTGCACTATAATTACCACCTCATTCAGATTGTGAAAAGTTAAATGGGGTCTAAAAGCCCTTTTCATTCTTAGGCATGGTCTATTAGGAGCAGCAGCAGCATAGGCTTGCTTCACATACAAATGAATACGAGAAACAATAGCCTCTTACATTATTTCTGTGCTGACTAACTTCCATGGCTGTATTCCAATAGATTTTAGAATTCACAGGGAAAACATGTACTGAGTCCACACGGTTGCTTTATAGCTCGTTGAATAGCTCCTCCATCTTGGATTGGTTGATTAGCATACAATTCAGCTGCTTATGCTGTAATTAGCATGTCATAGTGTTACCATGTTTGTGTGGCTCTACATGCCATGTAGAGACACTTACTGAATACAAAACTGTGACCTATTGTGTGCGTATCGCACTGCAATACAGTTATGGTTTTAGCGGACTGTGTAGGCTTTATTGAATCTGCACCTGAAAAATTAACAGAGAATTATCACCCAGTAGCTTTGATAAATACAGTTTATAAAATCTAACCATAATAAAAATGTTCTAAACTGCTTGTTTACAGTGGTAGCTTAGTAGGGTAAGTCAGACTTCTATAGCCAGAAAAGCATTTTCCATATCACCCTATGGTATCCCCAGGCATCACCAATCAAGCTGAAAGATGCATCCCTTACAATGTGCCCTGGTTCCACTCTAGGGCCTCCTCTCAGTGACCTTGCCAGATACATGTCACATGTGTGGTACCCAGTGTAGATCAGAATGTCTGATATACCTTTAAAAAGCATTCTAGCCAGTGGGTATGTGCATATAAGTACTAAGCATGGGCAGGCAAGAGTGGCATTTTAAGTGAGCAGCTAGAGGGAGAGCATGCATGTATGTAGTCAGTCAGTTAGATAGTTCATTTAAGTTCAATGTTCCTGCCATCCATCCTGATGTGTTTGTATGCCATAAGTTACTTAAACAAGCACCCAAACCTCAATTTCTTCTTAATGCACACAAGAAGAGTGACATGGTGTCACAACGGGATCCAGAGTCACAGTCACAAGGCAACCAGTTAGAAATGGAGGAATATATAGGAGTGGGTCATCTTAACTGCTCAAACAACTCACAAAACAAGTCAGAAACAAATTCCCGGTATTAAAACTCACTTAAATTATCTCTTTGCTACAAATATAAAACAAAGCATTCAAAATGCTCAAAATGAACTCCTTATTAAATGACATATTGATAAAAATATTTAAAATAATTATGAAAATATTTGAAACAATATCTGAATCACATAAAATGTACAAAACGGGAAAACAACCATATTTTTTTACTATGTACCACTTTTTTGCATTAACTGGATGTACTCCAAGTATCCAAAGTGTGCAAAATGTTTGCAAGTGTGTGCAGTATTACAGTGTAGTTATTTTACAATGTATGGCTATTTCAAAGAATATTTTGTGGAGTTCAATATTTAGAAGAGCTTATTGTGCATTTGAATATTATTACAAGTACCTGGAGTAAGTATATTTGTACATAACTACAAGGGCCAAGATTGCATTGTATTTTACTATAATCTGTGGGCATGGCAGAAGGATTCTTGTAGACTTGCACCACAAAACTGGATAGTGCTTGAGCAGGAATATGATATTTTTATACAGGCCAATTTTTCTGACAAAGACACACATACAAAAACATTCATTCTGCTTTGTTTAGCTGTTTTAGAGGCCATTGAAAAATAGCATTCATTTGTGTATGCACCTGCTGTGTTTGCAGGGGAAGGGGAAGACCATCATTATGTGGTACCAGCTGAAATGTGAGAGAACTCTGACTACTTAAATGTAAATTTAGACAAATGTGTAGCCCCCTAATGAATATTAAATGGAAAGGCATTTATTTTACAATTGCAACATATATGACTGACTATTTAAATCAGGCTAAAACATGCAGATTTGGTGATTTGATAGATGAGTTGATAAAAGACAGGCTTGTGTGTGGTGTTAACAGTGACACAGTGAAAACGATTTTGCTTCAAGACAGTTATTTGACATTAAATAAGGCCACTGAGATTTTTCAGATATACAAGCTTATGGAAAGGCATAAGAGTATGCTTACAAATGAGAAAGCAAGCCTTCCAGTACCTTCCACAGCTCATGTAAATAGCATGCAGCACAAGGTTAAAAGATACAGGCCCAAGGGTGTGGCAACTTCAGTAAAACCCAGAGCTACTTCAGTGTGGCCTAAGGTGCACACAGCAAAGCACAGGGGTGACTCAGCAAAACCTATAGCAAATCTCATAGTCACCAGTCGTAATTGTGGTGGTAATCATGAACCCAATCAAGAAAAGTCCTTAGCTTTTGGTCAGCAGTGTCATTCTTGCAATAAGTCGAATCATTTCAAGAGGTTTTGTAAATTAAATAAGGCACATACTTTTATTAAAAGAAGACATTCCAATAAGCAAGTTGATCAATTAGAAAGTTGCAACTCTAGTTTTTATGTTGATGGTGTATCTGTGCTTGGTGAAACAGTCAATGCAGTAGATTTGTGAGCAAAGAATGAAATATTTTGTACTGTTTGGATTAATGGGAGTCCCGCAAAGCTCAAAGTTGATACTGGCTCAAAGTGCAATGTTATGTCTGCAGAAATGTTTGTTAGAGTAAAAGCTACAGAACAACTTGATTTGACAAAGTGAGCAAAGCTTGTTGCTTATGGTGGTGAAGTGATTCAAACTGAAGGCTCAGTAATGATTTCATGTTAGTCTGCTGGGAGCAGCTATGACTTGCAGTTTTAAGTACTCAGGAGACACGTTCAGTCATTATTAGGCCTCAGAGACAGTTTGAAAATGGGACTGTTTCATTTAATAAAGAAGTCCACTATGTAAGCCTGAATGACAGCAGCTCAAATTTCGCCCAAAACATTTTTTCTGAGTATAGTGATATTTTTGCAGACAAACTATGTAAACTACCAGTTGTGTGCTCTATGAAGTTAGATCCAGAGGTCAGGCCAGTTATCAGACCAGCACAGAAAGTTCCAGTAGCTATGCAGAACAGAGTCAAAACCAAGCTAGACAGAATGGTGAAGCTAGGAGTAACTTGTCCAGTAGAAGAACCTACTGAATGGGTATCCTCCATGGCAGTAGCTCATAAGGAAAGCTCAGATGATATCAGAATATGTATTGATCTGAGAGATCTGAACAAAGCATTAGAAAGGCCTCATCATCCAATGCACACAGTAGAAGAGGTTGCTGCCCTCATGCTAAATGCCGCTGTTTTTTTTCTGTCTTAGATGTAAAGAGTTCATTTTGGCAAATTTTGCTTATTTGAAAATCCTCATTGTGAATCACATTCAGTACATCATTTAGAAGATACAGATTTCAGAGAATGCCACTTGGACTAAGTTCTGCCAGTGAAGTCTTTCAGTGTGAAATGGAGCAAATTTTTTTTGGCAATCCATGTGCTATTATAATAGATGATATTCTACTAGGAGGCAATGGTAAAGTCGAACATGACAGAAACCTCAAGAAAGTTCTGGAAAGAGCACATAAAGTGAATCTTAAGCTGAATCCTCAGAGGTGCAAATTCAGGGGCTATGAGAAGATGCGTATGTTGGTCACTTCTTTACCAGTTCAGGCTTATGACCAGATCCTTCCAAGCAAACAGCAATTCTCGAGATGCCAGCTCCAGACAATGTTCAAGCCACCCAATGTTTTCTTGGCATAGTCAACTATCTAGGAAAGTTCATTCTAGATTTAACGACCAAAAAACAAAACTTGAAGTAATTACTGACCAGGTAAAAACCAGAACTCACAGCAGAAAGTCCACAGGTTCCCAAAAAACACTTTTAATTCAAAAACGAACAATCCATTAACATGAATAAATAAAAGTACAAAAATAATTGTAATTCCAAAATGGTTGTATACTTGGCCAAGTGCCAACTTTGCCCATGTTTCTACATGGGTAAAACTGTTCGTAGATTAAGAGAGAGAATCTACGAACATGTATACAACATAAAAAAATCCAAGTTAGATAATGCTTTGGCTAAGCATGTATCTGAATATCCTACACATACTTTCAAATTTTGGGTGTTAGATCAGCTAATACCTAATGTTAGGGGTGGCCCCTTTGATATTCAATTAGAAAGGTTAGAATTAGTTTGGCAGATTAGACTGTATTCATACAACTGGCCTGGTCTAAATGATATGTGTTCCATTATGGCTTTGCTAAAACTTAAAAGCCTTAGTAGATAGGAATTTAATTGGATTAATTCTAAATGTTCTTATTATTATTTTTTATGTACATATTTTTCATGTATGTTTTACACATTTTTTAACATACTTTTGGTATTTACATTCATATAGTTTATTTAATATATATTTTTGTAAAAAGTTATACTTTTTGGATATGATTCTTTCATATCATGAAAGTATTATTGTCAATGTGTAATGTGTTGTTGCTTAGCTGTTCATTACAAGAATTGATCTTTTAGTAAGTTTTATTAAGTTATATATTAACATTAGTCTTCAAAAGGTTGCTAATTTAATCAATTTGTTATATATATATTTTAGTTACTTATAATCATATTTCATGTATAAGTTTTATTTTGATACAGACTTCATTGTGTTTTAGTGAGGTGCCTTTAATATCTTTTTATATTTTAATGGATGCATCAGCTGACTACTAATTTTTGGTACTTAAATGGCACTTTCACTGTTGTTCTTTTTCTGAAGAAATTCGTACATAGTACGTACGAAAAGCGCTTAAAGTAAAGTTAATATATAAACGGATTATCCTAGTTTGCCTGGCTATTTGTGGATTTAAAGTTCTTTTGTGTGTCAACCTAACTTCCAATACTGTCATTACTAAGTTGAAGAGACATTTTTCTATCCATGGTAATCCACACAGAGTTATTTTTGACAATGGTGCACAATTTACAAGTCAGCAGTTCAAGAAATTTGCAGAAGCATGGGACTTTGGTTATAATATGAGTAGTCCTGAATACCCTCAGGCTGAACGTGCAGTTCAAAGTGCAAAACAGCTGTTAGGTAAATTCAGATTTGACAATACCAGTGTTTTTCTAAACTTATTAAATCTCAGAAACATTCCTCGTGATAATCATCTTGGTTCACCTACTCAGAGACTTATGTCAAGACAAACCAGAACCACTTTACCAATCAACAGTAATTTATTGGTTTCATATGCTAAAAACAACAAAGCAGTAAATGCCCAACTGTTGAAGAATCATTTGTCCCAGAAGACTTACTATGATAAGACCAGCAAACCACTCAGTACATTGAAAAAGAGATAGTGAGGATGCAGATATCAAAAGGTTTTGATTGCATCGGATTTGTAAAAAGTTTGTCACCCCTGTATCGCTACTTAACAGAGGCACAGTAAACTAATTTTAATAAGTAAGGGGGTCTTCAATGTGTCACTACTAGACAAAGGCACAATATTCTAAATTTATCTATACACCTTAGTACCACTACATGGGGTGGCGAAAGCCACATCTCTAGGGCTAGGCTTGCAAATGCCTCAGGGCAGATAGCCTAGTACTAAACTATGAAACTATAAACTAAGAGCCAAGATTATACATTGTGGAGTCACATGGAATGGAATTCAGATGAAAATGGAAGCATTTGTTACCAATGTCTAAACCGATTTTACAGCACTTGCCTGTGACAAAGTCTCTAGTTCTCAGAGTGACTTCTCCAATGTTCCTGTTCCAGAGGATGTTCCATCAGCAATCCCTGTTCCTGAGAAAATCCCTGAGAGTCCCCAAGCAGAAAATTCCGCAGTGACTCTCCCTGTTGCTAAACCCAGTCCTAACTATTATGTTATGAGATCAGGTCACATCTCAAAACCTAGTTCCAGATACACATCAACCTGGACATGACATCTGTTTTCTTTATTAGTGTCTGTATAATTGCTTGCTTATTGAAATGTCATTGCTTATCTGAGACAGTAAAGAGAGAGGATGTAGTTCAGAGTGAGTGATATACCTTTAAGAAGCATTTCAGTCAGTGGGCACGTGCATATAAGTACTGAGCACATGCAAGCAAGAGTGCGATTTTGAGTGAGCAGGCAGTGAGAGCATACATGTATGCAGTCAGTCAGTTAGATAGTTTAAGTAAATGTTCTTGCCATCCATCCTAATGTGTTTCTAAGCAATAAACTAAATGAACACCCAAGCCTCAACGTCTTCTTAATGTACACAAGATCAGTGACACCCAGGAAGAATGATCACAAGGTGACCACATCACTTATTCTGACTACTCTCGATATGAAAGAGGAATGGCTGTACCTCTGTGTCATCCTGGATGACTAGGGTCTTCAATTTGTCACTTGGACTGAGTTCAGCTACCCTTTAAAAAAAAAAACATAATTCTGATATTTTTATCCAAGACTTCATCCTATCAGTCACCACCTAAAGCTCAAAACCATATATTAGGATGAGGATATACACCAGGAAATTAAGAGTTTTGCCATGCGACTCAGTACACTCTTAACCACCGCAGTCCCATGAAAGCTTTCATTGCTACCAGTGCTAATCCCATCTGCCAGTCACTATCCTAATCCCCCTTTACAGACAATATAATAAATGCCACCACCTAAGGTAGCTGTTCCTCCTGACCTGTAGAAACTATCCATTTATTTTAGGAGAGAACCTTGATCAGTAATTTGGACATGTTGATTTTCACCCCACATGTTACTCTACTGCATGTTGGAGATCATAATCACTTGAGGAAAAGAGAACAACAATATCTGCAAAAAACGTAAAATGCAGCCATCATATCTCATAACTGGATACTCTCAAGAATTTTGCTGCATCTTGATATCCTATCCATGAAAATCATGAACAGAAGAAGAACATAGACATAGAGATGGCAGAGTCTTGTATTCAAAAATTCTTCTAAGATGAACACTAATAAACACCTTTAATAAAATGTAAGCATTTTTATCTCACATCTGTCTTAACAGACTTCTGCAGAGCTACATAGGTTCATTGGTTCATAGGATAATACTAAGCTATTGGCCCAGAGGCCCTTATAAGCCTAGCTAAAATGCACTCGCTCGAAGCACTCCTTAAAAAAGTCTAAATCTCAAAATGCACTTGTTCAAAGTACTCCTTAAAATGGAGAACATTGACATTTGTGCTGTAACAGAGACCTGGCTCAAGGCAGCAGAAAGCACCCCTGCACTACCAGGCTATAACTCATTCCACATCTTTCAGCCCCAGAACTTGGACTGAAGCTCCAAAGGCGGTGGTGTTTCCATATTCATAAAGGATGCGCATACCTCCAGACTGGTAGCCCAACATAATGCATCAGAGATACTTCAGGTGCAGCTAACATTGGGTAAGACAGTGATTCAGGTTGTAGCCTGCTATAAGTCCTCAACCATGTCCCAAGACTCACAGTCCACATTCCTAAGCACCCTGGAGAATATTAGGGTCCAACCTAACACTCTCATACTGGGTGACTTCAACTACTCCTCCATTAACTGGGAAAATTACTCATGTACCAATACACTTCCCCAACGTTTCCTGGAATTCATTAATTCCAATGCCCTGGACCAGCTCGCTCTTACTCCC
Source organism: Protopterus annectens (assembly GCF_019279795.1). Classification (NCBI taxonomy): domain Eukaryota; kingdom Metazoa; phylum Chordata; order Ceratodontiformes; family Protopteridae; genus Protopterus; species Protopterus annectens. The sequence goes on along the minus strand of NC_056741.1, from coordinate 1,716,648,100 downwards.
ACTAGAGGTAGCAACATCCTTGACCTGGTCATGACTAACATAGGTGACTGTTGCTCTATACCAATAGTCAGCTCCTCCCTGGTTAGATCCAACCACAAGCTAATCACCTTGAAAATCCACATCCCTCACAACCCACTCTCCACAAAGGTAACCACCCTGAAAGACTTCTCCAAAGCTAACTTTGGGCTCCTAAAAACAGAGGTGGCTAACTTCATGGCACCCATGCAAATGGAGAATAGTTGCATGACTGCCAAATCATACACCAATGCACTGTATGAACACGTACACAAATGCATGGATTTCACCATACCCAATAGAACCAAGATGCTCTCCTCCATAAAAAGGAAGCCAATCTGGTGGTCCCCTGCATAAACACACTCTACAACAGAAGGAGGAAACTGACGCGGAATAAAGTGAAGTCACAAGATGGAAAAAACTCCCTTTTCAGCCTCAACAAAAAGTTGAGATCCTTAATCAAATCCTCTAAAGCTAGTTATGAAAACAGAACTGCAGCATATAGTAAAGACAACCACAAGGCCTTCTATAGTTATGTAAAGAATCTCCACGGTAATACCCAGATTTGCTCTGAGCTACTGCACAATGGGTACCTCCTATACTGAGCCAACAGATATTGCCAATATACTGGCCTACAGATTCAGTGCCAACTTTACCCCTCTCCCCCCAAAGGACCAGTTATAATACCAGCAGATTGCCAGACACCCAGTATTACTGCTGCACAGGTTAAAACAGCACTGGAAAAGGCCAAGAATACAGCTTCTATTGGACCTAACAATATCCCTAGCTGTGTTCTACATGAACTACAGAGTGAACTGGCACCTCACCTGTGTGCCCTGTCCAATCACAGCCTCACCTCAGGCTTTGTCCCT